>NC_069501.1:683052036-683377036 GCF_027579735.1 Bombina bombina | reverse complement strand
CAGCTACTGAGCATATTTAGATATGATTTTCAACAAAGGATATCAAAAGAATGAAGAAAATTAGATATTAGATGTAAATTGGAAAGTTATTTAAAATTGCATGCTCTTTCTAAATCATGAAAGAAAACATATGGGTTTCATGTCCCTTTAAATGGTGTCTTGGAAAACTTGTCAACTTAGTAAACATCTGATTTTAGTCTAAAGGATTGTAACAGAAACTCTTGCCAGATAACAAAATGCTTGCTCTGATTATGAGATCTAGAAATCCAGGCCCATTAAAATATGTTTAAAACATACTTTTTACTTTAATGCTGCAAATTATGCTTATAGATTCTTTCATTATTCAGTAAATATAAAAATGTCTTGATCCAGTGGCGGCTGGTGAAATTTAAAGATGGTGGGGCGCTTTAAATAAAGCCACACCATCAGATGACACTACCAATTCATTATCTAAATAAATAAAAGGTAGACAGAAACACAGAAAAGCACTCGAGGGGAGAGGGAGACGGGGGGAGATAGACACAGAGGGTTAGAGAGAAAGAGAGAGAGAGACACAATCACACACAGAGGGTTAGAGAGAGAGAAAGAGAGAGAGACACAATCACACAGAGGGTTAGAGAGAGAGAGAAAGAGAGAGAGACACAATCACACACAGAGGGTTAGAGAGAGAGAAAGAGAGAGAGACACAATCACACACAGAGGGTTAGAGCGAGAGAGAAAGAGAGACACAATCACACACAGAGGGTTGGAGAGAGAGAGAAAGTGAGACACAATCACACACAGATGGTTAGAGAGGGAAAGAGACACAATCATACACAGAGGGTTAGAGAGAGAGAAAGAGAGAGAGAGACACAATCACACACAGAGGGTTAGAGAGAAAGAGAGAGAGACACAATCATACACAGAGGGTTAGAGAGAGAGAGAGGAAGAGAGAGAGACACAATCACACACAGAGGGTTAGAGAGAGAGAGAGAGAAAGAAAGAAAGACACAATCACACAGAGGGTTAGAGAGGGTTAGAGAGAGAGAGAAAGAGAAAGAGACACAATCACACACAGAGGGTTAAAGAGAGAGAAAGAGAGAGAGACACACTCATACACAGAGGGTTAGAGAGAGAGAAAGAGAGAGAGATACATAATCACACACAGAGGGTTAGAGAGAGAGAGAGAGAGAGAGAGAGAAAGAGACACAATTACACACAGAGGGTTAGAGAGAGAGAGAAAGAGAGAGAGAGACACAATCACACACAGAGGGTTAGAGAGAGAGAGAAAGAGAGGGAGACACAATCACACACAGAGGGTTAGAGAGAGAGAGAAAGAGACACAATCACACACAGAGGGTTAGAGAAAGAGATACAATCACACACAGAGGGTTAGAGAGAGAGAGAGAGACACAATCACACACAGAGGGTTAGAGAGACATATAAGCGATGAGAGAGTCAGAGGGGGAGGAAGAGAGACAGAGAGAGAAAGAGACCATGGGGGAGAACGACACATAAGGAGAGAGATGGATAGATAGAGATAGAGAGAGAGAGAGACACACACACACAAGGGGGGGGGGGGGGGAAGAGGGACCACTGCATTTTTAAGTAATAAAACAGCAGAGCTACAGAGAGTTCAGAAAGTGAGACTATAAATTAGTGTGGAGTACAGAGGCAAGCTGCTGGGTGTAAAGTTTGAGTAAACAAAATACAAAAACGATCCTTAAACTGCTGTAAAAGAATATCAACACCAACATCCCCCCTAACCCCTTTCCTGAGATATCATATATTTTTAAAGCATAGCTTACTCACCCATGTCAATGACAATAGACTCTTACTAAATCTACCAATATATTTAATAACCACTCATGAGGGAGTAAGAGACAGACTTTCACTTAATGAAGAATTGGGACCTCCATTTCACAACTGGTACGCATATTTTCAAATTAGACATGTGATTAACCACAGCCCACACAAAATAGAAATTCTGAGACCAATGACTGCATTTGAACAGTTATGCACTAACCTGAAAAATATGAGAGCTCATCTATCACAGATATATAAAATCCTTAGAGGTTCCTTCCCTGAGAAACGCCCGACATACCTAACGAGATGGTCGGATGAGCTATGTACAGAGAAAGTCCTGGAAACGCGGGTTCCGTCACACCCACTCCTCCTCCACCTCACTAATCATGTCTGAACTAAATTACAAAATACTAGCCAGGTGGTATTTAACCCCTCAGCGACTATGAGTTATTTACCCCACAGCATCGTCCAGTTGCTGGAGGAGATGTGGGTACCTTAACCCATATTTGGTAGACATGCCCAAACTTGGGGGACTTCTGGCCCCAGATAGAAAGGCACATAAACAAAACCCTAGGTATAGACATTACTCTCTCACCACAGATAGTTCTTCTCAACCACATCCCAAAACTTACCTGTCTCTACCGCAATAAACTTTTACTCTTAATGATAACCTGTGCAAAAAGGTTAATACCTAGACTATGGAAAACACAAGAAAAACCTACTATTGCACAATGGAGATCAGAGGTTACCCATGTCCTCACACTAGAGAAAATGCATTATTGTTATCAGGGTAAACCAGACACAATATTAAATATCCAACTCATTTGGGAGCAAAATACTCAAAATCTCCCATGAACTCCCTTTGAATTAATGGTTATACAGGATAACCCAGCAGGGACACCTACCCCTTCCTATTTTCCCGAACACCACTAACCTTTTCCTTTTTCTCCACCTTTCTTTGGGACCGTATCCCTACTCAGCTAATAAGATCTACAAATACTGATGTTCTTAATAGCTTTGAAAATACCTAAGAAGATTAGGTCTTTGACAGTACATGCCAATAACCTTTACAAAATGTATTACGTTGATATTTTATTGCAACAATATTGTAAGTTTGAACATTTGTCATTGTACCGATTTTCAATAAAACTTATTTGAACAATAAACTGCTGTAAAAGAGTAAAAAAACAAAAAACACTAAACCACATTCATTAAATTATCATTTTCACTAACAGAATCCCTTTCAGCAAAATCTAAGGTTGCAGAACTTACTTTAATAAAATGTGGCTAAAACACTGCAAGTCTGCATCTCTTCCTGGCTGCTCTGTAAGGAAGTGACAGTGGCACATTCCACTGCACTTGGAGGGGTAGTACAGAACTTTCTTTTTCACTTTAGCAAAGCTGGCAGCTTCACAGGACATAGATAAATGACCTAGGTCACCAGAGGGCGCTCACCATGCACAACATATGAAATAGAATGAACAATTAACAACATGAACTTGTGACAATAGTGTTCGTGTAAATGCTGCTATAAAACCAAACAATTATGCAATAACATTAAATAATAATGGAAAGGGGAACCTCATTAAATAGCGTTGGATTCAATGTCCATATGTGGTTGGTGATGTTGAATGTAGATTCCTAGGGGTCCTATAGATCCGAATCGGTCCAAGGCTAGGGAAACTTTCCCACGGCTGCACTCTCCACAACGATCCCAGGAAGGAAAACGTGTTAGCTGGAAAGATGAGATAAAAGAAGAGAGGCGCACAAATGTGTGTATCAATCGGTATAACTCGGCATACACTCCAAGTATTGTGTGCACAGGGTACTCACAATTTAGCACAGCACACCAGTGTGCTTGTGGAAGCGGGCTGGTACTCAGAGCTGACCAGCTGGCTCTCTCCGGCTCTTTCCTAGAAATGGCGGCTTTCCTGTATGATGGACTGTCTGGTAGTGGTATGCTTGTATTCAAACTCCAGGAATCAGTTCCGCAGCTTCCGCTAACTTTAAAGCAAACCCGGTATCACTCCGGGGGTTAAAAAAAGTGATACCGGGTTTGCTTTAAAGTTAGCGGAAGCTGCGGAACTGATTCCTGGAGTTTGAATACAAGCATACCACTACCAGACAGTCCATCATACAGGAAAGCCGCCATTTCTAGGAAAGAGCCGGAGAGAGCCAGCTGGTCAGCTCTGAGTACCAGTCCGCTTCCACAAGCACACTGGTGTGCTGTGCTAAATTGTGAGTACCCTGTGCACACAATACTTGGAGTGTATGCCGAGTTATACCGATTGATACACACATTTGTGCGTCTCTCTTCTTTTATCTCATCTTTCCAGCTTCACAGGACAGCAACAAAATAAATGAAAGTTGTTTTTTTCCGTTTTTGTTTTGTTTTATATGATTTAACATCCAGCCCCAACCCTAAGTTCCACTTACTAATTTGGGTCAGCCCAAATAAAACTGCCTCAAATAAGCACTTATGTGCCATGCAATGATCTTAACCACTTTCATCCAGTAGGTGGCGCAGCATGTTGTGTAATGGTGGGCAGACCTGCTTGTGCCTCTCCATTGCACAACATGTAGCTGTGAAAAAAAAATGCTGGGGGAAATTTTTTTTTAAAGCCAATAAAAAAAAATTATTTTTGCCCATATGACAGGTGAAGCTCTGCATCACCTGCCTCTAGTGACTGCACATCACTGCATTGTAGCTAGCTTAGGATTTATTTTTATTTTACAGGCAACTTTGTATTTATTTTAACTAGGTAGAATAGTTATTAAATAGTGATTAACTATTTAATAGCTACCTAGTTAAAATAAAGACAAATATGCCTATAAAATAAATCCTATCCTAAGTTACAATTACACCTAACACTACACTATAATTAAATTAATTACCTAAACTAACTACAATTAAATACAATTGAAAAAAATTATCTATATTACGAAAAAAACAACACTAAATTACAGAAAATAATAAAATAATTACAAGTTTTTTAAACTAATTACACCTAATCTAATCCCCCTAATAAAATAAAAAAGCCCCCCAAAATAATAAAAAGCCCTACCCTATACTAAATTACAAATAGCCCTTAAAAGGGCCTTTTGCGGGGCATTGCCCCAAAGTAATCAGCTCTATTACCTGTAAAAAAAAATACAATATCCCCCCAACATTAAAACCCACCACCCACACACCCAACCCTACTCTAAAACCCAGCCAATCCCCCCTTAATAAAACCTAACACTAACCCCTTGAAGATCCCTACCTTGAGAAGTCTTCACCCAGCCGGGCCGAAGTCCTCAACGAAGCCGGGCGAAGTGGTCCTCCAGACGGGCAGAAGTCTTCATCCAGATGGCATCTTCTTTCTTCATCTATCCAGCGCGGAGCATGTCCATCTTCAAGGCATCCGACGCGGAGCATCCTCTTCAAACGAAGTCCAACTGAAGAATGAAGGTACCTTTAAATGACGTCATCCAAGATGGCGTCCCTTGAATTCCGATTGGCTGATAGAATTCTATCAGCCAATCGGAAATTAAGGTAGAAAAAATCCTATTGGCTGATCCAATCAGCCAATAGGATTGAACTTCAATCCTAATGGCTGAAGTTTTAGCACTTTAATTAAGAGGTTTATGTTACGGCGTTAGCCCATAAAACTCTTAACTACTGACTTTTAAATGCGGTATCAGTCTTGACAGGAGAGGCTGTACCACTCACTTTTTTGCAGACTCGTAATACCGGCGTTATGCAAGTCCCATTGAAAATATAGGATACGCAATTTACGTAAGTGGATTTGCTGTATTAACGAGTCTGGCCAAAAAACTCAAGACTCGTAATACCAGCGTTAGGAAAAAAGCAGCATTAGGACCTCGTAATCTAGGTGAATGGTTTCTTGCCAGGCAGCTAAAGTATCAGCCATAGTTTTCTGACCCTTTTGAGGCCCAGAACAATGAACAAAAAGAAAAGAAGAATGTCTGAAATCTTCTGTGGCTTAATATTTGAGAACTTTCACAACATCCATATTCTGAAGAAGATGAGTCATTAGTTGCTGGACAAAAAGAAGGAACTACAATTTCCTGATTATAGTATCTGTAGATACTAATATAGGAAGAAAGGAATAGCTAGTCTGAAAAATAGCCTTATCCTGATTAAAAATCAAAATATGAGGTTTGCACGACAAAGCTGAAACCGCAGGGAAAAGACAGAAGAAAAATAACCTTCCATGATAAAATCTGAAGGTCTCTACCATGCATTGGCTCAAAAAGGAGGAGTTTGAAGAACCCTCAAAACCAGATTAAAGTGGACAGTAAAGTCATAATTAGACATTCATGATTAGACAGAGCATACCATTTTAAACAACTTTCCATTTTACTTCTATTATTTAATTTGCTTCCTTCTCTTGTTATCCTTTGTTGAAAGGTTTATCTAAGTAAGCTCAGGAGCAGCAAATAACCTAGGTTCTAGCTGCTGATGGTGGCTGTATATATATATATATATATATATATATCTATAAGAGCTGAAACGCGTCAGACATAGCCCACCTTCTGTGCACCTAACAGCCCTCATTTACCATGCCATGTCACCATCCATGCCTGCAAGTTTATAATTCACTAGCTGATATTTGCAGAGTTGCTGTGAGTGTATGTGTGTTTTTATGCGCTATTTTCTTCAATCAATAAATGTACCTGTTTTGAGCATCTTGTCCGGACACTCGTTTGTTTCATATATATATATATATATATATATATATATATATACACACCAATTGTCATTGACTCACCCATGTGTTCAGTTAGAAACCAGTAGTGCACTGCTGTTCCTTCAAAAAATTATACCAAGAGAATTAAGCAAATTTGATAATAGAAGTAAATGGAAAGTTGTTTAAAATTGTATGTTCTACCTAAATCATGAAAGACATTTTTTGGGGTTTCATGTCCCTTTAGGATTCCAAGAAAGAGAAACTGGATGAATAACTGGTTTAATTCTGATCATAGCCTGAACAAAGGTTTGAAAATCTGGAATTTTAGAAATTTTCTTATGAAACCAAACAAACAAAATCAGAAAACTGACTGACAAACCCGTATCCAGACCCTCCTACAGGAACTCAAGAATTCTAGGAATCAGAAAGAATTCCAGTGGTAACCTTTGCAAGCACAATAAAGTAAGAAAAATCCAGCACTCTGGAGTTGATGCACGTCACGCTAGGACTACTGCCTAAAGGCCCCAATCATATAGTAGAAACAAGCAGGTAGGTGACAGTAAAAAAAATGGTTTATTCCATATTACATAGACAAACAAATAGGCAACATTTCAGGAGACAATCCCTTAGTCGTGTCATGTTTCTACTAACCTTTGCAAGTACACCAAGCAAAAAAGGTTTTCCACACCTTATGATAAATATGCCTGGTAACAGAGTACCTAACCTGAATCAAGGTGTCAATTACCTTGTCAGAGAAACCTGAGACAGCACTAAGTGTGAAATGACTGGCTACTGATAAAGTCTGCCTCCCTGAATGTATTTGGCAGAAATCATATAGTGATAACGCTCTGCCCAGCTGATGATGCTGGACACTTTCCTCATTGTTAAGGAACTGCAAATTACTCCCTGATGATTGATAAAGGTCGCTGCTGTGACATTGTCTGACTGGAATCGCAGAAAAGATTCCTGTCTGAGGTTAGGCCAACTCTAAAGAACCCTGAAGATTGAGCAGAGTTCCAGAATATTTATAGGTAACCTCGCCACCTAATGAGACAATGCTCCCTGCTCTTTCTGAGACCCCTAGATTGTGCTCCAACAGGCTGGCATCTGTGGAAATTACTACCCACACTGGCCAAAGAAAAGGGCCTCCCTGAACCAAGGAATGGTGAGTTTCCACCAAGTTATGGACTGTCTTGTGATCTAAAAGGATCCTCTGAGACAGACATGGGGGCCTACCTATCAAGCTCCGTAAGGCGGACAGGAATCGCAAAAATTTAACCCGATCGAGTACGATCGGGTTGATTGACACCCTCTGCTGGCGGCCCATTGGCTGCGAGTCTGCAGGGGGTGGCGTTGTACCAGCAGCTCATGTGAGCTGCTGGTGCAATGTTAAATGCGGAGAGCGTATTGCTCTCCGCATTCAGCGATGTCTTGCCGACCTGATCCACACTGTCAGATCAGGTCCGCAAGACATTTCTTAAATATGCCTCATGGTCTTCATTCCATTGGTGCAGCATCTGCAATTTGAGGCCCTGAAGGTAAAATATGGCAAATGGATCTGCATCAGAGGCAGCCACCATGACACCCATAACTTCCATGCACTGAGCAACAGAAGGTAACGATTTCAGCTGAAGAAGGGCTGTAACAAACAGCAACCCATTTTCCTGCCCAGGCCTGCATCTTCATCAGCGTCATGTTGAGTACTGTTGCTTCAGAATAAAACAAGCTGGAATCAATTGCTGAGAGGCCCAACTCATCACAAACCCTTACTGGGAAACTGCAAGTAACACACAGTGACCAAAGGCTAGGGGTAAGAAAGCAATGAGACTAAACATAGTAGCTGAACACTCTCTAATAATTTAATCAGCACAAATAAAACAAATAACAAATGTTTACTAGAAAGTAACTGTACATTTTATAAATCCAAATATTAAAGGAATACATATCTTGGTAAAAGTTTAAACTCGCTATCCAAAGACAAACTTGCATACGTTACTTAAATGCATATCTCCTGATAGCAGAGGAAACCAATATAAAACAGATTTAGTCAGACAGTTCAGGTCTGTAATGAAATATCACAACTAACCTTTAAACATGATCTAAACCACCTTAACACTTTGGGGATTTCTCTTCACCCCAAATATCATCACAGTTCTTTTAAATCCTCCCCAAACACTTACTAAACGGCTTGGTTATTAAACACATAGCTCCCAGCACCTTTGTAAACACTCTGAGTGCTGTAGCCAGACCGAAAGGAAGGGACACAAACTGATAATGCTTGTCTAGAAAATCAAATCTCAGGAACGCGACATGATCCCTGTCAATATGGATATGTAAAAGCACATTTTAAGTCTATAGAAGATATAAAATTATCCTCCTGCACTGAAGGAGAAGATAGAATTTTCAAGAATTTGTTCAATATTTTGAGATCCAAAACAGGCCATAAAGTACCCTATTTAGTTTGTTCTATAAATAGATTTAAATAAAACCCCTGGTTTAATTCAGAGGTTGAAACTGGAACAATCACTCACATTAATTCCAAATCTCTTACAGAAGCCAAAAAAAGCTTAGGCCTTTAAAGGATCTTGAGGCACTCAAGAAAGAAATATTTTTTCTCGAGGAACCAATGACTGAAAACCAATTTGATACCCCTGATAAATGATTTGTAACACCCAGGGATTCTGAACAGATCTCTCCCAAGCCTCCTGAAAGAGACTCAATCTGTCCCACCCAGAGACTGGTCTGGCATGGGGCCACACTTTCTGTTCTGTTTGTTTTTTCTGTTTGTTTTTTTAGACCAAGAAGGGCTGCACTTCCAGGTGTATTTGACATACCCAGACCTCCAGTCACCTCCAGTGACTGTGGCAATAATAGCACCCAGTCTAGGCCCAAACAGGGATTTACCCTGAAAGGCAATCTTTTGTTTTGAAACTGCATTAGCAGGCCAAGATTTAAGTCACAAAAGAGTGCCTAGCTAAAACAGCTCAATCAGCATTTTTAGCATTAATGCAAATCATTTTGACTGCTGCATCACAAATAAAGCTATTTGCAGTTCTCAGGAGATTGATGTGATCATGAATCTTATCCAAGGTGATTTTCCCAGAAACAATCTTTGAATGGTTTTCAAACCAAACAGCAGAAGCAGCAGCTACACAGACAACATAGACAGCATATCTAAACATAAAGCCTGCAAGCTGAAACGGTCACCTATGAAAACATTCATGTTTTCTATCTAAAGGATCCTTAAAAGAGGAGCTATCCTCCAAAGGAACATATTACGCCCGGAAATAGTGGCATCCACTTTAAGAATAATTTCCCAAATCTCTATATTAACAGAGGAAAGAGGAAACAGAGGAAATAGATTTAAACTTATCAGATGGAGCAAAATGTTTACCTGGCTTTTACAATCCCTTAGAAGTAAGTTTAGAAACTGAGTCAGGCAAAGAAGACTGTTTCGGAACTACCTTAAATAATTTATCAATCCTCTTAACTGGTTGCTTAACTGTAGCAGGAAAACCCTCTACCTCTAAAGCTATTAAAACACTCCACAATAAAGCATGAACATGCAGAAGCATGAAAATAAAGGACATATCATATGCCACAGCAGCCGGATCCTGAAACTCAGAGGGACTATGCTGAGAAAAAGAGTTACAATAGAATTTTTTTTTCTCAGAGTCATAAAGACCTCTTTAATCAATGGGTAACTTAGAAGGGCCACTCCTAACGGAAGTCACTGATGAGCCAAAGAAAGATCACCTTCCAATCCTTGCAAATGTCTGTGCTTAGGAGCTGTAGGCATAACATCTAATACTTAATAGCAAAGTGAATATATATTTAATTTTGGAGAAGATCAGATAATACCTCCTGAGAGCAACATTCATAAAGCAAAAATGTTACTCTGAAGTGCAGCAAAACTCTGTTTAGAGTTAGAACATAAATAGCTGAGCACACTCTATATTAACAGAGGAAAGAGGAAACAGAGGAAATAGATTTAAACTTATCAGATGGAGCAAAATGTTTACCTGGCTTTTACAATCCCTTAGAAGTAAGTTTAGAAACTGAGTCAGGCAAAGAAGACTGTTTCGGAACTACCTTAAATAATTTATCAATCCTCTTAACTGGTTGCTTAACTGTAGCAGGAAAACCCTCTACCTCTAAAGCTATTAAAACACTCCACAATAAAGCATGAACATGCAGAAGCATGAAAATAAAGGACATATCATATGCCACAGCAGCCGGATCCTGAAACTCAGAGGGACTATGCTGAGAAAAAGAGTTACAATAGAATTTTTTTTTCTCAGAGTCATAAAGACCTCTTTAATCAATGGGTAACTTAGAAGGGCCACTCCTAACGGAAGTCACTGATGAGCCAAAGAAAGATCACCTTCCAATCCTTGCAAATGTCTGTGCTTAGGAGCTGTAGGCATAACATCTAATACTTAATAGCAAAGTGAATATATATTTAATTTTGGAGAAGATCAGATAAAACCTCCTGAGAGCAACATTCATAAGGCAAAAATGTTACTCTGAAGTGCAGCAAAACTCTGTTTAGAGTTAGAACATAAATAGCTGAGCACACCTGAGAATCGTTACAAAGCAAACTAGAAGGGGTTAAAGTATGAGCGTCTCCCTTCTAAAAGGTCAGCTGACGGACCAGAGGCCGGAGCTGTACTGTTTGCTCCATAGTAACAGAAAGGAAGTATGAGATATAAACTGAAGCAAAAACAAGCAGTATACAACACACAGATTATTAACCCCAGAGGGAAGAAATGGCACAAGGGAAACCGTGACAATAAAAAGGTACTGTCAAATAAGTGCTGAAATAACTGTGAACAACAGTAAAGCTTACATAGCGAATAACACAGCACACAAAGGGTTAAATAAAATCTATACCACAGATTTGAAACCAAGCTCTGTTGAACAGAATACCTCACTACCTCCACCAGTACTGAAAGCCTTCACATGCCGAGTACAAAAACACAGAAACAGTATTATCACAGAAAAGGCACGCTAAAATAGTTACCCCTTAGCACACCTGTACTATCGGTGAGCACTACAACAAGAACCCAAAAGAAACAAGAAGAAACGTAGCACAGGTGAAGGAAAATAAAAAGTGTGTTCAATTGCATACAGGGAGTGCAGAATTATTAGGCAAATGAGTATTTTGACCACATCATCCTCTTTATGCATGTTGTCTTACTCCAAGCTGTATAGGCTCGAAAGCCTACTACCAATTAAGCATATTAGGTGATGTGCATCTCTGTAATGAGAAGGGGTGTGGTCTAATGACATCAACACCCTATATCAGGTGTGCATAATTATTAGGCAACTTCCTTTCCTTTGGCAAAATGGGTCAAAAGAAGGACTTGACAGGCTCAGAAAAGTAAAAAAATAGTGAGATATCTTGCAGAGGGATGCAGCACTCTTAAAATTGCAAAGCTTCTAAAGGGTGATCAACGAACAATCAAGCGTTTCATTCAAAATAGTCAACAGGGTCACAAGAAGCGTGTGGAAAAACCAAGACGCAAAATAACTGCCCATGAACTGAGAAAAGTCAAGCGTGCAGCTGCCAAGATGCCACTTGCCACCAGTTTGACCATATTTCAGAGCTGCAACATCACTGGAGTGCCCAAAAGCACAAGGTGTGCAATACTCAGAGACATGGCCAAGGTAAGAAAGGCTGAAAGACGACCACCACTGAACAAGACACACAAGCTGAAACGTCAAGACTGGGCCAAGAAATATCTCAAGACTGATTTTTCTAAGGTTTTATGGACTGATGAAATGAGAGTGAGTCTTGATGGGCCAGATGGATGGGCCCGTGGCTGGATTGGTAAAGGGCAGAGAGATCCAGTCCGACTCAGACGCCAGCAAGGTGGAGGTGGAGTACTGGTTTGGGCTGGTATCATCAAAGATGAGCTTGTGGGGCCTTTTCGGGTTGAGGATGGAGTCAAGCTCAACTCCCAGTCCTACTGCCAGTTTCTGGAAGACACCTTCTTCAAGCAGTGGTACAGGAAGAAGTCTGCAACCTTCAAGAAAAACATGATTTTCATGCAGGACAATGCTCCATCACACACGTCCAAGTACTCCACAGCGTGGCTGGCAAGAAATGGTATAAAAGAAGAAAATCTAATGACATGGCCTCCTTGTTCACCTGATCTGAACCCCATTGAGAACCTGTGGTCCATCATCAAATGTGAGATTTACAAGGAGGGAAAACAGTACACCTCTCTGAACAGTGTCTGGGAGGCTGTGGTTGCTGCTGCACGCAATGTTGATGGTGAACAGATCAAAACACTGACAGAATCCATGGATGGCAGGCTTTTGAGTGTCCTTGCAAAGAAAGGTGGCTATATTGGTCACTGATTTGTTTTTGTTTTGTTTTTGAATGTCAGAAATGTATATTTGTGAATGTTGAGATGTTATATTGGTTTCACTGGTAAAAATAAATAATTGAAATGGGTATATATTTGTTTTTGTTAAGTTGCCTAATAATTATGCACAGTAATAGTCACCTGCACACACAGATATCCCCCTAAAATAGCTAAAACTAAAAACAAACTAAAAACTACTTCCAAAAATATTCAGCTTTGATTTTAATGAGTTTTTTGGGTTCATTGAGAACATGGTTGTTGTTCAATAATAAAATTAATCCTCAAAAATACAACTTGCCTAATAATTCTGCACTCCCTGTACAGAGAAAACATCACAATCTTAATCATAGTTTGAGTATTCAAAATTATTTTATTGAGACCACATTCTCACAGGTCCCCTTTGTGACTAATATAATCAGGTTGTCCTTCTGAGATGTATTTCTACAAATTCTAGAATTCTGACTTTCTATGTTTACTGGCAACATTGGTTCATTTGATGCTGGTGCCTATGGTCAAGGAAATCAATAAAGAGTTTGCCAAAGATCATGAATGCAAAATACAAACTAACAACTTTTTTTGTAGGACATTAAAACTTTAGAAAGTAAAATGGGGCATATCCTCCATTTAAACCATTGTTCAGTTGGAATCATTGATCTCAGTCTTACTATACATTTTGCAGGGATCTGATGTTCCAAACTAGGTAAGACATAGACATCACATTGTGCCTGACAGAAAAGAGATGATAAAGTCTGCTTTTTTGTAAGTAGCAACAATAATATAACAAGATACTTGGAATTCTTAAAGTCAGAGTGGCAGCACATTAACTACAAATGGTTGTCTCCCATGGCAAATCTGAGAAAAAAACATGCAGGAATAATTGGAGCTTACAGATACCAATCTTTTAGATCAACTGTCCCCAGATGTCTGTGGAGGAATCATGTTGATTACTAGTAATTGGGATAGAAAACTACAACATTTTCTTTTTGTGATTCAGATTGAAAATACAATTCTAATAAACTTTCCAATTTACTTCTATTATCAAATTTGCTTCATTATCTTGTTATCCGTTGCTGAAGAAACATTGGCAGCTAGCTGAACACATCTAGTTAGCCAATCACAAGAGACAAATGTGGGCAGGCACCAATCACCAGTTAGCACCCACTAGTGTAGGATATGTGCATATTCTTTTTCAACAAGGAATACCAAGAGAACAAAGCATATTTTAAAATAGAAGTGAATTTAAATTTTTTTATTAAAAAGACATGCTCTATCTGTATCAAGTAAGTTTAATTTTGACTTTCCTATTCCTTTAAGTTTGCATATCATAATAGCAGAAGCTCTAACATGAGCCACCAAGAGCATACTACTTTGAAAACCAGGAAGAATAGTGAATAGAATCCTGTTTTGCACTGTTGAGGAGGAATGTTTTTAATGGCTATGAGAATTAGAAGTACTACAATACAATTGTTAACAATTACCTACTGCGCTGTAGATCTGTTGAAATTATCTTTCTTTCATGTAATTAGCAAGAGTCCATGAGCTAGTGACGTATGGGATATATATTCCTACCAGGAGGGGCAAAGTTTCCCAAACCTTAAAATGCCTATAAATACACCCCTCACCACACCCACAATTCAGTTTTACAAACTTTGCCTCCCATGGAGGTGGTGAAGTAAGTTTGTGCTAGATTCTACGTTGATATGCGTTTCGCAGCAGGCTGAAGCCCGGTTTTCCTCTCAGAGTGCAGTGAATGTCAGAGGGATGTGAAGAGAGTATTGCCTATTTGAATACAATGGTCTTCCTCTAGGGGATCTATTTCATAGGTTCTCTGTTATCGGTCGTAGAGATTTCTTCTCCTACCTCCCTTTTCAGATCGACGATATACTCTTATATATCATTACCTCTACTGATTCTCGTTTCAGTACTGGTTTGGCTATCTACTTCATGTAGATGAGTGTCTTGGGGTAAGTAAATCTTATTTCTATTTTTGACACTCAAAGCTATGGTTGGGCACTTTATATGTAAAGTTCTAAATATATGTTGTAAACTTATATTTGCCATGATTCAGGTTAATCAGTATTCCTTCTTTCAGACTGTCTGTTTCATTATTTTGTGAAATGCATATGAATAAATATTTTTTCTTACCTTCAAAAATTTTCAAATTTAATTTTTTCCTTGCGGGCTGTTAGGCTCGCGGGGGCAGAAAATGCTTCAATTTATAGCGTTATTCTTGGCGCAAACTTTTTTGGTGCAAAATTTTGTCATTTCCGGCGCCATAGTTGACGCCGGAAGTTTACACATGGTTGAGTAATTTTTTGACGCACGTGTGTTACAGACACACAAAAAATATGGGCGTTATACTTGGCGTCAAATAATGTGGGCATTTTACTTGGCGCCAAAAAATGTGGGCTTCATACTTGGCGCCATTTTTTTCACATTATTTCAATCTCACTATTTTGTTGCTTCTGGTTGCTAGAGGCTTGTTTGTTTTGCATTTTTTCCCATTCCTGAAACTGTCATTTAAGGAATTTGATAATTTTGCTTTATATGTTGTTTTTTTTCTATTACATATTGCAAGATATTTTAAAAGCTGTTCCTGAATCAGAAAATACTGAGGGATTCCTGATGACTGATATCAGTCCTACCAAAGCTAAGTTAATTTATTTTAATGTTATGAATGTTTATATTTAGCTATGGTTTGTAATAAGTTTTTATGATAAACTTTTACATGCAGAGTCCATTAGTATTTATGCATTATCTATTGCTATTCTTTTTACATCTTATGTACAAGATATACTTAGGAATTTATAAGAATATTTTTCTGATTCTAGTATAAAGGCTTTGTCTGCTATCCCGCCTTCTAATAAAAATTTTAGGTCTTTTTTAAACTTCTCATTTAGTTGATGAAGTTTCAAATGACCAACAACATACTGAATTATCCTTCTCTGATGGTGTATTTTCTCATTCAGAATATTCTTCATCAGATATTGACACTAACAAATCTACTTTTTTATTTTTAAATAGAGTACATTCGTTTTTGGTTGAAAAGGTGTTGATTATTTTGGATATTGAAGTAACTAGTTCTTTTTGATTAAGACTAGCTAACATTTAAATTCTGCTTATTAACCTTCTGTGGTTTCTTCAGAGGTTTTTTCCAGTTCCTGATACTAGGGAATGGAATAGGCCGGGAATTTCTTTTATTCCTTCTTTAAGGTTTTTTAATTGTATCCTTTGCCGGCAGTTAGTTTTCAATTTTGAGGAAGATCCTCCAAGTTAATGGGACTATCTCTTCTCTTGCTAACATACTACTATTCCTATAGCAGATAGTATTTATTTTTTTCCTTGGGAAACTTGTTTCTTATTTAAGGAAAATTATTTATTTTCAGGTACTTTTCTTAGACCTGTAATTTATTTGGCTAATGTTGCAACTGCTTCAGTTTTCTGGTTGAATACTTTAGTGCAACAAGTATCGGATTATGATTTGTTTAGCATTGTTAAGTTGATCAACATGCTAATAATTTCATTTGTGTCGTCATTTTTTTTATATTTTCGCAAATGAGGTTTAATCTATGTCTTTAGCTATTTTAGCTAGAAGAACTTTATGATTTCAATCTTGGAATGCTAATTTGATTTCTAAATTCCATATTTCTTTTTTTCCAAGGTAATCAATTATTTGGTTCACAATTGGATTCAATTCTTTAACTGTTACTCTGGGCTGCAAGATTGAGTTCTAATGCTAAATATTAAGCTTTTTTTCTTACTAAGGAACGGAATTCTAAATTCTTCCCCAAGTAACATGTTTATAATTGGAAGTTTTCTTCATTCAATTTAAGCCATTTTTTTTTTATATTTAAATTTTTTTTTATTGAGGTTAAACAAATGAATAACAATATACAAAAGTTCAACATTGAAAACATTAAGTACATTGTAAGTTAGTTAGCCATTATATACAAAACAACCAATATCTAAGTACATTATACACGGCTGCACATGCATAGCGTACAGTTCTATGAAAGAGGCTACTACTGAACTAAAGAAGGGAAACCTCATTTTATTTTGATATATGAGATGAATGCACCTCTAATGCTCCAGCAGGCCACTCTTGGGCCTATATAGACTAAATGGCCCAGATGAGGCGCTCTAATATGCAGTACAGTCACTCTTGGACCTTGGAAAATAAGTAAAATGATAGAGTGGGAATAGTTTGATTATTTGATAACAAAGGTTACATAAGAACCAACATATAATAATCGATTAAATAATGAAGGCACCTCAAGAGAGTGGCTGAGCACTCCAATCTAGGGACTGTGCCATATAATAGAGAACTATAAGACTACATTAAAAATAATATCCAATTCTAATTTAGTGAGTCTCAGGTGGAAATACAACCTTCATAAAGTAAATTAGATAAGGGATTATATCAGGGTTAGGGTCAACTAATGAGAATCTTTCTCTTCTTCCCTGGTAATGAGTTGTGTAGGGATTACCATATTACACCCTAAAAAAATGGGATATTAAAACTGAATAACAATAAGTGAGAAATAGAAATAAAATAAAAACTTATTTCCTCAACAGTGTCACAATGCATGCGGCATATTGGCAGACTCACTGAGTGTAACAAACATAACATTTACATTTAGAGACACTAATGCATTTAAACTATTATACAAACATCTTTAGGACATTTACCATTACTATTCTCAGCAAGGCTCCAGAGGGGTGAGAGTGCCTACAAAGTGCTCACAGATAACACACCTGATAACTTGCTAAACCAGTTAAACATAAATTCTAAACCATTCTATGCTATTTCTAAAACATTGGGCTGGTTATAATGGTGGGGCAAAACATTTGCAGATCTATACTTATTTGTACTGTGCAGGCTAATAAGTATCATGGTGGCATAGGCCCTTCCAAGCGGTCTATCCTATCCCCACCTTCCAAGCACTGATCAGTCTTTGGCTTTTAGAGTGTCTTACCACCGTGGGTATAAAGGAGGGGTACTGCAAGCAAGGCGAGGCATCCATTAGGGATTGTCTTAAAACCGGATCCCAAAATAACCGCTGCTTGGAGTGAAAGATTTGCCACTTAAAATCTTGCAGCAGCTGTCCCTTTACCCGTTCAGGCCAAATTGTAGCGGTCAGGTAGAAAGCATCTCCTAAAGCGGCCTCTGCACTGCTAGGCTGATAAGGATAATCCAGCTCCATATAGACTCCACAATGTTTCTCGCGTGCAGCCGCAACTGGTTCTGTGGCGTTACCCACGATAGCGGTCGTCTCATTCAGGTCAGTGAATGCAAAGCATGGCTCCCCAAGATTTTCCTTTACACATGCTGCGACTGCCACATTGTCCTCCTCATCCGACCGGGGCCCCGACCAGCAACTAGAAGGTACCGCAGAGTAGGTTTCAGCTCCAGGGGACTCATGGACATCAAATATAGGTGCCGGTCTGAGCAGGATCTTCTTTGGGCTTAGGTTCAATGTGGTTTGCGTTATGGTCGAGGAGGCCACCTCCCCATAGGCCACCCCGGCCAAGCAGGTGTACGGGTTCTCATCCACCACCATGCCAGATTTAGCAGGTATCTGAAGTGTCTCGGTCTGAGATCGGTCTCCCAAGAGAATAGCGCACAAGTCCCTCTCTAGATTGCAGAAGTGTTCCTTCAGAAGGGCATGCACTTGCGTCTCCCATCTTGCCAAGGCTTCCATTAGTTCACAGTGGGTTAGATGCAGTTGGTACAGCAAAGTGCTCCCTTGAGGCGGTATCGCCTTGTTAGTGATGGTTCTCTCTTAGAACTATCCTGTTTCAGGATATCGTAACCCCGGAGTTCAGGGGGGGGTAATATTGCAGCAGCCCCAGACCTACGCTCCAGATCTCCACCAGGAACTTCTTCTGTGTCTAAACTTACTGCGTAGATGCAGAAGTTTGTTAAGATGGCTTCCAATCCTGAGAAGAAGTCTGTCGCGTAGCTGCCTCAACAAACATAGGCATGAGCTCTGTCAAGACTTCCACCTTTTGAGTATAGTTATTAAGAGTAAGAAATAACAGCTTCAGGATAAGAAATATCTAGATTGACTATTGAAATCTCTTATGAACAATGTCTAACTCAGAGAGCTTCAGTTAGACGTCTTGCCGCATTGAGTGTAGGCTCCGCCCCCCCAATTTAAGCCATTTTAAAAAGCAAAGTCAGCTTCCCAAAATTTGCATTTAGGTGCAGTTCTTATTCCAGCTTAGCTGGTAAGGGGCAGGTTAAGACTTTTTTAATAAATTTGTTTAGTTCAATTCGGTCCAAACTTCTTTGGATACAGAATAGGATTCAGAGTAAAACCGTCTGTGAGAAGTATTTTTTTCTCTCTCTAACATATTCCAGCTATTCCTGTAAGGCTCACACACTTTCCTGAAGTGTGTTTCAGTCCTATATGTATTGGGTACTTGTGAGGCGCGGCTGGTCACCCGTTGGGGCTCAAGGCGCTGCTCAGACCTGGAGTTTTCTGGGGTATTTATACCAGTTCCTTTTTAGGAACAGGATTTGGGGTTTTTATTCAAAACTATTCATTATTTCAAAGATAGAAAATCTTTTTGAATTGTCATATAAGTATACCATATTTTAGAATGGAGTTGATATGGTTAATTCTGCCTTTTTTGGTCAGTAATGGCATTATTTGTTCACAATAGATACAATAGATGCATATCTTCATTTTCTGTTTTCATTCAGATTATTTTCATTTTCTGAGATTCTCTTTTTTTGACAAGCATTACCAATTTGTTGCTTTTCCTTCTGGTCTAGCGACAGCTCTAAGAATCTTTTCAAGGTTCTCAGTGTTTCCTTATTTGGACGGTCTCGTGGTACTGGCTCAGTCTTTTCGTTCTGCAGAATCTCATACGATTCAACTTTTGTTGTTTCTTCAAGACATGGTTAGAGGATCTTTTTATCAAAAGCTCTTTGATTCCTCAGACAAGGGTCACCTTTTTTTAGGTTTCCAGATAGATTGTGTCAATGTCTTTGTCTCTAGCAGACAAGTGACAATTTTATTGGGTTCCGTTTGTTGGTATTATGGCTGCAGCATTGGATTCAATTCCCTTTGCTCATTTTCATAAGAAACCTTTCCAGTTTTTTATACTGAATTAATGGTGCAGGGATTCTAGGATATCACTTTTTATATCCTTGAATCCCAATGTTTAACTATCTTTGATTTGGTGGTTAGATCACCATCATATAATTCTACGGGTCTCTTCGGTTCATTCAACCTGGACCATGATCACTACAGATGAGAGTCTTTTAGGTTGGAAGGCTGTCTGGGGATCTCTGTCAGCACAAGGGGTTTGGAAATCTCAGGAGGCGAGATTACCAATCGATATTTTGGAACTACGTGCATTTTTCAGAGTTCTTCAGTTTTGGCTTCTTTTTGAAGAAAGAGACGTTTATTGTTTTTCAGACAGACAATGTCACAACTGTGGCATATGTCAATCATCAGGGTGGGACTCTCAGTTCTTAGGCTGTGAAAGAAGTATCTTGGATACTTGCTTGGACTAAATCCAGCTCCTGTCTAATTTCTGCGGTCCATTTCCCAGGTATAGACAATTGGGAAACGGATTATCTCTGTCAATCAAGCTTTACATCCGGGAGAATGGTCTTTACCTAGATGTGTTTTTTCAAATTGTTCAGATGTGTGGGCTTCCAGAAACAGATCTGATGGCATCTCATCTTAACAAGGAACTTCCCAGGGGCCTATTCAGGTCCGGGGATCCTCTGGCGGAAGCAGTGTATGCATTGACATTTCCTTGGAGTTATCAATCTGCTTATATTTTTTCGCCTCTGGTTCTTCTTTTTAGAGTAATTTTCAAAATCATCAGGGAGCAATCTTTTGTGTTGCTGGTGGCTACAGTATGGCCACACAGGTTTTGGTATATGGTTCTTGTTTGGATGTCCAGTTGCCAATCTTGGTCACTTCCATTAAGGCCAGACTTTATATCTTAACATTAATTTTTTCCATCAGGAACTCAAATTATTAATTTGATGGTATGGAGTTTTAATGCTTAGTACTTAGTCATAGAAGTTCTTTGACTCAGTGATTAATACTATGTTGCAGGCTCGTAAATCTGTGTCTAGTAAGATTTATTTTATTCGAGTTTGAAAGATTACATCTCTTGATGCTCTTTTCATAAATTCTCTTGGCATTCTTTTAGAATTCCTAGGATTTTATAGTTTTCTTCAGGATGGTTTAGATAAGGGTTTTTTGTCTGCAAGTTCCTTGCAAGGACAAATCTCTGCTTTTTCTGTGCTGTTTTCATAGAAAAATGTGCTAATCTTTCTGTTATTCATTGTTTTGTTCAGGCTTTGGTCGTATCAAGTCTGTCATTTAAGCCAATTTCTCCTCCTTGGAGTCTTAATTTGGTTCTGAGGGCTTTACAGGCTCTTCCGTTTGAGCATATGCTTTCTTTGGACATTTTTAATTACTTTCATGGAAAGTATTGTTCCTTTAGACATCTCTTCAGCTAGAACAGTTTTTGAATTATCTGCTCTTTTCTGTGAGTCTCCTTTTCCTGATTTTTCATCAGGATAAGGTGGTTTTGCTGTCTTCTTTTCAATTTTTACCTAAAGTTGTGAATTTTAACAACATTAGTAGAGGAATTATTGTCCCTTCCTTGTGTCCTAATACTAAGAATTCTTTGGAGAGATTCTTACATTCTTTGGATGTGGTAAGAGTTTTGAAATTATGTTGAAGCTATTCAGATTTCAGAAAGACTTCTAGTCTATTTGTTATCTTTTCTGGTTTTAGGAAAGGTCAGAAGGCTTCTGCCATTTCTTTGGCTTTTTGGTTAAAGCTTTTTGATTCATCTTGCTTATTTGGAGTCGGGTTAATCCCAGCCTCAGAGGATTACGGCTCATTCTACTAGGTCAGTTTCTACTTCCTGGACTTTTAAGAATGAAGCTTCTGTTGATCAGATTTGCAAAGCAACGACTTGGTCTTCTTTGCATACTTTTACTAAATTCTACCATTTTGATGTTTTCTCTTCTTCAGAACCAGTTTTTGGTAGAATAGTACTTCAGGCAGCTGTTTCAGTTTGATTCTTCTGCTTATAACTTCAGTTTTTTTTCATTATAAAAATTGAAACTTTTGATTGGGTAGTGGATTAATTTTTCAGCGGAATTGGCTGTCTTTATTTTATCCCTCCCTCTCTAGTGACACTTGCGTGGAAGCTCCACATCTTGGGTATCTGCTATCCCATACGTCACTAGCTCATGGACTCTTGCTAATTACATGAAAGAAAACATAATTTATGTAAGAACTTACCTGATAAATTAATTTCTTTCATATTAGCAAGAGTCCATGAGGCCCACCCTTTTTGTGGTGGTTATGATTTTTTTGTATAAAGCACAATTATTCCAATTCCTTATTTTTTATGCTTTCGCTACTTTCTTATCACCCCACTTCTTGGCTATTCGTTAAACTGAATTGTGGGTGTGGTGAGGGGTGTATTTATAGGCATTTTTAAAGTTTGGGAAACTTTGCCCCTCCTGGTAGGAATGTATATCCCATAAGTCACTAGCTCATGGACTCTTGCTAATATGAAAGAAATGAATTTATCAGGTAAGTTCTTACATAAATTATGTTTTTGGAACAACACTGTTTAAATTTATCAAATATGTAAGACTTCTTTTCTTTCTACTATATTTATGAAATAGATGATCCAGGTGTTTCATTCCATGGCACTTTTTAAGCTAATTCAACACTGTTTAGTTTAATCTAATTGCACATTTTGGTTTATAGGAAGAGCATATGTTATTTATGTATAGCATATAAACTTTATTACAGTAAGGACTCCTACCTTCACTGGCATCTTTATTATATTACAAAAATCCCTCTCCGCTTACCTGTGATTAAAGTCTGTTTTGGATCTGAAGCAACTTAAAACATTTGTGAAATTCCCAATTAAAAAATGGAATACATTTGTCATTCCAACACTGTAACAAGATTTGTTTCTGATAATCATAGATTTAAAAGCTTCCATATACTATTTGTGGCTATGCCTTTTTGTATACTCACAGTCCCTCCAAAAAACTGCCTGCACCTATAGCGAATGATCAGATGATAGGGAGTTTGGAGGTCCTTATGTCATCCAACTTCAGCAGGAGTAGAACCAGGTTATACTGCATTGCTGATGTAATCATTTCAAGCTATTCAAAAGTTCTCCGACCCCATCAAGAAAAATTAAATGTTTGGGACTGATTCTAGATACCAAGTTGTTCAGGAGTTTTCTCCATAAAACAAGGATTCCAATACTATTCAGATAGTGATATCTTATGTAAAGTTTACAGTTTATACAAGAATTTTCATTGTAGTCATTTATAGGATGGTCTAATAAACAAAAGGGGGCGCTACTCTATAGCTTTTGATGAAAGAAAGATAAAACATATATATATATATATATATATATATATATAGAGTTATAGATACAATCAAATATCTCAACAAATATATATATAAGCAACAATTCTAAATAAAAAGTTCAAGTCCACAATGTGGGGTAAATCTTCTTTTAGACCAGACGATGGCAGCCTCCTCCTCACCAATAGGTCCAGAATACTAGGGGGTAAGACTGCCATTTCTAGGGGGTAAGACTGTACACCCCTAGTCCACTCTTTTGTACATTGATTTTAATTTGTTTTTATAATAAATAGTATTTTTATGAAATACTTTATTGAGTGGATATACCTATCTTTGCCTGCTTGAATGGGAGCCTGACTAATAAAACATTGCTCCATTTGAATACCACACATTGAGGAAAAGTTCCCTGGTGGTGAGCTGACACACCTTATTAAAATCTGCCAGCCTGTTCCTACTAGCACATTGGTGTGCTAATCCAGCATGTGAGTACCCATTTTGCACCTGTATAAAGTGAATATAAATTTTATCCTGAGTGATCTGTACAATTGGTGCTTGCTTTGTGCTTCATCTTTTTACTGCAGTAGACGACTGATTTCCTTCATGGGTGAGCTGTCACACCTGTTTAATCTGCAGCCTGTTCCTACAAGCACATTGATGTGCTATACAGCCATGTGAGTACCCATTTGGCTCATAATATTCTGTGGCCCTGTATAAATTTGATGATACCACACATGATAGGATGGTGCATACTATTAATTAAAAAGTGGCTACTTTTACTTGGTTTCACATTAGACCTCTGCAACTGTACTTTTGCTATTATTAGGATTTTCCCTAATCTGTTCTACTAAGTTATTTAGTTACCAGCTACTGAGATGCAGGTATCTTCATGAAGTTTTCTGCAGTTTCATTGATTGTTGATCTCTACAAATGATTATCTGATTAGTGTTTGTGTGGAATCAACTCAGAACTGATAAAATGGTCAAAAACTCAGGGGCTACATAGGCAGTCCTTCAAATGATACTGGTTGTCCGTCACTGGCCTCACAGAGACACCTCTGTATAGTGCATAGACAGAATTCAGGACCATCTGATTTTGTGTTGTGAGTTCTATGACCTAAAAGATGCTCAGATAAATAGTAAGCAAATAATTCTAATGTCAGATTAAAAGGGATATGAAACCCATTTTTTTTTCTTTCATGATTCTGATAGAGCATGCCATTTTAATCAACGTTCTAATTTACTCCTATTATCAATTTTTCTTCCTTCTCTTGGTATCTTTATTTGAAAAAGCAGGAATGTAAGCATAGGATTTAGCCCATTTTTGGTTCAGCACCTGGGAAGCGCTTGCTGAGTGGTGTCTAAATGTAAACTGGAAAGTTGTTTAGAATGGCATGTTCTATCTGAATCATGAAAGTTTAAATTTTGGCTAGATTGTTGCTTTAAGTACAGTATCAGGAAACAGTACTCATAGGGAACAGTCTTCTTTCTTCAGTTGTACTTAGCTGACCTCACCTAAAGCTCTCTCTCTCTCTGTGTGTGTATGTATATATATATATATATACATATATATATATATATATATATATACCCACACACACACACACATATATATATATACCCACACACACACACACATATATATATATATATATATATATATATATACACACACATACATAAATGCCCACCAATACATATATAAATTCACAAGGGTTTAAGAGAATATTTTTATATATATTTTTAGTGATAGAAACATTACTTTGTTTTACATTTTACCCACTTAGGGTGAAGACATTAAACATTTATAGTTTATAATTAAAACCTTCTTCATTCACACTAAACACAATTTTTAATACATAGATCATTACATCTACATTTTCAGTTCTACGCTTTTTCATTGTATTTAGAGGGACTCCTGACACTAGTCTTTGTGGTTCTTCATCCATGTTCTCAGTTGCTCGACTTGAGCAACCACACTGCTTTTTGCTGTTCCTCCTGCAGCAGTATATTGCTCCACGCTGTTGGTGTAATTCCAGAGTTTGGACACATCACTGCTGAAAAGAGGGCTGCAAGCGGAAATGATAAAAGTTAAAATAAATAAAATAAAAATGTAGTTACTGCTATATCCATAGATTAAGGATATTTGTAATATGATCATTTTAAATACATTTTCTATACAATTGCTAGAATTATGTAGAGGTTGCTTTAAACATGTTTGGATGTCTGGCTAATAATTATCATCATCATCACCACATACCTGATGCTCTTTAGATCTTCCAATGAGAGTTGGTTGATAGAGATCCTCTTGGTTTCCGCTAACTGCACTACTTTCCCTGAAAGCCCATGAGCTTGTCTGAAAGGCATCTGTGACAAGAGAAACAGCAACATATAAATATAAATAAAAAGCTGCAAAATACCCACAATATAATATGCTTCACCCTTTACATTACATTTACAGTTAGAGTCATGCAATTTTAAATGACAGAAAACAAATCAGTATAATAAATGTCGTATTTAGAAATAATACTCACGCCTTTCCTGACCAAATAATAAGCAATGTCTGTGGCAAGCATATCTGGACTTAACGCTTTTTCCATAGCCTCTTTGTTTATCTGGAAAATAGTTCACACACAATAAGCAAGACAATGCCAATAATATGATTGTAAAATGTAAATATATACTTATAAAGCCTTGGTTAAAGACAAAACCATATAGAGCATGCAGTTTTAAACAACTTTCCAATTTACTTCTATTATCAAATTTGCTTTGTTCTCTTTGTATATTTTAGTGTAAAGCTAGGTAAGCTGATACAAGCTCAGGACACATGCATGCTCCTGAGCTCAACTAGGATTACTCTTCTACAAAGCATACAAAGAGAACTAAACAAACTTTATAACAGAAGCAAATTCCAAAATTTTATCTATATTGACCTAGATCTGGAGACATAAGTGCCCGGGGTGGATGAGCAAAGTCCCCTTCATACAAACAGATTCTACTTTTCCAACGCCAAGCCTACCGCTCAGTTTCCCAAGAAAAGGCCATTTTCATACCCTCGTGGCAATCAGGGCATAAACTAAAAGTAGCCGACCGCAACAACCTTTTATGAAAGGGGCTTGAATATAAGGTTTATAGACTATGGAGTAACACGCTGTCTTGTCTACTGAAACAAGGACCATTCATAGCAGGATTACCACGCTACATGTGAGAAACACAGCTGGCAATTTTCCTCTCCGCTTTATAGCCAGTATGAAGCCATATAGGAGATTGCAGATGCTAGGACCAGCATAGAGAACCAAAAATAAGAAATAGATGTGGTATAGGCTAAAACAAGATGTAATTCATTTACTTTTTTTTTTTAAAGTAGTATAGACAATGTGTTCTTTTTTGGTTTGATTTATAAGTATTATAGTGAGAGACATTAGTTAAGTAAATGCTTCCTCTAAAGGAAATCTCTACAGCTAAAACTCTGCAGCCCAACATAAATTATGTTTTGTAGTATCTCCTGCGACCTTGATACTGTATATGTGTGCTTATCTGTTCTACATACTTATTTTTCTACTTTACTAACACACGGCTAGATAACGAGTTTTGCGTTATGAGCGGCTCGGTGCTAACTTGCAAGTTATTTCCACCGCTCACCTCCCTATAGTGCTGCTATTACAGTTTTTCATAAACCCGGCGTTAACAGGCAATATTGCAGCGTTGAGCAAAATTGAGCTGCATACCGCACTCAAATACCAGCGCTGCTTTGAGGTGGTTTTTACGTGCTCATGCACGATTTCTCCATAGACATCAATGGGGAGAACCGGCTAAAAAAAAAGCCTAACACCTGCAATAAAGGAGCGTAAAGCTCTGTAACGCAGCCCCATTGATTTCTATGGGGAAAGAAAAGTTATGTTTACACCTAACACCCTAACACAAACCCCTGAGTCTAAACACCCCTAATCTGCCACCCCTGAAATCACAGACACCTAAATTACACTTATTAACCCCTAATCTGCCACCCCCGACATCGCCGACACCTACATTACACTTATTAACCCCTAATCTTCCGCCCCCAACGTCGCCACCACTATACTAAAGTTTTTAACTCCTAACCCTAAGTCTAACCCTAAAACCCACCAACTTGAAAATAATTAAAATAAATCTAAATAAAAAATACAATTAATACCTAAATAATTCCTATTTAAAAATAAATACTTACCTATAAAATAAACCCTAAGCTAGCTACAATATAACTAATAGTTACATTGTAGTGATCTTAGGTTTTATTTTACAGGTAAGTTTATATTTATTTTAACTAGGTAGACTAGTTAGTAAATATTTATTAACTATTTACTAACTACCTAGCTAAAATAAATACAAATTTACCTGTAAAATAAAACCTAACCTGTCTTACACTAACACCTAACATTACACTACAATTAAATAAATTACATGAATTAAATACAATTAACTAAATTACAAAAACAAACACTGAATTACACAAAATAAAAAAGAAATGATCAAATATTTAAACTAATTACACCTAATTTAATAGCCCTATCAAAATAAAAAAGCCCCCCCCAAAAAATAAAAAAACCCCTAGCCTAAACTAAACTGCCAATGGCCCTTAAAAGGGCCTTTTGCGGGGCATTGCCCCAAAGAAATCAGCAATTTTACCTGTAAAAAAATATATACAAACAACCCCCCAACAGTAAAACCCACCACCCACACAACCAAACCCCCTAAATAAAATCCTATCTAAAAAAACCTAAGCTCCCCATTGCCCTGAAAAGGGCATTTGGATGGGCATTGCCCTTAAAAGGGCATTTAGCTCTTTTTCAGCCCACACCCTAAGCTAAAAATAAAACCCACCCAATAAACCCTTAAAAAAACCTAACACTAATCCCTGAAGATCCACTTACAGTTTTTGAAGATTGGACATCCATCCTCAACGAAGCCGGGAGAAGTCTTCATCCAAGCGGCAAGAAGTCCTCAACGAAGCCAGGAGAAGTCTTCATCCAAGCGGCAAGAAGAGGTCTTCCAGACGGGCAGAAATCTTCTTCCAGACGGCATCTTCTATCTTCATCCTTCCAACGTGGAGCGGCTCCATCTTCAAGACACCCGGCGCGGAGCATCCTCTTCTGTCGACGGCTCTTCAAGAATGAAGGTTCCTTTAAGGGACGTCATCCAAGATGGCGTCCCTTCAATTACGATTGGCTGATAGAATTCTATGCAATCAGCCAATAGGATGGAGCTCGCATTCTATTGGCTGATTGGGCCTCGGTTTAGGGGTTAATAGGTAGCTTATGGGTGTTAGTGTACTTTTTAGCACTTTAGTTATGAGTTTTATGCTACAGCTCTGTAACATAAAAGCCATAACTACTGACTTTCAGTTTATGGTACGGATCTTGACGGTATAGGCAGTACCGCTCACTTTTTGGCCGGACAGGCAAACTCGTAATACCGGCGCTATGGAAGTCCCATTGAAAAAGGACTTTTTGAAAGCTGTGGTAGTTACGTTGCATTACAGCCAAAAAAGTGTGCGGTACAGATTTACCTGCAAGACTCGTAATACCAGCGGTAGTGAAAAAGAGCCATAACACTGCTTTTTCACTCATAACGCAAAACTCGTAACCTAGCCGACAGATAATAATAGACACAGATGGTTAAAATGATGCTTGACCTGTTGTCCCCAGTTATGTACTCATATAAAGCTTTTACTTTTGAATGGGCTAGGGGCATGGGTGTTTGCGGCCGAGACATCTGAGCCTTTCCACTTACTGTCCCTTTAAATGCAGCTTAAAGGCCTCCACCTATACTTACCAAAGTAAACTCAGGGGGAGGCAACCCAGCTATCTTCATTCTATGATGGACAGAACTAGGTATGAGGAAGTAATGTCATCTTAATATGGTGCTTGGTTTATTTCTGTCCATGCCCCCTTCTGAGAGAAGGTCTCAACTAGCAAGCATTAGCTAGGCCACAATATAGATTTTATGCTCACATACACATCTATTTTTATTTCCCATCTCTACTTATGCATAACATTTAGTAAAGTACAGCAGAGAGTTCACTTCTATAGCAACTCAACACAATGTAATTAGTCATATGTAATAAAGGTCTAATAATAAATAAACATCGCTGAAATGTACTGAAGAACAAATCAAAGTACGAGTTTACAATTAAAAAACAAACAAACACAGTTTTGCTTAATCAAATAAATATTTAAAATACCTGCAGGGTGGCAATAACTCCAGAGGCCACCTGGAGCACAGCACATATGGTGTCATAGACATCAAACATGGCCTCTTTATCTTCCTATAAAAAGATAAACATACAGGATTAGACATCACCTTGTATAAAGTATATTTATGTACTAATCAAGCAGTTTATTTGCTTTTTATAAAACACACACAGTATCTCACAAAAGTGAGTACACCACTCACATTTTTGTAAATATTTTATTATATCTTTTCATGTGACAACACTGAAGAAATGACACCTTGCTACAATGTAAAGTAGTGAGTGTACAGCCTGTATAACAGTGTAAATTTGCTGTCCCCTCAAAATAACTCAACACACAGCCAATAATGTCTAAACCGTTGGCAACAAAAGTGAGTACACCTTTAAGTGGAAATGTCCAAATTGGGCCTAAAGTGTCAATATTTTTTTGTGGCCGCCATTATTTTCCAGCACTGCCTTAACCCTCTTGGGCGTGGAGTTCACCAGAGCTTCACAGGTTCCACTGCAGTCCTCTTCCACTCCTCCGTGACGACATCACAGAGCTGGTGGATGTTAGAGACCTTAAGCTCCCCCACCTTCCATTTGAGGATGCCCCACAGATGCTCAATAGGGTTTAGGTCCATCACCTTTACCCTCAGCTTCTTTAGCAAGGCAGTGGTCATTTTGGAGGTGTGTTTGGGGTCGTTATGTTGGAATACTGCCCTGCGGCCCAGTCTCCGCTTCAGTTTGTCACAGTACATGTTGGCATTCATGGTTCCCTCAATGAACTGTAGCTGCCCAGTGCCGGCAGCACTCATGCAGGTTCAGACCATGACACTCCCACCACCATGCTTGACTGTAGGCAAGACACACTTGTCTTTGTACTCCTCATCTGGTTGCCGCCACACAAAAAATGGCTTATTTGGCCCAATTTGGAAATTTCCACTTAGGGGTGTACTCACTTTTGTTGCCAATGGTTTAGCCATTATTGGCTGTGTGTTGAGTTATTTGAGGGGACAGCAAATTTACACTGTTATACAGGCTGTACACTCACTACTTTACAGTGTAGCAAAGTGTCATTTCTTCAGTGTTGTCACATGAAAAGATATAGTAAAATATTTACAAAAATGTGAGGGGTGTACTCAATTTTGTGAGATACTGTACATATTTATTATATTCCCTTATTCTAGTTAAAATTCTATTTTTATGTATTTTCACTACAGAAATCTTGCAATATATATTTTTATAGTTTTTTATATTGTAATATCTTGAGATTTGAATACGTAATTTTTTTTTTTATATTTTTAACATCTAATTGATAATGAAGTTGCTATTGGAGTTTCCCTTTTTTGGTTTAGATGGATAATAAAGTTATATTTTACAATGCATTATAATGTATTTTTTTAATAATATTTCATAAATGTCATCATGTTTTGAATAAAAAAAAAAAAAGTAAAAATTATTCCAGTTAAAAACTTATAACAGCGTCAAAAATGGTCGAAATGTAAAGAAACACTATTAAAAGTCACATTTTAGTGCTACGGAATTATCTATTTTGTTAGAACATTTTAATTTTAAACAAATACACTCCAGTAAATAATCTGATGCTTTTGTTGAAAAAAATAAGTCAGTTTACTAGAGAGGTGTGATGCAGGTGGTGCTAAGCTTTTACGTGGTGAGGCTGGGGGCCAGTGCAACACAGCATAGTGTGTTGGGCCCAGTCTGTTAGTGAGGCTCCATCTATATCACTGGTTTTTAAACCTGTCCTCAGACCTCCCCAACAGACCAGGTTTTCAGGATTACCTTGGATGAGAGCAGGTACCATGTTTAATAATCAGCGGATTATTTCACTTTGCTCCAGTTCAGATATCCTCAAAATGTGGCCTATTAGGGAGGTCTGAGGACAGGTTTGAAAACCAGTGGTCTATATGAATGAGGGGAGTGAAAGCAGTTCAGATGAAGGGAAGCCCTCCTGAGATTTTATACAGAAAAGCAGATGTAGGTGCCCCTATAAGGCCCAGAACACTCTGAATGCTGTGTCAGTTTCCCATCAAGGAATGTGGAAATATTCTCATTTTATTTCTTGTAAACAATTGGAATCTCCCTGTCTCAAGCCAATAATGCAGTGCATGGGTTGGCAAGAATTGCATGTTGCATTCCACCAAATCCAATCACGTGATAAGGGATCTGTTTTTACATTGTAATTATTTGTGATTATTTTGCATATAAACAAGCCTTTTCTCTGGATTTTTATTTAAGATGGTATTTTCTGCTTTCATATACAAGCAAACAATGACATGGGGAAAAAAAAACGCTATCAAGGTGTTTGGCTGTATAGGAAGAATTCCCACGAAAAATACTTACAATCAAACATTTTCTTTCTTTTCTTAATATGCAAAATATATTTTATGTGAACTATATAAATAAAGTAATACAAATAAAGAAAGACTACTATAAAATGCTTGGGCTAAATGAAAATACCTACAAAAAATCTTTAACTTTGGCTTATGTAACAGAGCAGTAAAAATGGAGCTAATTGATTCAAATTTATATGGAATTGAATGTAGTTCCAATAAATATTTAATAAAAGGCCATGAATTCATGTTGGAAGATAGTTACCAGAGAGGACACCACTACCAAAGGTACCCTTATATGGTATACAAGGGGGCGTGGGAGACTGCCAATATGAAATGATCACTGATAACACATGCAGCACCACTTCAAAGAGCCCCCCCAACAGGGACATTTCTTTGCCAACTTTGGCCCCTACACCAGATGGGACTATAATGTCAATGGGGCAGTCTTGCCCAATTGTGGACACTGTTATGTCTTCCCTTGTACTTAATCAAATTGAAGTATCACTGAGCACTGGTAATGTAAACACTAATACATGTAAAGAGAAGGAGACTTCTTTATGTGGGGAAAATTTGATATACAATATTTCAGATTATGAATTAAGTGTGAATAAATCAACACTGTTGAATAAAGGTTTGTCTTTTTCAGTTTCTAGTGAGGTTGAGGCGTTTGAATTAAAGATTTACACAATTTTTTTAGAAAATTGGCACCAATTCACCAAGAATAGTTACACAAGACACTATGGATCATGGTTTTAATAACCCTAATAAATATGGCATTAAAAATAGGAGTAACTTCACACCTCCCACTGTTTCACATAGTATATCCACATATACAGCATTGGTTCAGCAAGACATTAATAAAGCCCTACAGATGAGTAAGAAATGTACAACTAGGACCCATGGCAGTATTTCAAGACATGATAGACAAGCTTTAAATATGCTGAAAAGCAATACCAATATTTCCAATAAAGAGGCCGATAAAGGCGGTGATATTGTAATTATGAATAAAACTGATTATGTACAAGAAATTTTAAATCAATTGCAAGACACTCAGATATACCAGAGACTAGAGGCAGATCCAACCAATAAAATAAAAAAAGAAATTGAACATATAACTATGAAGGCTGTGAAAAGAGGTATCACAGACACATTCAGAAATTGCCTTTTGGTGCAACATCCGATTAGGCCATTTATATATACATTACCAAAAATACACAAAAATGCCACTAGACCACCAGGTAGGCCTATAGTAGCTGGTATGAATTCAGTTTTTTCTAAAATTGCCATTTTTCTTGACAAGGTATAACAACCTTCAGTAACCAAAATGACTTCATATTTAAAAGATACAAGTGATTTTTTGGAAAAATTGAATAATATGGACTATGCAGGGGACAAATGTATTATCTATACCCTTGATGTATGTAGTTTATACACATCTATTAAACATGTGAGTGGCACAACATCTGTACAAGCAATGTTGAGAACTGAAGGTTTTTATAGTGAGGATCAAATTAACTTCCTTATAGAACTCCTTGACATTATTCTGTATCAGAAATGTATTTTCTCTTTAAGGATACTTTTTATCAACAAAAACAGGGCACTGCTATGGGCTCCAATGTCGCCCCTACATATGCCAATATATTTATGGGCAGCTGTGAGGAGCACTTTGTGTATCCTCACAAGCTGTTCATACCCTATGGTGCCTCCTGGTGGAGATACATAGACAATATTTTTGGTGTATGGGGGGGGGGCGACATTGAGAGCTTATTATCATTTGTAGATGACTTGAATAGATCAGTCTTGGGACTGAAATTTACATTAACGGCAAGTGAAGACTCTGTTAACTTCTTAGATATGGTAGTTTACAAAGAGAAAGGTTTCCTTAAGACTGACCTTTTAAGCCAACAGATAGGAATAGCCTACAAAGGTATGACAGCCATCACTCTCCAAATGTCTTTAAAGCCTTACCAAAAAAGTCAGGTTTTACGTGTCAAAAAGATAGTTAGAGACCCTAAATTATGTCATGATAGACTGGAAGAGATGGGCAATAAATTCAAAAGAAGGGGTTATCCCAACTATCTGGTAGATAAACAGAAATAAGAGGTCATGCTACAAAAGGTACCTGAACAGAGAAGAGATAATAAAGAGGATAGGTTGATTTTTATAAGTAAACACAATCACATGAGCAATAAAATCAACCACATACTTAGAGGCCACTGGCATATTCTAAAAGATCTCAATCCCAAGCCTGATATGTGGATGACTTTGTCCCTACTTGTTAACTCTTTATTCCTATGCACACAACAATGGTTTATAATACAGCCCTCTGCCTCTATATTGTTTACTTTTGCTCCCAATACCATACCTGTACACCACTGTGCTCCCTCCCTATAAAGGTCTAAGTTTTTATCCAGGATACACATATTATCTCCTATCTAAAACCTTACTGATATCGGAGATGAGTGACCTGCCTGCTCTTATAACTAACTTACACTATGCTAGTATTTACCTATATCTTATACTGCAGGTGAGCTTTATTTACCCTCAACTATGTTCTGGAAACTTGTGTAGTCAACCACCACTTTATTCTGATAATTACTGAACTACTAGCGGCCGTGGCATCAAAGCCTACTTTATTAACATATTCGTTGCTTTAGCGTTTGGTAATGGTAGTTCAGGTTAATCAGCTTCTGTGTATGTATATATGTGTATTTTTTTTTATTTTGATTCTCTAACAGTTACAGAGATGCCTTGAGACAGATATGACTTGCATCTTATCAGAGGCAAACAACTTATATTTATTTAAACTGCTCATGTTTAACATCCTCCTATATGGTTTTGTACAATATGATGGTTCCATATTACTATAGTCCTTCAGTCATTCCCTAACCCAAGAAGCTTGTTAAGAGTCCAAAGAGTAATACTTGATATGTCCCCCCTATTGCTCCCTTTTAATAGTATGGTATATGCCAATGTTATTCGTCCAAGAGAGGCCATTGTTTTTCATATGGGGATTTATTTTCCTGAGTCTGGGCACTCGATTATAGGGGTTAACTGTTTGTTTATAATAAAAAATGAGGTTTATCAGTAGAGACCCAAAAGTGGTTTCCAGTATTGGCAGCAACCTCCTACAGCTGACTTGTTCATTTGGGAGGTCCAAAAGTGTCCTCATATATTATTTGGGAGGTACATAGAACATTAGGCAACCATTTGACATAGTAGATATTTCCTCTGCAGGTACAAATGTTGAAAATGTAATCTGATATACCTTATACTGCTTGTATTTTTATATTTATTATGCTATATTCTTATTATGTATGCCTTTCTCCAAACCTCAAATAAAAACTATTTAAAAAAATAAAAAAAAAATAAAAATAAAAAAAGATCTCAATCCCCTGGTGAGAGTATTTGATAATCCTCCCATGTCAGCGTATAAACGTAATAAGAATATTAAAGACCACTTGGTTCGAGCGGACATAGGCAGTGATAAAATAAATATCCAGAGAACTATAGGTCCAGGACAGACAGACTGTTATCCATGCCTGAATTGAAGTAATTGCAATTCCATGATAAAGGGAGAAATCTTCCACCACCCTACACAAGGTACAAAATATAGGATCAAACAGTATCTAACATGTAGGTCCAACGTGTGGTTTTTATTACATTGGGGAGTCCTGTAGGGAGGCCAGAGAGTGGATTACACAACATAAATCTAATATAAGATGCCAAAATAAGGATGCCCCTGTATCGTCACATTTTATTGAAGCTGGCCATCAGCTAATTACGCTTCCAAATTATAGAGTAGATATCCCCAGGAGGGGTGGAGACAGAGACTCTCTCCTTAAGGTCAGAGTAATGTTTTGGATTACAGAGAATGGGGTTCCCAGGTGCCAACTAACGGAGGCTAGGTGTTTGTAGAAAAACCTAGCCTCCGTTAGTTGGCGCTTGGGAACCCCATTCTCTGTAGCTACTATTTATTGGTGACAGCTAGGTTTCACCTTTTCCGGGCCTACAGGTGTTAGTTGGCGCTTAAGTAAATATTTTACCTATTATTAATGTTTTGGATTAACAAGCTACAAACTTTGAAACCTATGGGTTTAAATAAAGACTTTGTTTGGTCTCTCTTTATGTAAATATTCTATCTGATATAAATGATTACGATGCTCATACAGGTTAAAAATTTAAAATGTAAAATTTAAACTTGACACATAAGGTGCTCAGAATGTTTGCATAAATTACATACATTAATATATTTTTGGGTCATCTGTATATATCCTTGCGTTGTTCATATCTCTTGTACCTGCATGTTTGTGTATATGATGGTTGCTATTCTGCTACTAGGATTACTTCCGGATTCTGTTTTATTATAATTGTCTTTGGTTATGCAAATGTAGCTTCTCATTTTTTAATTATATGCATAGGGACTGTATGTATATGTTTTAATTGTGCTTTTTTGCAATTTTGTCAATACATGTTGTACGCAGTGCTTGTTTAAGATAAGAAATACCATCTTTGAATGTTATAAAAATGGTCTGCATTCGATGGTGCTGTTGTACAATTAATGTGCAGTTGATTTGCACCTGTGTAATTGTTTTACACCTGTGTACTTGTATAAAGGCAGTCTCTCTGCATACACAGATAGACATGACTAAGGACCTAAAGTAGGTCTGAAACGTTGTTTGTTTTGTGGACCATGGAACAATAAAGGTCATTTTACTTTAAACTGCATAGGCTGAAGCACCCTTTCTTTTGGAGTTTCATGTTGGAAGATAGAGGGCCCAGTTGATCATACTGCGAGCAGACATGATACGATGTAGCGTATCATGTCCCCTGGACATCGATAAATGCCGACAGCATATGCTGTCGGCATTTATCATTGCACAAGCAGTTCTTGTGAACTGCTTGTGCAATGCCGCCCCCTGCAGATTTGCTGCAAATTAACCGCTAGTAGGGGGTGTCAATCAACCCGATCGGGTTGATATCTGTAAGTTGCCTCAGAGCAGATGGACAAGTTATGGAGCAGCAGTCTTTAGACCGCTGCTTCATAACTTCTGTTTCCGGCGAGCCTAAAGGCTCACGCGGAAACAGGGGCATCAAGCTCGGAGCTTGATAATTCGGAGCTTGATAATTCGGCCCCAAAGAATTCAGAGCAAATCTGTAGAAGTCTTTATTTTACAGTAGAGAAGTAGTAACATGAGGAAGCAACGCATCAGATGTGTATGTACAAACAGGTAATCAAAAGTGAATTTAGACATTTTTGTATAAAGAATGGATGGTTTATGTGTACTGCAAAGCAAACTAAATCCAATCAGTGGTCCATATTATCAACAGTTGTTCATAAGATACAACTCACCTGCAAGTCTTTGTTGTACGTGCTCGGTAATCCTTTTAATGTCATAAGAAACCCAGAGCACTGTGAAATAAAAAGAAAGACAGTCTGTATCTAATATATAAAGAACAAACTGTTTCATATAACTTGTACCCATAAATGTGCTGAGGTGTAAGAGGAAGAGATGAATGGTTAGTCAAGGTTCTGTTAAGTTTATACCAAAGGATTTTCTCTAGATCTGTTCTAATTTTGGAAAAAGGTATGGTGTACATTCTTTTTTTTATTTTATTTTTTGTTTTGCACCATAACAGAGGAGGCATGATACAACGTAGCCATACAACAGCAGTAAACAGACATGTACAAAAGGATATATCAATGAAAAGAAAAACACACATATTTTTAGTCACTCCAAATAAAACATTTTCTTCCATTTGTACAAAGCAGGGATTGAACATTTATGGTACCTCACAATATAACCATTTCTAAGCAGAAATTAAAACAGAATAAAATGTAACCAGTTAACCTTAGTGTTCTACCCTGGAGTACTTTAACGTCCTCTGATATTTTTAATGGTTTAACATCCTCTGTTAAATTTTAGCAATTATCTTACATTCAGAAAAGGGAAAGAAAGAAACGAGGAAAGGAAAAAAGGAGAGAAAGAAAACAAGAAGAGGGAGAAAAAAAACAAAACAAAATTGGGCTCCAGAGTGCCGGGTAGTCTTCTGTTAATAGTAGCTGCAGAATGAAGACTCAGTTATGAAACAAAGAGATGGTCTGCAGCTGGGTTTCTACAGGCAACGACAAAATCATTTAGCAAAAAAGGCTGGAAAAATTTAAAGGGTCATATTCATATGGTAGCAACATATTTTGAGTAAAAACAGAGAATGCTGGGGAAGTCCTACTTTTCCGTGTTCTAAGAATGAATTGTCTAGCTACCAGAATTGCAGCATTAATTAGATGTTTATTTAAGTATGCAGGGTCTTTAACTAAAAACATTATTTGCGTGAGGCTGATTTTAAAGGGACACTGAACCCAAATTTTTTCTTTCATGATTCAGATAGAGCATGCAATTTTAAGCAACTTTCTAATTTACTCCTATTATCAATTTTTCTTCATTCTCTTGCTATCTTTATTTGAAAATCATGAATGGAAATCTTAGCAGCCAGCCCATTTTAGGTTTAGGAAGCATGGATAGCGCTTGCTTATTGGAGGCTGACATTTACCCACCAATAAGCAAGCATAACCCCGGTTCTCAACCAAAAATGGGCCGGCTTCTATGCATCACATTCCTGCTTTTTAAATAAAGATAGCAAGAGAACGAAGAAAAATTTATAATAGGATTAAATTAGAAATGTGCTTGAAATTGCATGCTCTATCTGAATCATTAAAGAAAAAAAAATTGCTTTTAGTGTTCCTTTAACCCCTTAATGACCGACGTATGGGGTACGTCCTGCAAAAAAATGCAGTTAATGACCAAGGACGTACCCCATACGTCGTTGGTCTTTGAAAGCAGTGGAAGCGATCCTGATAGCTTCCAGCTGCTTTCATGTTATTGCAGTGATGCCTCAATCCATCCGATGCAGAGAGAGACACTCTGTGGCCCTCTCTGCATCGGCTATCGATGGCCGTTATCGTTGGTGGGTGGGAGCTCATCCAGGGAGGCGGGTGGGCAGTCATTGGTGGAGGAGGAGGGAGGGATCTAGTGCGGGTGCGTGCGCGTGCACGGGCGCGTGCACGTGAGCCGTGCAAGCGCGTGCATGGGCGCGCGCGTGCAAGTGAGGTCTATGAAAACAGCATAAATATGCTGTAGATCTGGAGGGTGCGAGAGAGGACTGGGGAGGGTGGGATTTTAAAATCAAGGCATCTGGGAGAGGGTGGGGGGTTGGATGTTGAGGGGGGGCAGCTACACTACAGAAATAAATAAAATATTTAATAAAATAAAAAAAATAAAATACATTATTATTTTTCAAACTGGGTACTGGCAGACAGCTGCCAGTACCCAATATGGTGCCCAATAAAGGCAGATGGGGGGGGGGGGTTAAAGAGCTGTTTGGGGGGGGGGGGATCAGGGAGGTTGGGGGCTAAGGGGGGTCCTACACAGCAGAAGAATTATTTTTTTTTTTAAAAAAAAACACCTAAACCCCCCCAAAAAACTTTTATTTTAGTACTGGCAGACTTTCTGCCAGTACTTAAGATGGCGGGACAATTGTGGGGTGAGGGAGGGAAGGGAGCTGTTTGGGAGGGATCAGGGGGTGGGATGTGTCAGGTGGGAGGCTGATCTCTACACTAAAGCTAAAATTAACCTTGCAAGCTCCCTACAAGCTACCTAATTAACTCCTTCACTGCTAGACATAATATACGTGTAATGCGCAGCGGCATTTAGCGACCTTCTAACTACCAAAAAGCAACACCAAAGCCATATATGTCTGCTATTTCTGAACAAAGGGGATCCCAGAGAAGCATTTACAACAATTTGTGCCATAATTGCACAAGCTGTTTGTAAATAATTTCAGTGAGAAACCTAAAATTGTGAAATATTTAAAGTTTTTTTTAATTTGATCGCATTTGGCGGTGAAATGGTGGCATGAAATATACCAAAATGGGCCTAGATCAATACTTGGGGTTGTTTACTACACTACACTAAAGCTAAAATTAACCCTACAAGCTCCCTACATGCTCCCTAATTAACCCCTTCACTGCTGCACATAATACACGTGTGGTGCGCAGTGGCATTTAGCGGCCTTCTAATTACCAAAAAGCAACGTAAAAGCCATATATGTCTGCTATTTCTGAACAAAGGGGATCCCAGAGAAGCATTTAAAACCATTTGTGCAATAATTGCACAAGCTGTTTGTAAATAATTTCAGTGAGAAACCTAAAGTTTGTGAAAAAATTTGTGAAAAAGTGAACATTTTTTTTTTATTTGATCGCATTTGGCGGTGAAATGGTGGCATGACATATACCAAAATGGGCCTAGATCAATACTTTGGGATGTCTTCTAAAAATATATATATATACACATGTTAAAGGATATTCAGGGATTCCTGACAGATATCAGTGTCCCAATGTAACTAGCGCTAATTTTGAAAAAAAGTGGTTTGGAAATAGCAAAGTGCTACTTTTATTTAGTGCCCTATAACTTGCAAAAAAAGCAAAGAACATGTAAACATTGGGTATTTCTAAACTCAGGACAAAATTTAGAAACTATTTAGCATGGGTGTTTTTTGGTGGTTGTAGATGTGCAACAGATTTTGGGGGTCAAAGTTTGAAAAAATAGTTTTTTTTCCATTTTTTCCTCATATTTTAAAATTGTTTTTAATAGTAAATTATAAGATATGATGAAAATAATGGTATCTTTAGAAAGTCCATTTAATGGCGAGAAAAACGGTATATAATATGTGTGGGTACAGTAAATGAGTAAGAGGAAAATTACAGCTAAACACAAACACCGCAGAAATGTAAAAATAGCCTTGGTCCCAAACGGTCAACAAATGGAAAAGTGCTCTGGTCACTAAGGGGTTAATCTTCATAGTCAAAACTTTATTAAGCCAAAAGTTAATTCTATTCCAAAGCTTCTGTAGTTTAGGGCGGGACCAAAAAGCATGTATGAGGTCTGCATCAGATGCCGAGCATTTAGTGCATACCTGAAATCGGTGCGTGGACCATTTAGACATAATCTTTGGAGTAATGTATGATCTGTTCAGAAGTCTCATATGTGATTCTCTCAGGGAACAAGAGCGATTATATTTGGAAATTATAGCAAAACTCCCCTTTATATCCTCAATCTGAAGATTGACAATATTAACTTTCCATTTTTCATGGAGATTCGATAGATACATGTTAGCCAAAGTAGACAAGAGTAATCTATAAATTGGAGCAAGTGAATGGAGGATTGCTCGGAAGAGCTTTATAGCCGAGTCCAATATCCCCAAAAGCCAATTGTTTTTCTCCATACATTTATTTGATGTTATATAGTATCTTATTTGTAGATATGCATAAAAGTTTCTTTTGTTCAAGAAATATTCTACAGACAGATTTTCAAATGTCTTAATAACTTTAGATTGACTATCATCTGATATATAAGATGTAAGCTAAAAGAAAAAATGATATTGCGCTTGACTATCTGTACCTGAATTAATTTAAACAGTATGACATTTTTTTAAAGAAAATAATGATGTGTCCACTATACACTGGTTGCTACAAAAAAGAGACAGATATAATGCAATTTACAAATGTAACAATCATCCACATTTAAAACTTTATATCAGTAAAGTGCTATATTAAATACAGTGCAAAAGATGTATTAATACATAGTACTATTAATACTCTTAATAAACAAATCACACTTCGCCTTTATGCATTAAACGGTGATAATCCGTTAAAATAACAATTTTTTTTAAAAATGCCCTTTCAATTTGACAACAGTACCTTTCAAAAGTGTCCACTATAGATCTAAATAATTTGTTTACTGTTTTCAGCTGAAGAACACTTTTCCCCGCTTGTAAAGCTGGTCCCTCCCGGTGCAGCTTCGGATTGGTCAAAAGGATCCTTGTTTGACTCGTAGTATTACCATATGAAAAGAAAAAGAAACAGAAGCGCACCAGGGCACGATTCAAGTGAAGGTTTATTTATCAAAACACACACGCAACTGATTATGTTGCACTTACAAGATAAAAACAATTATGAGCCTGTAGATATACAAAGGTCTTTACGTGCGCTGGAACATAGATGGCAAAAGGTTCCTGATCGTCTGTCTCGGTCAGTACAAGGCGTCCGGACTGCCCTTTTGTACTACTGTGATGACTGTCCACACATGGATGTGTGTAATACAGGGAGTATTTATCGTTAAAATCATGAGATAGGACATCTCAAGATGGTTCAATGTATGGGTATTGGAATATAGCTATGAAAGCTATCTTTATTTATATGTATGGTTTGGGACAATTTGTATGTTTTTTTTTTTTATATATTTATATCATGGCAAATTATTTATATATGGTAAAGTTTTAGCATTTTTTTAAAAATGAAATACAATCACGACTGTTGAACCAAGGGAATGTATTTTCAATATATCATGTCTTTTTCTTTTTCTCTATTACTCTAAATGTTTCAATTTAGGACATAAAAAATAGCGATGGGATGCATTTTAACATGATTATGTTAGTGTGTTTTAAAATGGAACACTTTATAAATGAAATATTTACTATTGTTTCCTTTTTTCTATCACAGACTTTGCACCAATTGAATGGGTAAAATGTGACACACCTACGGCAGGCCCCGGAAAAGGGGTGTTTTTAACCAATATGAACACTTTTAAAACTGAAGAGCGCCAAAACGGACAGCATTCAATGACCTCTTGATAAAGCCCGACCGAGGTTCGGGGGAAACGCGTCGAGGAGTAAAGGACATATCTTCTGGTCTTTCAGTGTGGACAGTCATCACGGTAGTACAAAAGGGCAGTCCGGACGCCTTGTACTGACCGAGACAGACGATCAGGAACCTTTTGCCATCTATGTTCCAGCGCACGTAAAGACCTTTTTATATCTACAGGCTCATAATTGTTTTTATCTTGTAAGTGCAACATAATCAGTTGCGTGTGTGTTTTGATAAATAAACCTTCACTTGAATCGTGCCCTGGTGCGCTTCTGTTTCTTTTTCTTTTCATATGGTAATACTACGAGTCAAACAAGGATCCTTTTGACCAATCCGAAGCTGCACCGGGAGGGACCAGCTTTACAAGCGGGGAAAAGTGTTCTTCAGCTGAAAACAGTAAACAAATTATTTAGATCTATTGTGGACACTTTTGAAAGGTACTGTTGTCAAATTGAAAGGGCATTTTGAAAAAAATTTGTTATTTTAACGGATTATCACCGTTTAATGCATAAAGGCGAAGTGTGATTTGTTTATTAAGAGTATTAATAGTACTATGTATTTAATATAGCACTTATATATATGATATAAAGTTTTAAATGTGGATGATTGTTACATTTGTAAATTGCATTATATCTGTCTTTTTTGTAACAACCAGTGTATAGTGGACACATCATTTTCTTTAAAAAAATGTCATACTGTTTAAATTAATTCAGGCACAGATAGTCAAGCGCAATATCATTTTTTCTTTAGTTTTAGTTTTTTCTTTTAGTTTTTTGTAAATTGTTTATCCTTTGAAATTGCAGCTGACATGTCAGAGCCTATGATCGAACAGATTAAACACATTGATCCTATTCATACTAATAGTTTTGGAAGGAATGATTTAAGAGAGAAAAGATCCAGACAGTCCAATCTATTAGATACCAATATAGAAGGGGCAGTTTTTTGTGAGGAAGACCCCGACAATTTATTTAAAACATTAGAGAAATTGTTATATCAGGATGCGAGAGACTGGCAGGATTTAATCCTGCTAGAAAATTATATTTTGCACAAAGTAGTACCGAGGGGTTTGAGAATTTTTAAGAAACCCACATTCGAATTAGATGAAGTAGAATATACAACGGAGTGGGAGGCAGCTAGTCTAGAGTGTTCTAATAAATTTATCAAAATATTGATTAAATATAGAGAACACAGGCTTGAAAAACTTAAGGATGAAATAGATGAAACTCTTCAAAAGATACAGCCTTTTAGGAACATAGACAAATGGATCAATAGAAATAAGAGCATTCAATTTAGAGTGAATCAATTAGACAAAGAATTAAAAATTAACAAACAGAATAAACTTAGAAGAGATATTAATGATTTTAAAGAAAATAAAGTATATACATACAAAAAACAAAATAATAAAGAAAAGAGCGATAATACTGTTGAGAATAAAGAGGGCCCTAAACAGAATTATAATGGAATAATACCCAACCAAAATAGAATCTCAATACAGCCATACGATAGGAAGATTAATAGTGGATATCTAAATCATAATAATTATGGTCCACATTCTAGTTATAATAAGCATAATTCATACCATAAATCAAGTAGTAACTATATTTCACAACAGAACCATAATACATATTACAATCGTCAGTTTAGAAATAATGGATTGGATAGTAATGGTGGATATAACCATAATTATAGGACCTCAAGCATTCAATCTAAAGATACAAGGGCAGAGAATAATAGCTTTAATCAGTACCCCCAGTGGAGAAGGAGAGACTCCTATAGAGACAATAGGAATCCAATACATGATAATGGTATGAGAATAAACCAACAACCATCAATAGGAATTTCAACAAATAACAGATTTGATCCTTTAGTGGATAATAAGGACATTGATCTAGCAGTATGGGATTCAAGGGGAGCCAGACCCAAAAAGAGTTCGGCTAAAGATCTACATTTTTTAGGAGGAGGAGAGGGGCTAAACCCCCTCAAACAAAATCAGGGAGATATAAGATTAAGGCAAAGAAAAAGATCATTAGAAAGGGAAGAAGAGGAAATAGAGGAGGAAAGGCAATACAGGCAAACAGGGCGGCCAAGGAGAGATTAAAACAAACTAAAAACGAAATATTCAATTTAGCAGGAATCGATTTAGATTCAAATGATCTTAGCCTTTTACAAAAAGGTCTCAAGTTTGCCCCAAAAACTAGGCCAAGTAAGTTTGAAATGTATATTGATGTACATAAATGTGTACGAAAACTTACTTTGCAACGGTATTACCTTAAAAATCCAGAAGTGAAAACTACTCAGAATGCTCAATATATTGAATCTAAGGATTTAGGCACACTAAATAAATATACTCAAAAGCCTAGAAAATGAGAATTTAACACCCCCTACTTTGACACAAAACTATCAAGATGATTTATTAAATTTGTCAACATATGAATTAGAACCCAGTATACAACACTCTGCTTTTAAAGGGAAATCTTGTTTTAACCCCATAGGATCACAAGGTGATCAATTAGCCATGTTTTCTAAATTAGTACTTAGGGATATCGAGGAAACTTTTATTGACAATGATAACTGCCTTAATAAATATAATGACAATTTAACTATCCTTCAAAGGAAATCCCTGCAGAAACTTAATAACAATAAAGAGATAGTAATTCGCTCTGCGGATAAAGGCGGAGGTATAGTCATACAGCGTAGAGATGACTATACAAAAGAAGCATATACCATTTTAAATGATTCTAAAACTTATAAATTATTAACATGGGACCCAACTCAGAATTTTATTAAAGAATTGAATAAGATTTTAAATAAAGCAAAGGAAGAGGGTATTCTGAATAATGATGAATTTAAATTTTTAAGTAATCAACAGCCCAATATTTCTATATTTTATCACCTCCCCAAACTCCATAAGGACCCCATTAATCCCCCAGGGAGGCCGATTATTTCAGGTTTGGGTTCTATTAGTGAGAACCTTTCAAAATATGTTGATTATTACCTTCAACCCTTGGTTAAAAACACTAGAGCTTACTTCAAAGATACCACGGCTGTAATAAAGGAATACGAAGGTATAAAGTGGGAAGAGGATATGTGGTGGATAAGTTGCGATGTGTCGTCACTCTACACCTGTATTCCCCACGATAAAGGATTGAAGAAAGTCAAGGAAGAACTAGATAATTGGCAAATTCCATCACACCATATAAATTTTCTAGTAGAGTGCATGAAGTTTATCCTTCAACATAATTATTTTTCCTTTGAACATAAATTCTATCTCCAAATGCAGGGAACAGCAATGGGGACGACTTTTGCCACCTCATATGCTAACCTGTACGTCAATGCCTTCGAACATGAATTTATCTGGAATAATAATCCTTTTAAAAATAATATAATCAAATATGGAAGGTACATAGACAATATTTTAATTTTATGGAAAGGGGACGAGATTTTAATTGATAATTTTATAAATTTTATCAATAATAATGATTTTAACTTAAATTTTACGAAAGTCCATTCTAATACACAAATTGAATTCCTGGACTTAATTTTATACAGAGATAAGGATAGTAAAATTGCGGTTAAAATTTTTAGAAAGTCAACAGATAGGAACAGCTTCATTCAAGCCAAGAGTGCACATAAGAGAAGCTGGATTCAAAATGTTCCATATAGTCAGTAGCTTCGTTTGAGAAGGAACTGTACTTATTTGGAGGACTTTACAACAGAAGCTGATATTCTAACGAATAAATTTGTAGAAAAGGGGTATAGCATGGAAGTTATTAATCAAGCTAAAAACAAAGCTCTTGCAAAGGAAAGAAATTCATTATTTGATAAAGAAGATAAATTCTGTGATCAACCCATTGGCACTAGAGTACATAATGAATTAATGATAACCCTTTCAGCTAATAAGAAACCCATTAGGTTTATCACTACTTACAATGAGGGGTCCAAAAAACTAGAAAAAATAATACAGAAACATTGGCCCCTCCTAGTAACTGATCCCTTATTGAAAACTAGAATAAATGAGAAACCAGTGTTTACATACAAGAAAGGTAAAAGCCTCAAGAATATATTGGCCCCCAGCAAATTAAGAGAGATTAAACAACAGAGGTGTCAATATTTCTACTACAGAAAATTGGTTGGCTAACTGGCAAGGCACATTTAAATGTGGCAAAGCAAGATGCAACATGTGTGCACACGTAGACAAATCTCCCACTTTTTCTAATTCAGAATTATCAGAAACTTTTAATATTATAGGTAGGAAAAATTGTGATTGTACTTATGTAGTTTATTTATTGCACTGTGGGTGTGGCCTAATGTATGTAGGCCGCACCAAAAGGAAAATAAGACGCAGAATAAACGAGCACATTTATAATATTAAAGAGAAGTTGCTGACACACAGTGTACCTAAACATTTCCTTGAACATCATGGTAGTAATCCAAAGTGTTTAAAAGTACAGGTGATAGACTGGGTCCCACCAAGTAAACCAAATAGATTACTTGACTTGAGAAGATTGGAAACTAAATGGATCTATAAGTTGAAGACTTTACAACCATTAGGGTTGAATATCGATATAGATATAGCTGCATATATGTAGTCGCTAAAGGATACTCTAAGAATAAATTTTGTCTAGTAAATCAATAAATAATAATTAAAACAATGGTCTAATGTGGAAACTGAATGGATAAATTTAAGGTAGTCTATTAATCCATATGTTAGTTTTAATCTATTATATATTTTTAACCACCATTTACTATTTAGCATTAAAATATATATTTATTAATCCATATGGATTTTATTAGTTTTAGAATTTTAGTACTGTCGGGATTAAATTTTATGGATGTGTGTAATACAGGGAGTATTTATCGTTGAAATCATGAGATAGGACATCTCAAGATGGTTCAATGTATGGGTATTGGAATATAGCTATGAATTTTTTTTTTTATATATATTTATATCATGGCAAATTAATTATATATGGTAAAGTTTTAGCATTTTTTAAAAAATGAAATACAATCACGACTGTTGAACCAAGGGAATGTATTTTCAATATATCATGTCTTTTTCTTTTTCTCTATTACTCTAAATGTTTCAATTTAGGACATAAAAAATAGCGATGGGATGCATTTTAACATGATTATGTTAGTGTGTTTTAAAATGGAACACTTTATAAATGAAATATTTACTATTGTTTCCTTTTTTCTATCACGGACTTTGCACCAATTGAATGGGTAAAATGTGACACACCTACGGCAGGCCCCGGAAAAGGGGTGTGTTTAACCAATATGAACACTTTTAAAACTGAAGAGCGCCAAAACGGACAGCATTCAATGACCTCTTGATAAAGCCCGATGAGGTTCGGGGGAAACGCGTCGAGGAGTAAAGGACATATCTTCTGGTCTTTCAGTGTGGACAGTCATCACGGTAGTACAAAAGGGCAGTCCGGACGCCTTGTACTGACCGAGACAGACGATCAGGAACCTTTTGCCATCTATGTTCCAGCGCACGTAAAGACCTTTGTATATCTACAGGCTCATAATTGTTTTTATCTTGTAAGTGCAACATAATCAGTTGCGTGTGTGTTTTGATAAATAAACCTTCACTTGAATCGTGCCCTGGTGCGCTTCTGTTTCTTTTTCTTTTCATAAGATGTAAGCCTTTCTGGGACCATAGCTTGAAGACCTGAGAGTATAGGCCTGGTTCAAAATCCGGATTACCCCGAATTGGTAGTGGGGTTGCCAGGTGTCCGGTATTAGACCAGACTGTTCGGTATTTCAGGCTACTGCCCGGTAATTTTATTTAAAAAAAAAAAAAACAGACATAGCCTTAGGTAGTTTGCTTTTGAAATTTTAATTTTTTTAGCTTTTTAATTTTTTTATTTATTTATATTTTTTTTCTATTTAAGCCCATTAGCCCATTCCTAGCAGTGGCAGCCGCCCGCAAACCCGTGTTCACTCGTCTAATAGTCCATTCGTCGTCTGCTGCCTGTCGCTGTAGTGTGAGACTGTCAGACGTCACGTGATCGCGCGTGTGATGTCACAACAGCAAGAAGATCCGCGAGCTGCGCTGACACTGTCTATGTCTACAGTCAGTGACAGAAATACTTTTATACTGCAGAGCGGGACCTTGTCAAAGGACTTAACATGATCTCAGATAAGTAAACCTCTTTAAATGTGTCATCTGAAGCCTATTCCTGAAGCTGTAGGGAGGGGATTGTATTTGCACAAATTTATATAAAATACACAATCTGGTTAGAAGTGCTGCAAATCTGGAGAAATGGTCATTAAAGAAACATTGCAGTCAATGTTTTTGTATATGCACAGTAAATATTAATATTTAAAGAGACATTTAATGCACAAATTACTTGCTCTAACTAATTAGCCTATGTAAGTTTTACACGACTGATCTGTAGGGTAATAAGTAGGTTATCTTCATTAGTTGGACCCAATCTCACAAGAGATGAATTGCAGGCAGAAGATTGGCGCAGTTAGAAGTCAGGTGCAGGCTCAAGTCAGGAGCAGTAGCAAAATAAAAGTACAAGGAATGTGCACGAAAGAGGTCAGGAGGCAAGCTGAAGTCCGGAGCAGGCAGAAGATAGGCGCAGGTAGAAGTCAGGTGCAGGCTGAAGTCAGGAGCAGGCAGAAGTGAGGTGCAGGCAGAAGTCAGGAGCAGTAGCAAAATCAGAATACAAGGAATGTGCAGGAGAGAGGTCAGGAGGCAATCTGAAGTCAGGAGTAGGCAGAAGATAGACACAGGTAGAAGTCAGGAACAGGCAGAAGATAGGCGCAGGTAGAAGTCAGGTGTAGGCTGAAGTCAGGAGCAGTAGCAAAATCAGAGTACAAAGAATGTGTAGAAGAGAGGTCAGGAGGCAAGCTGAAGTCACGAGCAGGTAGAAGTTAGGCGCAGGTAGAAGTCGGGAGCAGGCAGAAGATAGGTCCAGGTAGTAGTCAGGTGCAGGCTGAAGTAGGAGCAGGCCGAAGTAAGGTGCAGGTAGAAGTAAGGTGCAGGCTGAAGTCAGGAGCAGTAGCAAAATCAGAGTACAAGGAATGTGCAGGAGAGAGGACAGGAGGCAAGCTAAAGCCAGGAACCATAGTATTCAATATTAACCAGGCATTATATATATATATATATATATAAATGTGTGTTCGTATATATATATATATATATATATATATATACATATATATATATATATATATACGTGTGTATATATATATATATATATATATATATATATATATATACTGGTTTATGGCGTGAGGGATTAGATACATAAAGCAATGCTTTTAAAGAATATGGGAGAAGTACATTTTCCTCTGCCTGAAGATGAGTAATATAATTGGAATCTGTTAACCAATCTAACGCCACCTTAGCCATGCATGCCCAATTGTAAAATTTAATGTTGGAAAAGGCAAGACCTCCGTCTTTCATGGCATGGGTCAGTTTGAACATAGTGATACAGGGTTTACTAGTACCCATTAGAAATGCTGAACAATGAGAGTAAAAAACAGTTGAATATCTTTATTCTGAACAAAACGCAGAAGATTTTTGAGGAGGAAGAGAATCTTTGGAAATAAAATCCTTTTGATTAATGTTATTTTAGCTGAGAGAGGGAGCCTACTCCATCTTATAAGAGAAGCTGAACATTCTTTCCAGACTGGATCGAAGTTTAAACTATACCCGTTATCAGGGTTATTCGAAAGCAGATATTTAATTTTTCCTTCTGCTTGTGTAAAGGGGTTAGATATGAAGCTATCTTTCCTTTTCCTAATCCATAATAGTTCTGATTTGTTAAGGTTCACTTTGTACCCTGAAAAAGTGTTGTATGTAGAAATTAATTTCTAGGAGTCTAGGTATATGTTCTTTGTATTACCCATATAAAAAAGGAAGTCATCTGCGTATAAGGATAGTACAAATGTCTTTTTCCCTATTACTAAATCCTCAATTTCTGATCTACACAGAGATGCCAATGGTTCAAGAGCGATGTTGAAAAGCAGGGGTGACAATGGACATCCCTGTTTAGTCTTTTTTTGCAGAGTTATATTATCAGAATCAGGGGCGGTTCTACAGGGGGGCCTACAGGGGCCAGTGCCCCTGTAAAAATGTCCCTGGCCCCCCCTGTGGCCCCCTGAGATGGCCACTGAGCTGACTGAAAAATACCGGACAAGATCAAGGCTATTTAGCCGCTTCCCTGTCCCTGAAACGCTGTCTAGTAGTCAAAGCGTGGGGTTAACAAAGTGAAGTAAAACTTGTGCCCCCTCCCCTTTCAGAGATGTGCTACAGTTCCCGGGTGTTGTGGGGGCGGGGGTCTTACAGTTGCAGTCTGCAGACAAGAGTTCCAGAAGTGTCACTGGTTGGTTTTGCAGACGTTCTCTCTAGCCTGTACATTGCCAGAAGAGATATAAGTCTGCCCTCTCAGCTCCACAACTCTATAATGACTGCTGGAGTGTTTTCCTTATTTTTCTAATATATGTAAATAAATATTTGACACCATTTTCATTGAATGTGCTATCTGAACTATGTAGCACTAGTTAAGTGCATATTCTTCTTTTTTCAATTTTTCTAATTCTACTTAGTGTGTGTATGTATGTGTGTGTATGTATATATACACAGTATATATATATATATATATATATATATATATATATATATATATATATATATATATATATATATATGTGTATGGATATGTGTGTATATGTATATATATATATATATATATATATGTGTGTGTGTGTATATGTGTATGGATATGTGTGTGTGTATATATATATATATATATATATATATATACATACACACACATATATATATATATATATATATATATATATATATATATAAAATTTTGTTTCCATTTTTTAATGTGCCCCCCTGATTAAACACTGGCCCCACCTTGGCCCCCCCAGTAAAATTTGTCTAGAACCGCCACTGATCAGAATTTGTTCCATTGATGATGAGAGATGAAATTGGATTTTGGTATATTAGATTAATAATATTTAAAAAATGACCAGTCAAACCAAATGTATTCAGTGATGTTGTTAAAGGACCAGTAAACACAGTAGATTTGCATAATCAACACATGCAAGATAGCAAGACAATACAATAGCATTTACTCTGAATGTCAAATGAGTAGATTTTTTTATAACACATTTTAAAGTTATGTATATTTCCAATCCCCCTGTACCATGTGATAGAAATCAGCCAATCACAAATGCATATTCAGTACGTATAGTCTGTGAATTCTTGCACATGCTCAGTAGGAGCTGGTGACTCAAAAAGTGTAAATATAAAAGAAATGTGCACATTTTTTTTAATGCTGTATCTGAATCATGGAAATTTAATTTGACCTGAGTGTTCCTTTAAGTGATCCCATAATATAGAATCAAACACTTTTTCTGTGTCGATAGTAAGTAAAGCAAAGTCATTTTGGTGTTTAAGGTTAACTTTAGATTGAGAGTGAAAAGCTTCAATAATTAACATGGCAGTCCTGAGATTTTTCATAGAAGTTCTACCTTGCATGAACCCTGTTTGTTCTGTCTGTATAACATCCACCATATTTGTTTTCAGCATATTGGAAATAATATTAGTTAATAGCTTATAATCATAATTAAGAAGTGATATAGGGCGGTAAGAATCCAAGAGTTCAGCGTCTTATTTATTTTTTTGATTCCGTAAAACAAATTGAAGGTTTCTTATTTAATAAATAATAATCATTGAATAGAGAACACAGGGTGGGAATAATCTGTTTGCCTAATATCTTATAAAATTCACTCTGGATCTGTTCCGGACCTGGCATCTTTCCAGTGGCAGCTCTGTTGATTGTTTGTTTAACCTCTTCTGCTGAAATCTCACTTTTTAGAAAATGTAATTGATCACTGGAGACTTTTGGTAAGGTAAATTTAGCCCAGAAGTCCTGTTTTTCTTTATGTTGAGCCTATCTGCAGAGTATAGTTTTTGGAAATGGAGAAGAAATTGCTTTGGAATCTCCAATGCTGTTGTATATCTAATCCCTTGTACCTTAGTGGCTGCTATATAATTTTAATTTTTCCTAGTTTTAGCGAGGTTGGCTAAAAACTTTGCTGATTTGAGGCCAAATGTATTAAACCGTGCTTTGTTCCTAAAATCAGATTGGATTAGCTGCTGATTGATAAATGTCTCTCTCTCTATTTTGGCTTTTTGATATTCTTCCCAGTGTTTGCAAGTAGGATCTTCAATATATTTAAAGGGAATCTTTCGTGATTCAGATAGAACATGAAATTTTAAGCAACTTTCTAATTTACTCCTATTATCAAATTTTCTTTATTCTATTTGTATCTTTATTTGAAATGCAAGAATGTAAGTTTAGATGCCGGTCCATTTTTGGTGAACAACCTGAGTTGTCCTTGCGGATTGGTGGATAAATTCATCCACCAATAAAAATGTGCTGTCCAGAGTTCTGAACCCCAAAAAAAGCTTAGATGCCTTCTTTTTCAAATAAAGATAACAAGAGAATAAAGAAAAATTGAAAATAGAAGTCAATTAGAAAGTTGCTTAAAATTGCATGCATGCTCTATCAGTGTCCCTTTAATGAATTTATTTTAAAGCTGGTTAGATTGTTGATTTTCTCTAGCTCTTAATTTTTATTTTAATCATATATGCCTTGATTTCTCCCCTAAAAAAAGGCTTTAGTCGCTTCCCAGAATATTTCTGTTTTAGCAATATATTAAATATTAAAATTCCTATATTCTCTCCATTTACCCTCCAGCCAGTTCCTAAAACTAATATCCTGGAGATGAAAAGCTGGGGGGAAATTTTCCCAGGCTGGAATGAAAGAGAGATTACTGCATGGTCCGAGATTATAATATCTTTAATGTCGGTAACTATCTCTGTGCCCAGTAAAGATTCATAAACTAAAAACATATCTATTCTGGAGAACACTATAAAAGATTTAGACTCAGCAGTAAAGGCTCTTGTATCAGGGTTTTGTAGTCTCAAGATATCTTTTAGATGGAGGCTTTTAGCGAATTTGTCTTGCAATTTGGCTTCCCTGTTGTATCTATTTTTATTTCTTAATCTATCTATCAGGGGTTTAAAAGTTGCGTTAAAAATCCCTGCCAATAATCAATTTAGCGTCAACAAAGTTAATTAATTTAGAAAAAAAGATTTTCCCAGAATTCTGAGCTAAACTCATTGGGGCGTACAGGTTACATATAACCTAGAGCACACCTTGTATTTTTATTTCTATGAATACAATCTACTATCTTTATCTGTCAATTGTGATATAATTTCATAGTCTAGATTTTTATTAAACAAACAAGCCAACCCTCTCTTTCTATAAACAGCCGGTGTAAAAATTACCTCTCCAACCCAGCCACAGACCAGTTTCTCAGTCTCAATACTATTAAGGTGTGTTTCCTGCAAAAGTACAATGTCAGAGGATTTTTTTTTTAAGATATTGAGTGATACGTTTTCTTTTAATAGGGGATATTCCATGAAAGAAGTTTAATTGTATCTTTCATGTCTAATTAAATTAAATACTATATAAAAAGGAAAAAGAGAGAGAAGAAAAAAAAAGAAAAATAGGAGGAAAAGAATAAGGAATAGACCATGGTAACGTAAAAGGGGAAACAAACTTAACAGCCAGGAAATCCATCTATTACAAATGATCATGACGTCTATTATTAAACCTGTTCGAAGGTAGTAAGATTTCTAGGCACTAGGTTTGGAAGTTTCAATTAACGTATTAGCCTCTGTAATTGTGCTAATTGTTACCAATTTCGGTTCGTGATAAATTCTTAGTTTAGATGGGTAGAGGAGGGAGGTTTTAATTCCCAAATTTATAAGCCGAGTACAATAGGGTGCCATTTCACGTCTTTTACCCATAGTTTCAGCCGAATAATCTTGAAAAATCAGTATGGAGTGTTCATTAATTTGGAAAGGGGTTAATTTGCTGGAGTATTTTTATTTTATCTTGGAAACTTAGAAATGTTATCATAATAGATCTTTTGGGTATGGTTGACGTCCCCCTATCTATAATAGTCCCTATTCTATGAGCCCTTTCTATTGACAGGGGTAAGAGTTCTGTATTTATGCCAAGGGCTTGAGGAAGGGTGGTAGAGGCAAAATTCATAAGGTCTGCAAATTCTAAGGTTTCTGGTAGGCCTACTATTTTTAAGTTGTTTCTACGGGATCTGTCCTCAAGCTCCTCTATTCTGATCTGTAGGACCTGTAGTTTTTGTGTTTTAGTTGTAGCATAATGTGAGTTTAGTGAATCTTCTATTTCGGAAACTCTGTTTTCTACCTCCATAATGCTGTTTGCAAATAGTTTAACCTCATGCGATAGAGAACTGAGTTCTTTCTTTAGACCTTCAAATTGATGGATAAAAATATCTGAAATTTGTTTAACTAAATTCTCGGTGTCTTTATAGTTATGGGGGGTTACTGTACCCTCTGTAGGGCCACTATTAGTGTTATCTAGGCTGTTTCTGCTTTTTTTTATCTTTTTGTTTTGGAGGAATTTTGGGTGATTTGTACTTATTAGTGCTCAAATATCTATCCATATACTAAGGCGAGGTAAAAAGGACAGAAAGACTATACTTGGTTAGTGGCTGGGGTAGCCTGGAAGAAAGGGGAGTGAAGATACTGTGTGATTGGTGCAAAAAAAAGAAAATAAAAAAAAGTAGGCGAAATTCTCAGCGGAATTGCACGTGCCAACAATAGATTTACAGTGCGTATATATAATTAAACGCCTTCTTTGTGTGATTTGGAGTAAATCGCAGAAACAGCTAATATATACTGTATATAGAAATCAATACAATCTGTGCAGAAAAGCCTTAGATACGTAAGCTCCAGAAGAGAAGAGAAAATATACTTTTTATGGCTTAGGCATAGTCCTCCTAGAGAAAACAACAGTACATATATGCACGAGAGAACAGGATGGTAACCTTGTTGTTTTTCTTGTAATATTGTGAGCACCATAGATCAAGCAATATTAACAAACACATTTTAGAGCTCACACATTAATACACCGCAAAATAAGGTGAGAGACAAAAAAACTAATATAGCGGTGTCAATAACAGTGACACTCTTATAATCTTTACAGACAATCTAAGAGCAGATTATATAAACTTTTGCGTAGTTAAACCAATAAAGGACCTGCTGACTAATATCAGGTAAATAGTGGAGAGAGATAGCTTGTCAGAGATTTCTACCAAACATTATTAATCTCAAAATATTGCTCAACAGGCTAGAATAAAAAGTAAGAGACTTTTTATAATAGTGACAATAACGGTATAGTTCTTGTACTTTATACAGGTAGCATGAACAATCTAGAACCTGTCAGCTTCCAGCAGTAAATTTCGTAGTCCACTACACAGGCAATCTTAGCAGTTAAATGCAAACAGCAGGGACAAGCTTATGGAAACCGTATTGTATGGAGATTCTTACAATTAATATGTCCAAGACACAACGTTCTTGAAATGCTCAGAGTGAAAAACAGAAACTTGGTTTATTCTGAAAAACAGCTGTATATTGAGCCTCCTTAGAGTAATTTACATGTCCTTGAGACCAAAAAACACAATATGCAGTAACTTTAAAGCAATACCGGTCTGGATCACGGTAGACTAGACTAAAGCCTAGACTAGATATCAGGTATTTGTTAGAGGCTTATTTTATCCTCCAGATAGTGCCAGTTACTTAACCGGTATACTAGAAAGCCAAGGTAAGGTACATAGACACGCAGGCTGAGTGGGGTACACGGCAGCAGTGGTAGCTGAGTAGCGCTAGTCGATCTGAGGTTCTCCTAACCCACGGGTATGCGCTCCACGATAGCAGGATAATCCACACTCCTGGGACACAGGCCACGACTGGGATTCTGGGAGCACACTGATGCCGGCAACCTGAAATTTGGACTTCTCCTCGTCGTACAGACCTTCACCGAGTTAGCACAGCACTGACAGGTGCGTGACAGCTAGGGCTCAGGAGCGTATCGCCAGTGTGTCTTGGTTCTGACTCTAAGACACTCTTAGGTTGTGAATTCTGCAGGCTGTAGCCCTGACAATGGGTTAATTTGGTTGCTAGTGACTTTCACTACGAGTGGCTCACATAGCGTGATATTTCCCTGAAGGGGGTGACAGAATCCCCCGCCAACGGGCAACTGGTCGGGGTGAGCGAGCATTGCGCCGCTCTCTGACGCAGGACGCTGTCTTCGTGCGTCTCCTCTACTCCTTCCACAATGGAAGTCAAGTTGCTCCCCTAGGTATGGTGTACATTCTTAGTACTGATTATATGTTATGTGTTCTAATAAATATTTGTCTCTCTTTTATTATTAATAAGATAATCTGTTAGATAAAGAGGGTTAATTAATTATATACCTACACGCCTAATATAATTATCCTGTCTTTTTCTATTTTCACCAAGTTGAGAAAGAATATGGATTTTAAAAGGATTTTATGGAGTTAAACTAGTGCATAAACATGAGCGTTGTGATTATACTATTTTACTCTTGATATGCTTTATCACCAGATTGTATCTATAATAATGGTTTCATACTCAATAGATATTTGTATAGCTTATTTTCATTTTTGTTTCATTGGGGATGTGCAAATGGGCTATACAGTGATCTACTGAGTGTAACTTAACTCATAGGGCTAGATTCATCAAGCCCTTTTCTTAACTTTGACTGCAGGTTCGCACAAGCCCATTGCTGAGATATTTAGCGCTCCACTTGTAATCTAGTCTTGTATTTTTCAATGTATTGCTGTGTGCTGTAATCATGTGACTTTATACAAAGTGTATGAATAAAGCTTTCCAGCAAATGTTCAGTAAATATAAACCATACCTTTATACTATTTACTGTATCATTTTCCTTTCAGCACCATATATGTTCTAACATTGCACATACCCGTCCGAAGACACGACCAGCTTTGCTGCGGATCAGTTCCAAGCTATCAGGATTCTTCTTCTGAGGCATCAAACTACTCCCTGTACTTTAAAGAGAGCAAGGCAGTTATTCACATTAGTGCCTTAACAGGCAATCCCTCTACGTCATAACTTTCACAAACTATCATTCAGCAAAGCCCTGTTCTTTGTTTTGATTTTGTTCCTATAGTAGCAGGCTATTTTAAGCAACTTTCTAATTTACTCCTATTATCAATTTTTCTTTGTTCTCTTGGTATGCTTTGCTGAATGAGCAGCAATGCACTACTGATTTCCAACTGAACACAAGGGTGAGCCAATAACAATCGGTATATATATGCAGCCACCAATAAGCAGCTAGAACATAGGTTATTTGCTGCTCTGAGCTTTCCTAGATACATCTTTCAGCAAAGGATAACAAGAGAAGGAAGCAAATTAAATAATAGAAATAATTGGAAAGTTTTTTTAAAATTGTATGCTCTATCTGAATCATGATCGAAAAAATTTGGGTTTCATGTCCCTTTAAGTTTTTTTTTATTCCATAAGCTATCTCTTCTTCAGTTTGCCCGTTTCTAAGCATCTGCAGGCCACCCTTATATCAGTGCATTTTTTTAGCTTTTTAAATCTTGCACAACATACAGACATTGCTAGTTCGTCTGTGCCATATAGATAACATTGTGCTCACTCCGGAGGAAAATGATAATGGTTATACAAGAACCAGCACTGATTGGCTGAAATGCAAGATTATAAAAAGCACTGAGATAAGGGACAGTCTGCAAGGGCTTTGATACAAATAATCATAGAGGTAAAAAGTATATTAATATAACAGTGTTGGTTATGCAGAACTGGTGAACGGGTAATAAAAGGAATTAACTATCTTTTTAAACAATAAAAATGTTCAAGTAGACTGTCCCTTTAACTGAGACCAATAATGGACAGATATAAATACTGGAGAGATTCGATAATCAACGTGAAGAATGTAGCAGGGTCAGGCCTCTGAAGTATGGAATATGTATTTCCAAATAGAATGGAAATAATATAAATTTAAGAGGCAAAATAAATAATGCAACTATAATGAAATGGTTCTTTTTTTGTTTTGTTTATTATGCATAATAAAACCTTTCTATCTAGGATACAAACTGTGCTATGCATACATTAGATGACCATACAACAATCTGGGTATTCTCATTCTTAACCTTCAAAATATTTGTGTAGCTGTCATTGCAAAATTTGAAGCAACTATTTCCATAAAATTATAATTATACTAATTAACATCTCATTTGTCTTATGTCTTCTACGAAAGACACTAATTAACATGAATGTAACCTGCTATTCCGTTAATTATTAATACTATAAATGTCCACATAACAAAACATAGATTTTGCCAACAGATAGGAACCACAGGCCACAGAAATCTGACATTTTTTCCTATAAAGTGTAAGTGTAATTAGTTTGTAGGACGTTTGTTCTATGATTCAGCCACTCTTTCTGATGAGAAGTGCTTCTGCAAATGACTCCTGAAGCTGCTACCCTTCCACTTGTGGTCATAACCTTGTTCTGGTGTTGCCCTTTTTTAAAAAAATACAGCCTCGGCTTTATTAAGTCCTTTTAATATACTTGAAGGTTTCTGTCATATCACATAACATGAGTCTGCACAGCACAGTCACACAAGAGACAAGGAGGGAGCCAAGGCTGGAGGCCACGTGGGCCAGTACATAGGGAGGAGCAGCAGGCCACAGCCACAAGCACATACGGAGCACCAGTAAATACAGTAGAAGCTGCCGCATCGGACCGCTGTTAGGGGTTGGGGGCCTTTTACTTATAAACGTATAAAAGTTAATTCTGCTGTAGTAGATAGATTTAAATCCTAAAAGAGATTAAAACGCACCTGAAATGCATTTATAGAGTATTTATATGTTTGCCAAACAAAATGCTACAGTGTATTGTGATATCAATTTAGATATTCAACATAGCAACAATAGATAGTTTTCTAAATAGCTTTGCTTTTTATATAAATTGTTGTAGGCTGCAATATCAAGTTAATTTCCTCAGCTTCCCCTTCCGGGTGTTTGCTAAAATTCTGCTGCCATAAAATAGCCAACATTGGGCTTGCTTCTTGTCTTTTATAGTCTGCTATTTTCAACTCTATTTTTATTCATAACAACAATATATATTCCAATCAATTCCAGAACATCTTCATTTTCTGCACTGACATTATGAAAACCTGCAAAAACTAAAGTGTAACAGGTATTTTTGCGGCTTTTCACAAGCCAACCCAAACTTAGCAAAAAAATACGAATCCATTAGAAAAAAGGAACGTAAAAAATGACTAGTTACAGACACTTCTAGTAGGTGGGGCATCTGGAGCGCAGCATTGAAAAAGAGCTCTGCAAAGATTATTTGGAAAAAGTTAAAAATTGACAGCTCCAGACCTCCCCACGTCTTTTCCTTGCTGGGCTATAGTCTTGGGGGCTTCGCACATCACGGCTCCAGCTGGATTCCCTGTGTGAAGAGCATAACGTTTCCACCCTTGCTCCTGGAAGTCAAGCAGGTAGGTAGGTAGTGGTGATCATAATAGCACCATATGTCATTGCTTGAAGCTTAATTGCCTGACTGCGTTTATATCTGCACTTTGTGCGTTTATAATCTAGTGGAGCCACAGAATTGTGTCCTTAGCTCCAGCTGGACTGAGTATTGCAAGTGATAAGGATTTATTCCTATTTGTATATTTCTGCTGAATTACAACAGATTTCGGCCACTTGAGCGCAATGCACACACAGTAGTGCATTTGACAATTTTTTATAGTTGATCAAACAGCAGTCTTCTTTGGTACTCTACATACCCTTATAGCACCATCTTGTGGCCAGACACAGGAATTACCTCTGCAGCTCTGTTCCTGATATAATTTCTGCATTCATTGAAGGGTGATTACACTGCGGTGCATATTGCTTTGCAAACTAGAGGTTGTAGCTCTAATCTTTTTTTTCCTCATTGCTCTGTTTTACAAGATCCCATGAAAGTAGATAAATACTTCAAGAGCCTTGCTTCACCAGTGAATACCATCATGAGCTATAAATCAAAATCAGCAGAAAAAAGCAACACCACACTGTAGAAATACATGTGGAACATCAACCACAGGGAGAACCTGTTGGTGGAAATGTTATGGATTAATTTGGCCTGATGCAAACACTTAAAGCATTCTTTTTGTCAAAGATGGAGTCTCTGCAGGCTGGGGTTGACACTTTAACCAGTGAAGTCAGACAATTCTCCACTAGTCTCAATATAGCAGAATAGCGAATTTCAATTGTTGAAGATAGGCAGGTTGATTCAGAGAGCTCCTTGAGGCACATGCTGAAACAAAATGAAACAACTTGCGCATTGTAGGTGTGCGCTAATACATTGAGGGAAAAGACCTACTAGAATTTGTGGCTTTAATGTTTCCTAAACTGATTGGTTTACGTATTGGTATACCTTCCCATAGATGTGGACAGGGCACGTTGTGTGGGTACAGAATGGCGATTGGATAATATGAAAGAGAGACCCTGCCAATTGATACTTAAGTGTCTGAACTATCAGGAGAAGCTTACAGTCTTGCGTGCTTATAGAGCACAAAGAGAGATCAAATATAAAGGTCATCACCTACTATTATTTCAGGATTTCTCAGCAGAATCACGAAGAAAAACAGAATTTATGTTTACCTGATAAATTACTTTCTCCAACGGTGTGTCCGGTCCACGGCGTCATCCTTACTTGTGGGATATTCTCTTCCCCAACAGGAAATGGCAAAGAGCCCAGCAAAGCTGGTCACATGATCCCTCCTAGGCTCCGCCTTCCCCAGTCATTCGACCGACGTAAAGGAGGAATATTTGCATAGGAGAAATCATATGATACCGTGGTGACTGTAGTTAAAGAAAATAAATTATCAGACCTGATTAAAAAACCAGGGCGGGCCGTGGACCGGACACACCGTTGGAGAAAGTAATTTATCAGGTAAACATAAATTCTGTTTTCTCCAACATAGGTGTGTCCGGTCCACGGCGTCATCCTTACTTGTGGGAACCAATACCAAAGCTTTAGGACACGGATGAAGGGAGGGAGCAAATCAGGTCACCTAGATGGAAGGCACCACGGCTTGCAAAACCTTTCTCCCAAAAATAGCCTCAGAAGAAGCAAAAGTATCAAATTTGTAAAATTTAGTAAAAGTGTGCAGTGAAGACCAAGTCGCTGCCTTACATATCTGATCAACAGAAGCCTCGTTCTTGAAGGCCCATGTGGAAGCCACAGCCCTAGTGGAATGAGCTGTGATTCTTTCAGGAGGCTGCCGTCCGGCAGTCTCGTAAGCCAATCTGATGATGCTTTTAAGCCAAAAAGAGAGAGAGGTAGAAGTTGCTTTTTGACCTCTCCTTTTACCAGAATAAACAACAAACAAGGAAGATGTTTGTCTAAAATCCTTTGTAGCATCTAAATAGAATTTTAGAGCACGCACTACATCCAAATTGTGCAACAAACGTTCCTTCTTTGAAACTGGATTCGGACACAAAGAAGGCACGACTATCTCCTGGTTAATGTTTTTGTTAGAAACAACTTTCGGAAGAAAACCAGGTTTAGTACGCAAAACCACCTTATCTGCATGGAACACCAGATAAGGAGGAGAACACTGCAGAGCAGATAATTCTGAAACTCTTCTAGCAGAAGAAATTGCAACCAAAAACAAAACTTTCCAAGATAATAACTTAATATCAACGGAATGTAAGGGTTCAAACGGAACCCCCTGAAGAACTGAAAGAACTAAATTGAGACTCCAAGGAGGAGTCAAAGGTTTGTAAACAGGCTTGATTCTAACCAGAGCCTGAACAAAGGCTTGAACATCTGGCACAGCTGCCAGCTTTTTGTGAAGTAACACAGACAAGGCAGAAATCTGTCCCTTCAAAGAACTTGCAGATAATCCTTTCTCCAAACCTTCTTGAAGAAAGGATAGAATCTTAGGAATTTTAATCTTGTCCCAAGGGAATCCTTTAGATTCACACCAACAGATATATTTTTTCCATATTTTGTGGTAGATTTTTCTAGTTACAGGCTTTCTGGCCTGAACAAGAGTATCAATGACAGAATCTGAGAACCCTCGCTTTGATAAGATCAAGCGTTCAATCTCCAAGCAGTCAGTTGGAGTGAGACCAGATTCGGATGTTCGAACGGACCTTGAACAAGAAGGTCTCGTCTCAAAGGTAGCTTCCATGGTGGAGCCGATGACATATTCACCAGGTCTGCATACCAAGTCCTGCGTGGCCACGCAGGAGCTATCAAGATCACTGGTGCCCTCTCCTGATTGATCCTGGCTACCAGCCTGGGGATGAGAGGAAACGGCGGGAATACATAAGCTAGTTTGAAGGTCCAAGGTGCTACTAGTGCATCTACTAGAGTCGCCTTGGGATCCCTGGATCTGGACCCGTAGCAAGGAACCTTGAAGTTCTGACGAGAGGCCATCAGATCCATGTCTGGAATGCCCCACAATTGAGTAATTTGGGCAAAGATTTCCGGATGGAGTTCCCACTCCCCCGGATGAAATGTCTGACGACTCAGAAAATCCGCTTCCCAATTTTCCACTCCTGGGATGTGGATTGCAGACAAGTGGCAGGAGTGAGTCTCCGCCCATTGAATGATTTTGGTCACTTCTTCCATCGCCAGGGAACTCCTTGTTCCCCCCTGATGGTTGATGTACGCAACAGTCGTCATGTTGTCTGATTGAAACCGTATGAACTTGGCCTTTGCTAGCTGAGGCCAAGCCTTGAGAGCATTGAATATCGCTCTCAGTTCCAGAATATTTATCGGGAGAAGAGATTCTTCCCGAGACCAAAGACCCTGAGCTTTCAGAGGTCCCCAGACCGCGCCCCAGCCCACCAGACTGGCGTCGGTCGTGACAATGACCCACTCTGGTCTGCGGAAGCTCATCCCCTGTGACAGGTTGTCCAGGGACAGCCACCAACGGAGTGAATCTCTGGTCCTCTGATCTACTTGTATCGTCGGAGACAAGTCTGTATAGTCCCCATTCCACTGACTGAGCATGCACAGTTGTAATGGTCTTAGATGAATTTGCGCAAAAGGAACTATGTCCATTGCCGCTACCATCAAACCTATTACTTCCATGCACTGCGCTATGGAAGGAAGAGGAACAGAATGAAGTATTTGACAAGAGTTTAGAAGTTTTGATTTTCTGGCCTCTGTCAGAAAAATCCTCATTTCTAAGGAGTCTATTATTGTTCCCAAGAAGGGAACCCTTGTTGACGGAGATAGAGAACTTTTTTCTACGTTCACTTTCCACCCGTGAGATCTGAGAAAGGCCAGGACAATGTCCGTGTGAGCCTTTGCTTGTGGAAGGGACGACGCTTGAATCAGTATGTCGTCCAAGTAAGGTACTACTGCAATGCCCCTTGGTCTTAGCACCGCTAGAAGGGACCCTAGTACCTTTGTGAAAATTCTTGGAGCAGTGGCTAATCTGAACGGAAGTGCCACAAACTGGTAATGCTTGTCCAGAAATGCGAACCTTAGGAACCGATGATGTTCCTTGTGGATAGGAATATGTAGATACGCATCCTTTAAATCCACCGTGGTCATGAATTGACCTTCCTGGATGGAAGGAAGAATTGTTCGAATGGTTTCCATTTTGAACGATGGAACCTTGAGAAACTTGTTTAGGATCTTGAGATCTAAGATTGGTCTGAATGTTCCCTCTTTTTTGGGAACTACGAACAGATTGGAGTAGAACCCCATCCCTTGTTCTCCTAATGGAACAGGATGAATCACTCCCATTTTTAACAGGTCTTCTACACAATGTAAGAATGCCTGTTTTTTTATGTGGTCTGAAGACAATTGAGACCTGTGGAACCTCCCCCTTGGGGGAAGCCCCTTGAATTCCAGAAGATAACCTTGGGAGACTATTTCTAGCGCCCAAGGATCCAGAACATCTCTTGCCCAAGCCTGAGCGAAGAGAGAGAGTCTGCCCCCCACCAGATCCGGTCCCGGATCGGGGGCCAACATCTCATGCTGTCTTGGTAGCAGTGGCAGGTTTCTTGGCCTGCTTACCTTTGTTCCAGCCTTGCATTGGCCTCCAGGCTGGCTTGGCTTGAGAAGTATTACCCTCTTGCTTAGAGGACGTAGCACTTGGGGCTGGTCCGTTTCTGCGAAAGGGACGAAAATTAGGTTTATTTTTGGCCTTGAAAGACCTATCCTGAGGAAGGGCGTGGCCCTTGCCCCCAGTGATATCAGAAATAATCTCTTTCAAGTCAGGGCCAAACAGCGTTTTCCCCTTGAAAGGAATGTTAAGCAATTTGTTCTTGGAAGACGCATCCGCTGACCAAGATTTTAGCCAAAGCGCTCTGCGCGCCACAATAGCAAACCCAGAATTTTTCGCTGCTAATCTAGCCAATTGCAAAGTGGCGTCTAGGGTGAAAGAGTTAGCCAATTTGAGAGCATGAATTCTGTCCAAAATCTCCTCATAAGAAGAATCTTTATTGAGCGCCTTTTCTAGTTCATCGAACCAGAAACACGCTGCTGTAGTGACAGGAACAATGCATGAAATTGGTTGTAGAAGGTAACCTTGCTGAACAAACATCTTTTTAAGCAAACCCTCTAATTTTTTATCCATAGGATCTTTGAAAGCACAACTATCTTCTATGGGTATAGTGGTGCGTTTGTTTAGAGTAGAAACCGCCCCCTCGACCTTGGGGACTGTCTGCCATAAGTCCTTTCTGGGGTCGACCATAGGAAACAATTTCTTAAATATAGGGGGAGGGACGAAAGGTATGCCGGGCCTTTCCCATTCTTTATTTACAATGTCCGCCACCCGCTTGGGTATAGGAAAAGCTTCGGGGGGCCCCGGGACCTCTAGGAACTTGTCCATTTTACATAATTTCTCTGGAATTACCAAATTCTCACAATCATCCAGAGTAGATAACACCTCCTTAAGCAGGGCGCGGAGATGTTCCAATTTAAATTTAAATGTAATCACATCAGGTTCAGCTTGTTGAGAAATTTTCCCTGAATCTGAAATTTCTCCCTCAGACAAAACCTCCCTGGCCCCCTCAGACTGGTGTAGGGGCACTGCAGAACCAATATCATCAGCGTCCTCATGCTCTTCAGTATTTTCTAAAACAGAGCAGTCGCGCTTTCGCTGATAAGTGGGCATTTTGGCTAAAATGTTTTTGATAGAATTATCCATTACAGCCGTTAATTGTTGCATAGTAAGGAGTATTGGCGCACTAGATGTACTAGGGGCCTCCTGTGTGGGCAAGACTGGTGTAGACGAAGGAGGGGATGATGCAGTACCATGCTTACTCCCCTCACTTGAGGAATCATCTTGGGCATCATTTTCTCTAAATTTTGTGTCACATAAATCACATCTATTTAAATGAGAAGGAACCTTGGTTTCCCCACATACAGAACACAGTCTATCTGGTAGTTCAGACATGTTAAACAGGCATAAACTTGATAACAAAGTACAAAAAACGTTTTAAAATAAAACCGTTACTGTCACTTTAAATTTTAAACTGAACACACTTTATTACTGCAAATGTGAAAAAGTATGAAGGAATTGTTCAAAATTCACCAAAATTTCACCACAGTGTCTTAAAGCCTTAAAAGTATTGCACACCAAATTTGAAAGCTTTAACCCTTAAAATAACGGAACCGGAGCCGTTTTTATATTTAACCCCTTTACAGTCCCTGGTATCTGCTTTGCTGAGACCCAACCAAGCCCAAAGGGGAATACGATACCAAATGACGCCTTCAGAAAGTCTTTTCTATGTATCAGAGCTCCTCACACATGCATCTGCATGTCATGCTTCCCAAAAACAAGTGCGCAATAGAGGCGCGAAAATGAGGCTCTGCCTATGATTAGGGAAAGCCCCTAGAGAATAAGGTGTCCAATACAGTGCCTGCCGGTTATTTTACATAATTCCCAAGAATAAAATAATTCCTCAAAGCTATGAAGTATAAAATAAGCTTATATATCAATCGTTTTAGCCCAGAAAATGTCTACAGTCTTAAAAGCCCTTGTGAAGCCCTTTTTTTTTCTTTATGTAATAAAAATGGCTTACCGGATCCCATAGGGAAAATGACAGCTTCCAGCATTACATCGTCTTGTTAGAAATGTGTCATACCTCAAGCAGCAAAAGTCTGCTCACTGTTTCCCCCAACTGAAGTTAATTCCTCTCAACAGTCCTGTGTGGAAACAGCCATCGATTTTAGTAACGGTTGCTAAAATCATTTTCCTCTTACAAACAGAAATCTTCATCTCTTTTCTGTTTCAGAGTAAATAGTACATACCAGCACTATTTTAAAATAACAAACTCTTGATTGAATAATAAAAACTACAGTTAAACACCAAAAAACTCTAAGCCATCTCCGTGGAGATGTTGCCTGTACAACGGCAAAGAGAATGACTGGGGAAGGCGGAGCCTAGGAGGGATCATGTGACCAGCTTTGCTGGGCTCTTTGCCATTTCCTGTTGGGGAAGAGAATATCCCACAAGTAAGGATGACGCCGTGGACCGGACACACCTATGTTGGAGAAAACATAATTTATGCTTACCTGATAAATTCCTTTCTTCTGTTGTGTGATCAGTCCACGGGTCATCATTACTTCTGGGATATAACTCCTCCCCAACAGGAAATGCAAGAGGATTCACCCAGCAGAGCTGCATATAGCTCCTCCCCTCTACGTCAGTCCCAGTCATTCGACCAAGAATCAACGAGAAAGGAGTAACCAAGGGTGAAGTGGTGACTGGAGTATAATTTAAAAAATATTTACCTGCCTTAAAACAGGGCGGGCCGTGGACTGATCACACAACAGAAGAAAGGAATTTATCAGGTAAGCATAAATTATGTTTTCTTCTGTTATGTGTGATCAGTCCACGGGTCATCATTACTTCTGGGATACCAATACCAAAGCAAAAGTACACGGATGACGGGAGGGATAGGCAGGCTCATTATACAGAAGGAACCACTGCCTGAAGAACCTTTCTCCCAAAAATAGCCTCCGAAGAAGCAAAAGTGTCAAATTTGTAAAATTTGGAAAAAGTATGAAGCGAAGACCAAGTTGCAGCCTTGCAAATCTGTTCAACAGAGGCCTCATTCTTAAAGGCCCAAGTGGAAGCCACAGCTCTAGTGGAGTGGGCTGTAATTCTTTCAGGAGGCTGCTGTCCAGCAGTCTCATAGGCTAAACGTATTATGCTACGAAGCCAAAAAGAGAGAGAGGTAGCAGAAGCTTTTTGACCTCTCCTCTGTCCAGAATAAACGACAAACAGGGAAGAAGTTTGGCGAAAATCTTTAGTTGCCTGCAAGTAGAACTTGAGGGCACGAACTACATCCAGATTGTGTAGAAGACGTTCCTTCTTTGAAGAAGGATTTGGACACAAGGATGGAACAACAATCTCTTGATTGATATTCCTGTTAGTGACTAACTTAGGTAAGAACCCAGGTTTAGTACGCAGAACTACCTTGTCTGAGTGAAAAATCAGATAAGGAGAATCACAATGTAAGGCTGATAACTCAGAGACTCTTCGAGCCGAGGAAATAGCCATTAAAAACAGAACTTTCCAAGATAACAATTTTATATCAATGGAATGAAGGGGTTCAAACGGAACACCTTGTAAAACGTTAAGAACTAAGTTTAAACTCCATGGCGGAGCAACAGCTTTAAACACAGGCTTGATCCTAGCTAAAGCCTGACAAAAAGCCTGGACGTCTGGATTTTCTGACAGACGCCTGTGTAACAAGATGGACAGAGCTGAAATCTGTCCCTTTAATGAACTAGCTGATAAACCCTTTTCTAAACCTTCTTGTAGAAAAGACAATATCCTAGCGATCCTAACCTTACTCCAGGAGTAACCTTTGGATTCGCACCAGTATAGGTATTTACGCCATATTTTATGGTAAATCCTTCTGGTAACAGGCTTCCTAGCCTGTATCAGGGTATCAATAACCGACTCAGAAAAACCACGTTTTGATAAAATCAAGCGTTCAATTTCCAAGCAGTCAGCTTCAGAGAAGTTAGATTTTGATGTTTGAATGGACCCTGTATCAGAAGGTCCTGTCTTAGAGGTAGAGACCAAGGCGGACAGGATGACATGTCCACTAGATCTGCATACCAAGTCCTGCGTGGCCATGCAGGCGCTATTAGAATCACTGATGCTCTCTCCTGTTTGATTTTGGCAATCAATCGAGGAAGCAGCGGGAAGGGTGGAAACACATAAGCCATCCCGAAGTTCCAAGGTGCTGTCAAAGCATCTATCAGAACCGCTCCCGGATCCCTGGATCTGGACCCGTAGTGAGGAAGTTTGGCGTTCTGGCGAGACGCCATGAGATCTATCTCTGGTTTGCCCCAACGTCGAAGTATTTGGGCAAAGACCTCCGGATGAAGTTCCCACTCCCCCGGATGAAAAGTCTGGCGACTCAAGAAATCCGCCTCCCAGTTCTCCACTCCCGGGATGTGGATTGCTGACAGGTGGCAAGAGTGAGACTCTGCCCAGCGAATTATCTTTGATACTTCCATCATTGCTTGGGAGCTTCTTGTCCCTCCCTGATGGTTGATGTAAGCTACAGTCGTGATGTTGTCCGACTGAAACCTGATGAACCCCCGAGTTGTTAATTGGGGCCAAGCCAGAAGGGCATTGAGAACTGCTCTCAATTAAAAGCAAAAAAAGGCTGCCAAGTGGAAAATAATGCCCAAATATTTATTCACACAGTACCTCAGCAATGTAAACGATTCTACATTCCAGCAAAAACGTTTAACATGATAAATAGTTATTAAAAGGATTAGTGACCTTTAACAGAGTAGTTCCGGTGAAATACCATCCCCAGAATACTGAAGTGTATACATACATGTCATTTTAACGGTATGGCAGGATTTTCTCATCAATTCCATTCAGAAAATAAAAACTGCTACATACCTCAATGCAGATTCATCTGCCCGCTGTCCCCTGATCTGAAGCCTTTACCTCCCTCAGATGGCCGAGAACAGCAATATGATCTTAACAACTCCGGTTAAAATCATAGTAAAAAACTCTGGCAGATTCTTCCTCAAACTCTGCCAGAGAAGTAATAACACGCTCCGGTGCTATTGTAAAATAACAAACTTTTGATTGAAGTCATAAAAACTAAGTATAATCACCATAGTCCTCTCACACATCCTATCTAGTCGTTGGGTGCAAGAGAATGACTGGGACTGACGTAGAGGGGAGGAGCTATATGCAGCTCTGCTGGGTGAATCCTCTTGCATTTCCTGTTGGGGAGGAGTTATATCCCAGAAGTAATGATGACCCGTGGACTGATCACACATAACAGAAGAAAGAAGGGTATTTGCTCCCTACTGCTCTCGGCTACATAAAACAGGGTCGCCAAATTACAATGCTGTATCCGACCAAACTCTGACTGCAAACCCTCTCAGGGACACACTTCTTCCACTCACCTCAAGCTTTGCAGGCATACTTGGACACGGAAAAACGAGCAGGAGCTGAATAGACATACTTAACTAGGTATCCTGAGCACTTTACTTATTATTACTTGTTATGAAGCAGTTTTGTTGGACTGATTATTATTTAGTTAGATATTTGTTGAGGATTAGTTCCTTTAGGCCTTTAAAGAGCAACCTTTTCACAGTTATATTAGATACTTCTTCTATCTTAGATTAATGTTATGGTGTTATTTAACCTCAGTTAATTTTGGTGTCCTTTTTATTTATGAAGTTATAGAATACTTAGGAAAAGAAGAGTATAACCTTTACTTTTGCTAATCTCAGAATTACATTTGTTAGCTCAGATTAAAATTTTGGAGAGTTCCTGGAGTGCCTGCAGACCTGCTGCCAACAACTTGTAATCCTTTGTGTCCTGGCGCCTATAGCAACATGAAGCAGTGAGTCCCTGTTATGCCCCCATTTATTAGAGATGGGCAAATGTGTTTATATTTAAACTCAAATGTTAGAAGGAATGTTATTGTAGAAATTCGAATTACATTATCAAATGTTGATAAGAATGAATATTCATTAAAATTCTATTATCGAATGTTATTTACAGTTTTCAAATGTGACATTCGAATTTGAATATAACATTTATAAAACACAGTTGTAGACTAGAAATACTATTTCGAATTTGAATGCTACCTTCAAATTCGAATGTGACATTCGAATATTACATTTATACAACAAAGTTGTAGACTAGAAATACTATTTAAAATTTGAATATGACATTTGAATTCAAATATTACATTTATAAAACACAGTATTAGACTAGAAATACTATTTTGAATTTGAATGTGACATTCCAATGTAGCATTCAAATTAGAATATTACATTTATAAAACACAGTTGTAGACTAGAAATACTATTTCGAATTTGAATGTGACATTCAAATTCGAATGTCACATTTGAATTTGAATATTACATTTCGAAATTGAATGTGATATAAAATACAAAGCTAAACATTCTATTATTCGAAAATATATTTTCAAAAGTTATTGAAAAATTTGAAAATGAAAATAGAATGTTAGAATGTTATATAAACATTCTAAATTCGATTCAAATGAACGAATGTATCAAAATTTGTTTTAAATTTTGAATTTTTAGAAACATTTGTCTATCCCTACTATTTATACACTTAACTTTGTGTATTTCATTCAACATATCTGTTTATTCGCTGGTTACTATCAGCACTTGACTACACTGGAGTATTGCATTTAGAAGTTGATACTGGTTCCACATGGCCTCTGTGTATAATTTGATTTCCTGGAATGTTGGGGATTACCTCCCCGGTGAAACTGAGTATGATACTTCAACATCTCAAGTCCCTTTGAGTAGACATAGCCCTATACTCCAGGAGACTAGATTGACTGCAGAGGAACATGAGAAACTAAAGGCTCATTGGGTGGTTACTGTTATTTATACACCCACAGAAGGTAGAAAGAGAGGGGTTGCCATTTTAGTTAAGTAAGACTTTGCAGTATCCTTCTCAAATATAGACGTTGACAAACAAGGCAGATACATCATTACACTCATGCATGTTGCTACACATACCTGTATGTCATGAGCTGCTGAATTGCAATGTTTATGGCCCCAACTCCTTCTGTCCTCATTTCTGATAGACACTTCTGGCCAAATTAGCGGCTCATGACAGTATCCCTATTATAAATTGAAGGCAATTTCAACTTGGCCCAGGCCATCCTTTTGGACTAATTTAAAGATCCTATGGCTTCCTCTACATTGTAAACAGATAATACAAGATACACTCGAGAAGTGCAATTAATTTCCAGTTTTAAAAAGAGTTTGGGCCCCATAGATGTTTGGCGCACAAGACACCCAGACAAACGAGATTATACATGTGTCCAAGTCCCACAACACATTATTGAGAATAGATTATTTTTTTTAAATCTTCCTCGGTGGTGCCCTGTGTTATATATAGTTCAATATGCCAAATCACCATTTCTGACCATGTTACCATTAGTCTATAATTGCAGCCAATTCTGCAAAACCCCTCTAATAGGTCCTAGAGGTTTCCATCGTACCTTTACAAGAATGTTGTTTTCTTGGATAAACGATGTAGTTAATAACACCCAACACCAAGCTGACTATGATTTTTAATGGCACACATATAAGGCAGTGACGAGCGGTCACATTATCGCCTTCACAGCCCATTGCAATAAAAACTCCAAGAAAATAGATTTACGATTTTTATTGTAACTCACTGAAGCATACAATGCTTATTTGCAAAGTCCCAATGCTCATCTTACTCATCATGTTAGGTTAAAGTGATCTCTTTGGATCAGGAATTATTCGATCAGTTTTGGATTGCTGTCACTCATCTGCAGAGCCAATTTACAACACATGATTTAGCTTGTTTGGATCTCAAACATTTTTTGGACATCCTCCAGCACCTTCCTTCAAATGCTCTGGAAGGGCTGAGCAACTTAGTTGTAAAATTTGATTCATCAACCAAGATGATGATGAAGCCATCCTTTATTGCCTGAGCTCTGAAGCTGAAGAATAACAGCATTCTAATGTAGGTCAGATCAGTGCAAAGTGCAGGACTTGCAAAAATTGTATTGCTGCTATAATGCATAACAACTTGTACAGTCTAGCTTATACTTCCCTTTTCAATGCATGCAAGTTGACACTGACACTTTCCTCTTCCCAAGTGGCATGTGAAAGGTATTTTTCTAAACTTAAGTATGTCCTTAACAGGCATAGAAATTCCCTTTCACAGCAACATTTAGAGGCCTTTATGCCGATGTTATTAGAAAAAGGTGTTACAGGTTCTTAAGCCTTTAGCTATTACCTGCATATTGTTTAATATCTTTTACTTTGTATTTATACATTTCTGCACTTTGTTTTTATCTACTATACATCTAGATAGTTTGGTGTTTATATAGTTAAATTGTAATACTATATAAAGAAAGGAAGGGTGTGTGTTCAGTTACACATTAAGATTTTTATACAATTGTATTATTACTTGAATATTGTTTGCTATTTATTTTCTCCTTGTAGGTCTGAGATGCATACATGTTGTTATCTATGCATCTAGATAGTTTTATAGTTAAATTGTAATACTATTTAAATAAAGGGTATGTGTTCAGCTGCAAGTTTTTAAGATTTTCATACCCTTTTAATATTTCTTGAATATTGTTTGATATTAATTTTCACCTTGTAAATTTGTGATGTCACAGAAGGTTAATTTGTATATATAAATAAAAATGTCTGCACTTTGTTGTTATCTGTGTATCAGATGGTTTGATATATTTGGAGTTAAATTATTATATTATTTAAATAATGCAGGACAATGTGTTCAATATATCTGAATAAGTAATGTTCCTGGCAAGAAACATGTACGATGTCTGTTAGTCAATGTTGCTACTGTGCCTATATTTTTTTTTTCTTTTACATATGTTCTAATAAAGTATTGACACTTCACCTAAATATCCCTATGCTTGGGTGCATAATTGTGTTGCCCCTATTTCACAAACATTGCACTATTAAATGATCTATCCATTATGTTACTAAGCATATTCTTCACAAACGGCTAGATTACGAGTTGTGCGTTAGGCTGAAAAAGCAGTGTTAACAGGTCCTAATGCTGCTTTTTTCCTACCGCTGCTATTACGAGTCTTGCAGGTTTAGGGGCACCGCACACTTCTTTGGCCTTACCGCAAAATGACTTACGTAAACTTTGTAAACCCTTTTTTCTATGGGACTTCCATAGCGGCGGTATTACGAGTCTGTCCTGGGAGTCCAAAAAGTGAGCGGTACACCATCTACCTCCAAGATCCCTAACGCATTTTAAAGTCAGTAGTTAAGAGTTTTATGGTACAACGCCGTAACATAAAACTCATAACTAAAGTGCTAAAAAGTACACTAACACCCATAAACTACCTATTAACCCCTAAACCGAGGCCCTCCCGCATTGCAAACATTAAGATACATTTTTTTAACCCCTAATCTGCCGCTCCGGACATCGCCGCCACTATAATGAACATATTAACCCCTAAACCGCCGCACTCCCGCCTCGCAAACACTAGTTAAATATTAATAACCCCTAATCTGCCACCCCTAACATCGCCGCCACCTACATTATACTTATTAACCCCTAATCTGCTGCTCCGGACATCGCCGCCACCTAAATTATACTTATTAACCCCTAATCTGCTGCCCCCAACATCGCTGACACCTACATTATTTTTATTAACCCCTAATCTGCCGCCCCCAATGTCGCCGCAACCTACCTACACTTATTAACCCCTAATCAGCTGCCCCCAACGTTACCGCCACTTTTCTAAATTTATTAACCCCTAAACCTAAGTCTAACCCTAACACCCCCTAACTTAAATATAATTTAAATAAATCTAATGAAAATTACTATCATTAACTAAATTATTCAGGGCAATGGAGAGCTTAGGTTTTTTCTGGTTAGTATTTTATTTTGGGGGGTTGGTTGTGTGGGTGGTGGGTTTTACTGTTGGGGGGGTGTTTGCATTTTTTTTTACAGGAAAAAGAGCTTATTTCTTTGGGACAATGCCCCACAAAAGGCCCTTTTAAGGGCTATTGGTAGTTTAGTGTAGGCTAGGGTTTTTTTTATTTTGGGGTTTTTTTTTTTAATTTTGATAGGGCTATTAGATTAGGTGTAATTGGTTTAAATATCTTGTAATTTTATTTATTGTATTTTATTTATTTATTGTAATTTTATCTTGTTTTTTATTTTCTGTAATTTAGTGGTTTTTTTGTGATTTAGCTAATTTAATTTAATTTATTTAATTGTATTTAATTTAGTTCATTTATTTAATTGTAGTGTAGTGTTAGGTGTTAGTGTAACTTAGGTTAGGTTTTATTTTATAGGTACTTTTGTCTTTATTTTAGCTAGGTAGTTATTAAATAGTTAATAACTATTTAGTAACTATTCTACCTAGTTAAAATAAATACAAACTTGCCTGTAAAATAAAAATAAACCCTAAGCTAGCTACAATGTAACTATTAGTTATATTGTAGCTAGCTTAGGGTTTATTTTACAGGCAAGTATTTAGTTTTAAATAGGAATTATTTAGGTAATAATATTAATTTTTATTTATATTTATTGTTATTATTATTATTATTATTATAATAAGTTAGAGGGTGTTAGGGTTAGACTTAGATTTAGGGATTAATACATTTAGTATAGTGGAGGCGACGTTGGGGGCGGCAGACTAGGGGTTAATAAATGTAGATAGGTGGCGGCGATGTTAGGGACGGCAGATTGGGGTTTAAGAATATTTAACTAATGTTTGCGAGACGGGAGTGCAGGGGTTTAGGGGTTAATATGTTTATTATAGTGGCGGCAATCTCCGGAGCGGTAGATTAGGGGTTAAAAAATATAATGTAGGTGGCAACAATGTCGGGGGCGGCAGATTAGGGGTTAATAAGTGTAAGATTAGGGATGTTTAGACTCAGGGTTCATGTTAGGGTGTTAGGTGTAAACATAAATTTTATTTCCCCATAGGAATTAATGGGGCTGCGTTACTTAGTTTTACGCTGCTTTTTTGCAGGTGTTAGACTTTTTCTCAGCCGGTTCTCCCCGTTGATTCCTATGGGGAAATCGTGCACGAGCACGTACGACCTGCTCACTGCTGACTTAAGCAGCGCTGGTATTGAAGTGCGGTAAGGAGCACAATTTTGCTCAACGCTCACTTATTGCCTTTTAACGCCGGGTTTGTAAAAACCTGTAAAACCAGCGCTGTAGGTAAGTGAGCGGTGAGACAAAACTGCTCGTTAGCACCACACAGCTTCTAACGCAAAACTCGTAATCTGGCCTTAAGTTTCCATACATTATATATATATATATATAAAAAAAGATATTGGGAGAAGTATCCCAAATACCCACTGAGAAAAATATGGTGTGTGCATTTTATGGATGTGACAGAATTTAGGACTGGTCTACAAATTTTCCAGGGCTGCTTTTCATTCCCAGTCCGGCCCTGATAAGAACATTACTATTTGTGCTGCAAACAGAAGAGAGCTTATCTTCCAAATCATATATAAAATAGTTTTCTATTATTCACCTGTAGGAGTCTGATAGGGTAACAAAACTGAATTCCTTGGTGCTGTAGATAATGAGATCTTCTGACATCTTACTGAGATGGGTCATACATAGGGAAGCCCAGAACAGGAACTCCGCTGAAACAAAGTAAAAGGTAGAACATATTCAGCAACAGAGTGTAACAAAACATACAAGCACAATTAATGATTGATCTTGAAAATATTTTGTAGTAAAAACTTGATCCACTTAACAAAATACCATTTAGGCAAACCCTAGGCTTAAAGGGACATCCATGTGATAAAAAGAACATGCTTTAATGTGTTTTATATTATTGCGCCGTTTCTTGCATATAAACATGTATTCAACCCCTGCAAAGTCATATCCAGAGCGGTAATGAACCACTGGGAGCTAGCTCAAAACATCTGGGGAAAAGCAGAATATATCCAAAGCCACCAATCACCAGCTAACTCCCACTAGTCAGTGCATTACTGCTCTTGAGCCTACCTAGGTATAGTTTTAAAAGACAATCTGATAATATACATAAAATGAAAAATCTCTTAATATTCCATGCTCTATCTAAACCATAGTAGTTTAATGCTGAGTTGCATGTCCCTTTAACAACAGGCAGCAGATATCATTTTATACTTTATCATAATTTCAAATTGAATATACTGTATAGGTGTGCTATAGTCCTTTTTGGAAAAGTGAAATCTGCCTAAAACTGTGTTTGAAATTACTGCAAAATGTTCTTCATGGTTACATTTATGGACTTTTGTTTGGGCACTGTATGCTGAGAGTTATGTGAGCAATAGTTTGTTGTCAGTCAACCAATGATACTGATACATGAAAGTAGAGCATTGTTTTGCTTTTGTACGTTTATGATTTTGACACCACATATCTCATTGTGATTATATTTAGTAAACAAGCATCATAAACAGAAAATTATTAGATAAAATGTATGATGTGTTTATGTGATAATCAACAATAAATCAAATAAAAAATATAAAATTATGCTTACTTGATAATTTAATTTCCATCATGGGGAGGAGCGTCCACGGCTTCATTACTTGTGGGAATTAAGAACCTGGCCACCAGGAGGAGGCAAAGACACCCCACCCAAAGGCCTTCCCTAATCCACCAGTCATTCTGCAGAGGGAACAAGAAACAGTAGGATAAATATCAGGGTATAAATGGTGCCAGAAGAATATTATTAATTTTAGTTCCGCCAACCGGAGCAACAGGCGGGAGCCGTGGACTCTCCTCCCCATGATGGAAATGAAATTATCAGGTAAGCATAATTTATATTTTCCATCTAAAGGGGAGGAGAGTCCACGGCTTCATTCATTACTTTTGGGAACAAATACCCAAGCTCTAGAGGACATTAAATGAAAAAAACGAGAGGGCAAGAAGGCGGACCCTAATCTGAGGGCACCACAGCCTGTAAAACCTGTCTCCCAAAAGCTGCTTCCGCCAAAGCAAAAATGTCAAATTTGTAAAATTTTGTAAAGGTATGTAAGGAGGACCAGGTAGCTGCCTTACAAATCTGCTCCATAGAAGCCTCATTCTTGAAGGCCCAAGAGGAAGCCACAGCTCTATTTGAATGAGCCGTGATCCTCTGAGGAGGCTTATGTCCCGATGTCTCGTAGACCAAGCAAATCATTTTTCTCAACCAAAAGGACAAAGAAGTCGAAGAGGCCTTCTGCCCCTTGCGCTTCCCTGAATACACAACAAAAAGAGATGTTGACCATCAGAAATCCTTCGTAGCCTGAAGCTAAAACTTCAAAGCACGAACCACATACAAATTATGAAGTAACCTCTCCTTAGGAGAAGAAGAGTTAGGACACAAAGAAGGAACAATTATTTCCTGATTAATGTTACGGGTAGACACAACCTTGGGAAGAAATCCCAAACCAGTGCGAAGAACAGCCTTATCAGCATGAAAAAACAGATAAGGAGGCTCATATTGCAAGGCCGCCAACTCAGATACTCTGCGTGCCGATGCAATAGCCAACAAAAACAGAACCTTCCAAGAAAGTAACTTAATGTCAAGAGAGTGCATAGGTTCAAACGGAACCCTCTGCAACACTTTCAAAACCAAGTTCAAGCTCCAGGGAGGAGCGGACTATCTAAAAACAGGCCTGATTCTAGACAGAGCCTGAACAAAAGACTGGATATCAGAAAGCTCAGCGAACCTCTTAAGCAACACAACGGATAAAGCCGAAACCTGTCCCTTCAAGGAACTGGCGGCAAGCAAGAAAGGACAGAATCCTGGATACCTTAACCTTGTGCCAAAGATAGCCATGCTTCTCACACCAGGACAAGTAAGTCCTCCACACCTCATGATAGATGCGACGAATGACCGGCTTCCTGGCCTGAACGAGAGTATCAATCACTCTCAGAGAATCCTCTCTTAGCTAAGACTAAGCGTTCAATCTCCATTCAGTCAGCCTCAGAGAATCTAGATTTTGATGTTGAAAGGGACCCTGTACCAACAGATCCCTGCGACAGGGTAACCTCCACGGAGGAGATGATGACATCCCCACTACATCCGCAAACCACGTCCTCCGCGGCCACAACGGAGCAATCAGAATAGCCAAAGCTTACTCCTGCTTGATGCGGGCCACTACACGAGGTAGAAGTGGCAACGGTGGAAAAACATAAACTAGGATGAACCCCCAAGGAACCGCTAAGGTGTCTGTCAGCTCTGCCTGGGGATCTCTGGATCGCGACCCGTATCTGGGTAGCTTGCAATTGAGTCTGGACGCCATGAGATCTATCTCCGGCGTTCCCAATTTGAGACAAATCTCCGCAAACACCTCGAGATGGAGAGACCATTCCCCCGGATAGAAGGATTACCTGCTTAGAAAACCTGCTTCTTAGTTGTCCACACCCGGAATGTGGATTGCTGAAAGCGAGCAGTTGTGGAACTCTGCCCATTCAAATATCTGAGAAACCTCCCTTATTGCTAGGGAGCTTCTCGTCCCTCCCTAATGGTTGATGTAAGCCACTGAGGTAATGCTGTCTGTCTGGAACCTGAAGAAGTTGAACGACCCCAGGAAGGGCCACGCCTTCAGAGCATTGTAGATCACTTGAAATACCAGAATATTGATTGGAAGGAGATAGAGACTCTTCTCGAGACCACCTTTCCTGTGCCATCCTGGCACCCCAAACAGCACCCCACCCTGCTAGACTCACGTCCGTGGTCACAATCTCCCAGGACGGTCTCAGGAAGGATATCCACTGGGACAGTTATTGCGGACGGATCCACCAAGAAAGGGAATCCCTCGTCTGAACATCCAGAGAAATCTGTTGGGATAGATCTGAATGATCGCCGTTCAACTGTCTCAGCATGCACAGCTGAAGAGGTCTGAGATGGAACCTGGCGAATGGAATAACACTGATGCTGGACACCATGAGCCCGATCATCTCCATATTCTGTGCCACCGATGGACTGGAGAAGGACTGAAGGGCAAGACAGGAGGACACAATCTTCCTGCGTCGCTGATCTGTGAGAAATATCTTGATTGATATAGAATCTATTATCGTTCCCAGGAACTCTACCCTGTTGCTGGGAATCAGGGAGCTCTTTCCTGAGTTTATCTTCCAACCGTGAGATTGGAGTAACAAAAGAAGAGCCCTGGAGTGATCCTCTGTGAGACTGAACGACGGCGCCTGGACTAGGATGTTGTCCAGATAGGGCACCACAGCAATGCCTCTGGATCTGGCTACTGCAAGTAGCGCCCCTAGAACCTTCGTAAAGACTCTCGGGGCCGTCGCCGGACCAAAGGGAAGGGCCACAAACTGGAAATGTTGGTTCAGAAACGCAAATCTCAGGAACCTGAAGTGATCCCTGTGTATCGGCACATGAAGGTAGGCATCCTTCAAGTCTATTGTCTTCATGAACTGACCCTCTTGAACTAGGGGCAGAATTGATCTGATTGTTTCCATTTTGAACGATGGAACAGCCAGAAATTTGTTTAAACATTTTAGGTCTAGAATCGGGTGGAACATGCCCTCCTTTTTTGGGACCACGAAAAGGTTTGAATAGTACCATAGACCCCTTTCTGCTGGGGGTACTGGTACAATAACTCAGAGAGAAGAGAGATCCCTCACACAGTCTAGAAAGGCTTCTCTCTTTTCTGGTCTGGAAGACAGATTTGAGAGGAGGAATCTGCCCCTGGGCGGATGAGATCTGAACCCTATCCTGTATCCCTGGGTGACAACCTCCAGAACCCAAGGGTCCTGAACATCCTGCAATGTCTCTGAGAAGAGAGATAATCTGCCCCCTACTTGGTCCGGATACCGTTCGGGGGTCGCCCCTTCATGCCGACTTTGCTTCGGCAGGCTTCTTGTTCTGCTTGGACTTATTCCAAGACTGAGCTGGTTTCCAAGTACCCTTGGACTGATCCGCTTTCACTGCGGGCTGCTGGCATTGGGCCTTGTCCACACGAAAGGGACGAAAAGTAGATCCCTTAGGCTTAACCATTTTATCCTGCGGTAGGAAAGCGCCCTTGCCTCCCATAACCATGGATATGATCGAGTCCAATCCTGGACCGAACAGGATCTTTTCCTGAAAGGGATAGAAGTCTGGACTTAGAGGTCATGTCCACAGACCACGATTATAGCCACAGAGCCCTGTGGGCTAATACGGAAAAACCTGTCCCCTTTGTGAATAATTTGCATATTGGCATCACAAATAAAAAAATGAGTGACCCTCAAGGCCTTAATTCTCTCCTGTATCTCGTCAAAGGGAATCTCCCTCTCGACCATGTCAGACAGAGACTTGCACCAATATGTCGCAGCACCGGAAACCGCAGCTTCCGCCGCTGCCAGCTAAATTTCAAACCCTGTATGTTGGAACATCTTTCTTAACATGTTCTCCAACTTTTTATTCATGGGCTCTTTAAACGACGAACTATCCTCAAGAGGAATTGTCGTCCGCTTCGGCAGCGTAGATAGCTCCATCCACCTTAGGGACAGTCCCCCATAGCTCGAGCTGAGAGTCCGGGACGGGGAGCAGCTTCTTAAAGGAAGAAGAAGAAAATCTCTCCCATTCATTCTTAATAATGTTAGCCAACTTAACAGGAACCGGAAAAGACTGAGTTACTACCCTATCCTCATACACTTTATCAAGCTTAGGAATTGAAGGTTCCGCCGGTAGTTTCGGTTCTGGAACCTCAAGGGTAGCCAGTACCTGCTTCAGCAAAAAGCGCAAATTTTCCATCCTAAACTTTAAGTCAGGCTTCTCTGCAGTGGGAGCTTTAGATGACATGAACTCCGACCCAGAAGGAACATCCTCCAAAGAGTCGGAGTTGTCCTCGTCAGCGGATAATCTTTCCGAGATATCGTTACGCTTGCGTTTGACAGAATGTAGTAAGGCACTTATCACCTTAGAGCCCGCCGTTTGCAGTTGATCCGAAAAATCTGATGGCCAACAGATCTCTTCCACCTGCTCAACTATGTGGAACATAGTTGAGCAGGCGGATCTACCAGAACCTCCTCGCAATAAACACAGGTACTAGACTTAATTAAAGAGAGAGTACCCTCTAACGCGTCAGAGTCCTCCATAGCTTGCGGCTTTAGTACGGACTATGTAAAACTTAAATAAAAATGGCACCCTTATAACCTCCAATGGCCAGGGCACTCACCACCACCTATGACCCGGTCCACAGAAACCGTAACGTCTCTTGCGCAGCCGGTCAAGCCAGGAAGTCGATAGGCCCCACCCAAGAGAAGGAATGCCTTGCAGGACCGCCCCAGCACTGGGGAGAAAAATACTCCCGGAAATGAAACTAAAATCCACCTATTGCCAGAGCCACATCTCACACATATTGCAGCAATGACACAACAAACAATATTATGTATAAACCCCCCTGTTCTATAATTCCCCTACCAGGGATATTAACCCTTGATTCTATAAAGATAAGAGGTGTCACACTGTGACCCTGTCTTCTGCGTTATTATGTGTATAAAAAATGAAACAATATTACTAGAATCTACGCCGTGGAACAGGAACACTGCCTCTCAAGTGTGACAGTGTAGTAGCATCGCTCCTGACATGGACTTGAGTGTAGAAAGCAGGCAGCGAAACTCGTCAACGCTGATTGCTTATGGAGCTGTTAATCTGTGTTGGGATGGTTTCGTAGAAAGACTCTCCCTGCATCTCCGGACTCTAACTTACACCCAAGCTCTCACTGAGAGGCTGACAGGGCTACTTAAAACTCCAGTCCCATTCTGAAGAGTACTACCCTCCATAAGAGACTACTCCGAATCTTTTGACACTTCTATGCCAACCTCCTGTGACGAAAGGCAAAGAATGACTGGGGGATGAGGGAAGTGGGGGAGGTATTTAAGCCTTTGGCTGGGGTGTCTTTGCCTCCTCCTGATGGCCAGGTTCTTAATTCCCACAAGTAATGAATGAAGCCATGGACTCTCCTCCCCTTTAGACGGCAATGGACAATTCTATGCTATTAAAAAAAATATCTAAATAAAATTACTGCAGTAATGGACTACTTTTTTGAATAATGATATGACTGCAAAATATTTACATGTCAGTTTTTTTTCAATAGAACCAGGACACATGATAGTGTATAAAGGATCCATATCTACCTATAAAGTCACGCTCACTGGTTGCGTCCATGCTGTTCAGACTAAGCGAGTCAAAGTTCAGTTCTAAGGAACAGGAATAAGGGTTAAACACAGGTTGGTATCAGCTACACAAAACATTAGTTAGAAGGAAACAAAAAGTAAAAACATAATTTATGCTTACCTGATAAATTTATTTCTCTTGTAGTGTAGTCAGTCCACGGGTCATCCATTACTTATGGAATATATCTCTTCCTAACAGGAAGCTGCAAGAGGATCACCCAGCAGAGCTGCTATATAGCTCCTCCCCTCACATGTCATATTCAGTCATTCGACCAAAGCAGACGAGAAAGGAGAAACCATAGGGTGCAGTGGTGACTGGAGTTTAATTAAAATTTAGGTCTGCCTTAAAGACAGGACGGGCCGTGGACTGACTACACTACAAGAGAAATAAATTTATCAGGTAAGCATAAATTATGTTTTCTCTTGTTAAGTGTAGTCAGTCCACGGGTCATCCATTACTTATGGAATACCAATACCAAAGCTAAAGTACACGGATGAAGGGAGGGACAAGGCAGGAACATTAAACAGAAGGAACCACTGCCTGAAGTACCTTTCTCCCAAAAATAGCCTCCGAAGAAGCAAAAGTGTCAAATTTGTAAAATTTTGAAAAGGTGTGAAGCGAAGACCAAGTCGCAGCCTTGCAAATCTGTTCAACAGAGGCCTCATTTTTAAAGGCCCAGGTGGAAGCCACAGCTCTAGTAGAATGAGCTGTAATCCTTTCAGGAGGCTGCTGTCCAGCAGTCTCATAGGCTAAACGTATTATGCTACGAAGCCAAAAAGAGAGAGAGGTAGCCGAAGCCTTTTGACCTCTTCTCTGTCCAGAGTAAACGACAAACAGGGAAGAAGTTTGACGAAAATCTTTAGTTGCCTGCAAATAGAACTTCAGGGCACGGACTACGTCCAAATTATGTAAAAGTCGTTCCTTCTTTGAAGAAGGGTTAGGACACAGTGATGGAACAACAATCTCTTGATTGATATTCCTGTTAGTAACTACCTTAGGTAAGAACCCAGGTTTAGTACGCAGAACTACCTTGTCTGAATGAAAAATCAGATAAGGAGAATCACAATGTAAGGCAGATAACTCAGAGACTCTTCGAGCCGCGGAAATAGCCATCAAAAACAAAACCTTCCAGGATAACAGCTTGATATCAATGGAATGAAGGGGTTCAAATGGAACACCTTGAAGAACATTAAGAACTTTAAGTTTAAGCTCCACGGCGGAGCAACAGTCTTAAACACAGGCTTAATCCTAGTTAAAGCCTGACAAAAAGCCTGAACGTCTGGAACTTCAGCCAGACGTTTGTGTAGAAGAATAGACAGAGCAGAAATCTGTCCCTTTAACGAACTAGCAGATAAGCCCTTTTCTAAACCCTCTTGTAGAAAGGACAATATCCTAGGAATCCTAACCTTACTCCATGAGTAACTCTTGGATTCGCACCAATATAAATATTTACGCCATATCTTATGGTAAATTTTTCTGGTAACAGGCTTCCTAGCCTGTATTAAGGTATCAATAACCGACTCCGAGAAGCCACGCTTTGATAGAATCAAGCGTTCAATCTCCATGCAGTCAGCCTCAGAGAAATTAGATTTGGATGTTTGAAAGGACCCTGAATTACAAGGTCCTGTCTCAGAGGTAGAGACCACGGTGGACAGGACGACATGTCCACTAGGTCTGCATACCAGGTCCTGCGTGGCCACGCAGGCGCTATCAGAATCACTGAAGCTCTCTCCTGTTTGATCTTGGCAATCAAACGAGGAAGCATCGGGAATGGTGGAAACACATAAGCCATGTTGAAGACCCAAGGGGCTGTCAGAGCATCTATCAGCACTGCTCCCGGGTCCCTGGACCTGGATCCGTAACAAGGAAGCTTGGCGTTCTGGCGAGACGCCATGAGATCCAGATCTGGTTTGCCCCAACAATGAATCAGTTGAGCAAAGACCTCCGGATTAAGTTCCCACTCCCCCGGATGAAAAGTCTGGCGACTTAGAAAATCCGCCTCCCAGTTCTCTACGCCTGGGATGTAAATCGCTGACAGGTGGCAAGAGTGAGACTCTGCCCAGCGAATTATCTTTGAGACTTCCAACATCGCTAGGGAACTTCTGGTTCCCCCTTGATGGTTGATGTAAGCCATAGTCGTGATGTTGTCTGACTGAAATCTGATGAACCTCAGAGTTGCTAACTGAGGCCAAGCTAAGAGAGCATTGAATATTGCTCTTAATTCCAGAATATTTATTGGGAGGAGTTTCTCCTCCTGAGTCCATAATCCCTGAGCTTTCAGTGAGTTCCAGACTGCGCCCCAGCCTAGAAGGCTGGCGTCTGTTGTTACAATCGTCCAATCTGGCCTGCGAAAGGTCATCCCCTTGGACAGATGTGGCCGAGAGAGCCACCATAGAAGAGAATCTCTGGTCTCTTGATCCAGACTTAGTAGGGGGGACAAATCTGAGTAATCCCCGTTCCACTGACTTAGCATGCACAATTGCAGCGGTCTGAGATGCAGGCGCGCAAATGGTACTATGTCCATTGCCGCTACCATTAAGCCGATTACTTCCATGCACTGAGCTACTGACGGGTGTGGAATGGAATGAAGGACACGGCAAGCATATAGAAGTTTTGATAACCTGGCCTCTGTCAGGTAATTTTTCATCTCTACAGAATCTATAAGAGTCCCTAGAAAGGAAACTCTTGTAAGTGGTAATAGAGAACTCTTTTCCACGTTCACCTTCCACCCATGCGACCTCAGAAATGCCAGAACTATCTCTGTATGAGACTTGGCAGTTTGAAAACTTGACGCTTGTATCAGAATGTCGTCTAGGTACGGAGTCACCGCTATGCCTCGCGGTCTTAGTACCGCCAGAAGTGAGCCCAGAACTTTTGTAAAGATTCTTGGAGCCATAGCTAATCCGAAGGGAAGAGCTACAAACTGGTAATGCCTGTCTAGGAAAGCAAATCTTAGGTACCGATAATGATCCTTGTGAATCGGTATGTGAAGGTAGGCATCCTTTAAGTCCACTGTCGTCATGTACTGACCCTCTTGGATCATGGGAAGGATGGTTCGAATAGTTTCCATTTTGAATGATGGAACTCTTAGAAATTTGTTTAGGATTTTTAAGTCCAAGATTGGTCTGAAGGTTCCCTCTTTCTTGGGAACCACAAATAGATTTGAATAGAATCCCTGCCCATGTTCCGTCCGCGGAACTGGGTGGATCACCCCCATTAGTAAAAGGTCTTGTACACAGCGTAGAAACGCCTCTTTCTTTATTTGGTTTGCTGATAACCTTGAAAGATGAAATCTCCCTCGTGGAGGAGAAGTTTTGAAGTCCAGGAGATATCCCTGAGATATGATCTCCAACGCCCAGGGATCCTGGACATCTCTTGCCCAAGCCTGGGCGAAGAGAGAAAGTCTGCCCCCCACTAGATCCGTTTCCGGATAGGGGGCCCTCTCTTCATGCTGTCTTGGGGCAGCAGCAGGTTTCTTGGCCTGCTTGCCCTTGTTCCAGGACTGGTTAACTTTCCAGCCCTGCCTGTAACGAGCAACAGCTCCTTCCTGTTTTGGAGCGGAGGAAGTTGATGCTGCTCCAGCCTTGAAGTTACGAAAGGCACGAAAATTAGACTGTTTGGCCTTTGATTTGGCCCTGTCCTGAGGTAGAGCATGGCCCTTACCTCCCGTAATGTCAGCTATAATTTCTTTCAAGCCGGGCCCGAATAAGGTCTGCCCTTTGAAAGGAATATTAAGCAATTTAGATTTAGAAGTCATGTCAGCTGACCAGGATTTAAGCCATAGCGCTCTGCGCGCTTGGATGGCGAATCCAGAGTTCTTAGCCGTAAGTTTGGTTAAATGTACGACGGCATCAGAAACAAATGCGTTAGCTAGCTTAAGTGCTTTAAGCTTGTTCATAATTTCATCCAATGGAGCTGTGCGAATGGCCTCTTCCAGAGACTCAAACCAGAATGCCGCTGCAGCAGTGACAGGCGCAATGCATGCAAGGGGCTGTAAGATAAAACCTTGTTGAACAAACATTTTCTTAAGGTAACCCTCTAATTTCTTATCCATTGGATCTGAAAAGGCACAACTATCCTCCACCGGGATAGTGGTACGCTTAGCTAAAGTAGAAACTGCTCCCTCCACCTTAGGGACCGTCTGCCATAAGTCTCGTGTGGTGGCGTCTATAGGAAACATTTTCCTAAATATGGGAGGAGGGGAAAAGGGCACACCAGGTCTATCCCACTCCTTGCTAATAATCTCTGTAAGCCTTTTAGGTATAGGAAACACGTCAGTACACACCGGTACCGCATAGTATCTATCCAACCTACATCATTTTTCTGGAATTGCAACCGTGTTACAATCATTCAGAGCCGCTAATACCTCCCCTAGCAATATGCGGAGGTTCTCAAGCTTAAATTTAAAATTAGAAATCTCTGAATCCAGTCTCCCTGGATCAGATCCGTCACCCACAGAATGAAGCTCTCCGTCTTCACGTTCTGCAAACCGTGACGCAGTATCTGACATGGCTCTCACCTCATCCGCGCGCTCTGTCCTTAACCCAGAGCTATCGCGCTTGCCTCTTAATTCTGGCAATTTAGATAATACTTCTGTCATAACAGTAGCCATGTCTTGCAAAGTGATTTGTAAGGGCCTCCCTGATGTACTTGGTGCCACAAAATCACGCACCTCCTGAGCGGGAGGCGAAGGTACTGACACGTGAGGAGAGTTAGTCGGCATAACTTCCCCCTCGTTGTCTGGTGATAATTTCTTTACATGTAAAGATTGACTTTTATTTAAAGTAGCATCAATGCAATTAGTACATAAATTTCTATTGGGCTCCACATTGGCCTTTAAACATAGTGAACAAAGAGATTCATCTGTGTCAGACATGTTTAAACAGACTAGCAATGAGACTAGCAAGCTTGGAAATACTTTTCTAAATAAATTTACAAGCAATATAAAAAAATGCTACTGTGCCTTTAAGAAGCACAAAAAGCTGTCACAGTTGAAATAACAATGAACCAAAATAGCAACCAATTTTTCACAGTAAATGTATTAAGTTAGCAAAGGATTGCACCCACCAGCAAATGGATGATTAACCCCTTAATACCCAAAAACGGATTAACAATTTAATAATTAACGTTTTTCTCACAGTCAAAACACACTGTCACAGGTCTGCTGTGACTGATTACCTCCCTCAAAATGAATTTTGAAGACCCCTGAGCTCTCCAGAGACGATCTGGATCATGGAGGATGAAGTAGACAGATTGTGACTGAATTTTTACTGCGCAAAAAAGCGCTAAAATAGGCCCCTCCCACTCATATTACAACAGTGGGGAAGCTCAGAAAACTGTTTCTATGCAGAAAACAAAGATGGCCATGTGGTAAAAATCATGCCCCAATAAGTTTTATCACCAAGTACCTCCCAAAAAACGATTAACATGCCAGTAAACGTTTTAAACATACATTTGAAAAGTTATGAATTGTTATTAATAAGCCTGCTACCAGTCGCTTTTACTGCAGTTAAGGCTCAAACATTATTTCAGTATTAACAGTATTTTCAGAGTCAATTCCATTCCTTAGAAAAATACATTCAGTGTACACACACTCATCAGCCTAATACCAGTCGCTATCACTGCATTTAAGGCTGAACTTACTTTACATTGGTATCAGCAGTATTTCCTCAGTCAATTCCATTCCTCAGAAAAATAATTTACTGCACATACCTCTTTTGCAGGGGGGCCCTGCATGCTATTCCCCTTCTCTGAAGTTACCTCACTCCTCAGATGAGAACAGCCAGTGGATCTTAGTTACGTCTGCTAAGATCATAGAAAACGCAGGCAGATTCTTCTTCTAATGCTGCCTGAGAATAAACAGCACACTCCGGTGCCATTTAAAATAACAAACTTTTGATTGTAGAAATAAACTAAGTTAAAAAACACCACAGACCTCTCACAGCGACCTATCTTAGTTAGGCTGCAAGAGAATGACTGAATATGACATGTGAGGGGAGGAGCTATATAGCAGCTCTGCTGGGTGATCCTCTTGCAGCTTCCTGTTAGGAAGAGATATATTCCATAAGTAATGGATGACCCGTGGACTGACTACACTTAACAAGAGAAATATATTATTTCACTATGACTAATAACACAGAAACTTAGTTATACAGTTACAAAAAATACCCTGACATTGTAATGCAATGACCTAGATTACAAATGTAGTGCAATTGATACCGCTCTGTGTGAAATATTGTTTGTGCAAGACAAAAGATAACACAATCTTGTATTAAACGTAGTTGGTTAAAAAATTTTTTTATTTTTTTTTAATAGTTACTTAGTGCGTCCTATACTTTTACTGGATATCGTAAAGTGGTAGTAGCCCACTCTTTGTGCTCATATTTCAAGTGGTGAGTTAAAGTGAAGGTAAACTCACCCTAGTGTCGAACTAGTATTGCATTCTTCTTTTAAAACAAATATGACTTTCATTCATCAATTGTTATTTTTTTGTGTATATCACCTTTTTAAAGATATGCCTTAACGATCCAGTAATTCAACCCATATTATTATTATTTTTTCTGCTGATCACGTTTTTATTATCAACCTATTGAAATTCTGGCCGTGATCCGACGTTATCCGCCCCTTGTTCCATCTGCGCATGTGAGATTTATTTTTTAACATGAATTAATTGCTAGCGCGCACCCGTTTCGCGTATGCGTATTCGCAAACGATCAGAATTCCCCATCTGCTGACAATGGTGTATATCACGGGTCAGCGATAGCAATAGATGCAGCTGCTATGTTATCGTATAGTACTGAATGAATATAGAAATTAATTCAATACTATATTAGGAGATTTAGCGCATGCACATTGAAAAGAGGCTTCGGCGATTTGCGCATGCATTCCAATCAGAATTAGTTACCGCACATTTGTGACACATAGAGAGCAGGTGGGACCGCTGAATTCATCACACACTGAAGATTAAGGAAGTAGGGATGGGGAGGAGTTGGGTTATCAAACGGTAAGGAATTAAACGTTTCTTTTTTATTAAAAGTGTTGCAGAAACAGGAAAAAAACTTAGCGACTTCATGAAGGGGATGATTATCTATGGTAAGTTGTCTTTAAGAACAGATAACTTTACCTTCACTTTAAGTGTTGTGCTTGTGTGCGATCCAAAGTTTGTATATCAAAACACATAAAAATACCATGGAAATAAAGATTTAAGTTATGTTTTGACTTAATATGTATCAAACAAAGGTTTAATAATGAAAATAAGGTCTTGTTGCAGAATTAAAGGGATATGGTTATGACATGTGGCGGGACTGGGAATGCTTAGTATACATCAGCTTAGCAGCCGGCTCCCCAGGATGCCACTCATGTCTGGCCTGGACTCTTGTCATGGAGCTGTGAGCCATGTTAGCACTCCTTTTATTACAATACCTGCTTTATCCTTCTACTTCGATGCAAGGTTTGGGACCGATCTTCTGGTTTTGACCCTTGGCCTGTACACAGATTGTTCTACTGCTAACCTTATAACTACTTGCTGTTCCTTCTCTGTGCAGGCAACAACAACAAAAACCCTTTGATCTTGTATACTACATTTTTTTTTTACTTTCTTTGAAGGGCAAATTGCAGATACAAGCCTAATCGTGCCACATACCTGTCTCTTCTTGGCCTCAGTGGCTTGGAATTAGATAAGATAATGTAAATAAGATGCAAATAATGTAATTTTTAACAACAAATTTACTGGGGCAGGTCTTGTTTCCTCCAGTAGTCTGAATTGACCTTTCCAGAGTAGTGAGAGGAATTTCACCATTGAAAAAATATTGCAGCAAAACAAGGAGTTAATTTGTTCAGGAAGCTTTTACATTTAGCCTGTATGTTAACACTACACAAAAGTTGTCTAAGTTCAAGGAGTTAGTTAGTAAACAATGCCATCCTATATCATGACTATCATTGCTGTAGGAACACTGCTACACAAAGTCCTTAGAGACAACCAAAAAACAAACAAACAGTATAAGTAGCTAATATTATTTTAAATATATGATAGGAAATAACAATATTTTGAAACGTACCCTTGCGCAGGAGTTCTCTGTCAACTCCTAAGGGGTTTCCAGCAATTGCACCACTAAAATATAAAAATAAATAATTAACAAAAACATAAATTATGCTTACCTGATAACTTCCTTTTCTTCTGATGGAAAGAGTCCACAGCTGCCTTTATTACTATTGGGAAATAAGAACCTGGCCACCAGGAGGAGGCAAAGACACCCCAGTCAAAGGCTTAAATACTCCTCCCACTTCCCTCATCCCCCAGTCATTCTGCCGAGGAACAAGGAACAGTAGGAGAAATATCAGGGTGAAAGGTGCCAGAAGAATATAAGGACGTCCCACATTAAATTACGGGTGGGGAGCTGTGGACTCTTTCCATCAGAAGAAAATGAAATTATCAGGTTAGCACAATTTAAGTTTTTCTTCTTAAATGGAAAGAGTCCACAGCTGCATTCATTACTTTTGGGAAAACAATACCCAAGCTATAGAGGACACTGAATGCCAAGACGGGAGGGTACATAGGCGGCCCATACTGAGGCCACCAAGCCTGAACCTCTACCCGAGAAAAAAACACAGCTTCGTCCGAAGCCGAGAAAATGTGAAAAGTAAAAAGCCCCAATGACACTGACTCAAAGTTAGTCCAGAAGCCAAACTAGAGACCGCAAACGGACTCGACTGAGCCAACAGTCCTCCAGGAGACACCGTCGCCCAACAAACAGTCCTCCACCGCTCATCTCCACAAATGAAGGAGACACCAGCCGAAACCCCCAAAGGAACAAGGCAAGGGAGAACCAAGGAAACCGAAAGGTCCTCCAATACAAAAAAAGAACACCTCCTCGAGTGAGTCCAGCTCACAGAGGCCCAAAGGGGCCCAAACAGGGAAAGGAGGCCACGCTTACACCAAGCGAAACCCGGGATAAGACCGGGTAGAGAGACAAAACAGACGTCTCTCCAACATCCTGCAAGAACGGATTTCAACTGAAATGGCAAAGTCCTCCCAGTGTCAAGAATAGCAAGGCATTCGACCATGAAAAAGTGTGTAATGCACCCAGGAGAGAACCCCAAGTTTGAAAACACAGAGTCCATAGCAGGACGACACAGAGGATACTTGCAAGGAAGAAGAAGCAGTCAAGCAAGAAACAGGCCGCAAAAGCAACCCCCAGACAGAGGGCACTCTCCAGGCAACCTAAGTCGCCGGACCTGCACACAGGTCCCTAAAAAGGGGAACACAAACCTCAATCGAGGCCCCCCAAGAAGGAGAGTATACCCTCAGAACTTGAAGGAAGAGTAAACTCTCTTCTGAAATCAATGGAGCCAGTTGAAAGGAAAATCTATACCCTAACAGACTAAGCTAACAGGATAGACTCAACAAAGCTCACACATCCAGAAGAGACTGTGACCAAACGCAGCTCCATAGACCACTCGGCCATCCTGACCTGCAGACCCACAGCCAGCTGGACCAACTCAGCCTCAGGGATCCAAAACAGGGGAACAAAAGAATACCCAAACAGGTACAGGAACGAGCGTAAGGATAGCACAGCCATCCCCACAGAGTACAAGTACAACCCGACTCTGAAAACAGACAGCAAGGCCATAGACCTAAGGATCTATCAAAATAAAGGCCCAACTAGTCTGCTTGGAGCCAGTAAGACCCCGTCTGCCTCCCATCCAGGAGAAGCCCCAAGCAAGGACTCTATCTCCATAGGGAGGAGAATATCCCCTAAAGAAAAGGGATGATGCCGGAAGAGCAACAACTGTCCTCAAGGCCCGAAGGCACCGGCTAATGGGAAGAGAAATTCCTAACACAGATGTCCTAGAAAAGGACCCCCCTACAAGTAGCTTGCCAAGCAGAGGCACAGCCAACCCATTCGCCTGCAGAGCAGGGAATCCACGGGAACACTGGCAAGCTAACCAGGGAAATGCAACCCTAAGGCGCACCAGAAATTGGACATTCAACGCCAGCAGCTGGGTATGAACCAACCACCCTTAAGGGTCAAGCCACACGGCTAACCACCAGAGGACAAGGGTCACTCTGTGGCAAAGAGTAAAAAATACTCTGAAATCCTGGCTAACCATGACCAGGTTAGGTAGATGGAGCAAGGACATAGCCCCAGTTCCCACTTCCATGGAACCCCCTGACCAGCCCTGAGATCCAAGATTCCAAAACCACCAAGACTGGGTCAGTAAAAAGGCCAAGCGAAGATTCAGCAACCGGAAGTCTTAGGGAGAAAAACAGGTCTGGGTACCCAATAGTTCAGGCAAGCCTTACCCTAGAACTAAACACCCCAACTGGCCAAAAAGCCAGACACAAGGCTGCATATCCAGAAAATCCAGATAGCAAGAGAACTTGAAAGCCCCGACCAAAGGAAGAAACCACCCCTATCTAAAGTCCAACGCTCCAAGGAGCAAGGCTATAAGTCGTATGAAGATACTTCTCAGAGCCTCAGGATGACCAAGGGATACCTCGAGGTCAAAAAAATCTAACTAACAGGACTAGTCTCCCTAACACCTCACAAGTAGAGGACACAAGGAAGAGAAGGCCCGAAGCCTACCCTTCTCCGGAGAACCCTGAGCTAAACAAAAATCCCAGCAGGGAACAACCATCACCCGGAAACACAGATCCCTAAAAGGAGATCCACTCACCCGGAGGCAATGGAAGAAGACCCAAAAGGCCTCTTAACTCAGTCAAAAGTAAGACCTGCATCTAGATACACTAGAAACAGCTTACGCGTACACCTGCAAGGTGTTAAGAGCGGTAACAGGTTTCAAACTGCAAACCTTCAGCATGCTAGACAGCTATCCTGTACAAGCTGTTGGATCAAGCCCAAAAGGACAAATCCAGAGGCACAGAAATGAAGGCCAAACAGCTCAATAGCGGTAAGGGGCATTAAGCCCTCCCACCCTCCACCGCATGGGGGAGGAAACTCTAAGTTCTGATGAAATCATATGTCAGAGTGACACAGGGGAAAAACTCCCTTGCCCAGTCATTTATGACTGAAGGCTATAAGGACTGAAGCAATCCTTCCCACCTCACGGACCCACAGGTCCTCTCGAATACTTAGCTTAACATGAAAACAAACAATGATAACCTAAGCACTCAGCGCTTCTACCGAACCAGCCTAGCAGAACAGCGCCACGAGTCTGAACAGCCGCAAGACCGAACGAACCCAACAGGACCAGCCTGCACCTAGGGTCCCAACTGGCAAGCTACGTAAATTCTCCCTCGTAGGGGAAAAAACAGACATTTGTAACAGAGCACTAACATGTCCATCAACTTCAGAAGAAGTAATAAAGAATATCGATCCCAGAAGATTCCCGAAGGAAACAGAAACAAATAAGACATCCCATCGGATATAAATAAAATATAAAGCAACCCGGAGGTTAACGCCCAAAAAGACACAGGCCTACCCGCAGGACCAGCCAAACGGAGCCCTATCTCACAAAACTGGGAAAGATCTCAAACAAATGACAATCAGGAGATTACTTCATCCCCACATGTCTAATGAGGTGCACCATTCAAATGATCAGACTGAAAATCCCTGTATCTGGTAACGATAGGATCATTCAATAACTGAAAAACATGTCTGAGCAACATGCGAAGGCGCGCAATCCTGTAACGGAAACCACAACACTCAGGGACAGATACCCCCTCGGGGAACTGTAGAGGCCCTCCCCAAGGCGGAAGGCCCGAGACAATAGGGCACGAGCACATTCTCAAATAAACGAACAATCACCAACATTATGTGGAAGTGAAAACGTGCTGCAACCTCCGGGGGAAACACGCCACCCCGCATGGTGGAACCATAAACTGGGTTACCCGCATGTGCAGAAGTATGATTTGGTAGGGAACTCGCCTCTCAGAGGACAGGACCCCCAGAGACGGATGGCTCAACAGTCCCTTGATTCCCCGAGCCCAAGGAACCAGGCGCTCTGAAATGACATACGGAACAAAATTGGTTGACAGGCGTCAACGAGGCCACTCCGGATTCACAGAATCTGAATCTGAAATCAAAATAGTCTCAGTATCAGAATCCTTTGTAACTGAATCTGAAATTCAGAGGATATTTAAAGGGACAGTCAACCATAGAATTGTTATTGTTTTAAAATATAGATAATCCCTTTATTACTCATTCCCCAGTTTTGCATAACCAACACAGTTATATTAATGTACTTTTTACCTTTGTGATTACCTTGTATCTAGGAACCTTCTTCCAGCCCCCTGATCACATGACTGTGACTGTTTATTATCTATTGTCTTAAATTTAGCATTGTATTGTGCTAGATCTTAAATAACTTTCTGTGCCTGAACACAGTGTTATCTATATAGACCACGTGTACTTTCTGTCTCTTTGTGTTGAAAAGAGATTTAAAAAGCATGTGATAAGAGGCAGCCCTCAAAGGCTTAGAAATTAGCATATGAGCCTACCTATGTTTAGTTTAAACTAAGAATACCAAGAGAAAAAAGCAAATTTGATGATAAAAGTAAATTGGAAAGTCAATTAAAATTAAAAGTCCTATCTGAATAATGAAAGTTTAATTTATACTTGACTGTCCCTTTAACTATGGACTAAAGTAGTAAAAACTAAAACGGCACCTGACACCCACATCGGCTGGGGCACTCACCACCTCCTATGACCAGACCCCTGGGGACTAGAAAATTTTCCTTCGCCACGCGGTCGGGAATGCGGATATGGAAAAACAGAACGTAGCCACGCCCGAACACAAGGTGAACTGTACAGTCCTAAACAAGCGCGCCCAACCAAAAGGCTGCGTCACTTCCAAAGGCCTCAATGTTTCAACCACGAGCCCAGTAAACATCGCACATAAGCAGGCTGAATCACATAACAAACATGATTATAAACCCCCCTGTTCAATAACCCCCATCAGGAGATATTAACCCTCGATTCCAAGATACTAAAAGAGACTCACCGAGACCCTTAGGTATAAGTTAGACCCACAAGGTGGTAGCCTCTTGGGAAACATTCACATTACAGTACATTGCAAATAAAGTAAAATGAAACAATCTTACCGGAATCTACGCCGTGGAACAGGAACACGGCCCTTCAAGTGTGACGGATAGTAGCATCACCTCCGCCATGGACTTGAGAGAAGAAAGCAGGCAGCAAAGCGAAGTTCGACAACACTGATTGCTTGAGGAGCTGTTAATATGAGTCAGGATGGTTTTGCAGAAAGAAACTCCCTGCATCTCCGGACTCGAACTTTTATTCAAGCCCTCACTGAGAGACTGACAGGACTACTTAAAACTCCTGTCCCATGCAGAAGAGTACTACCCTCCATAAAAGACAAAAACAAAAATTAAAAATTCTGACACTTCTCTGCCATCCTCCTGGGATGAAATGCAAAGAATGACTGGGGGATGAGGGGAGTGGGAGGAGTATTTAAGCCTTTGGCTGGGTTGTCTTTGCCTTCTCCTGGTGGCCAGGTTCTTATTTCCCAAAAGTAATGAATGCAGCTGTGGACTCTTTCCATTTAAGAAGAAAACCGCAAATTATTTTCATTTTTAGTCCTCTAGAGAGTCAAAGTATACCTTGGCCCAACCTTATTTATATATGTATATAACAATATAAAATAATGCAGGCCACTAAATATACCAATCAAATGCATGTCCTTGTAAATACTCGGTCAACCAAAGAATGTCACACATCTCCACATCTAAACTGGCACAGCGAACAATATACCAATATAGAAAACACAATATGTTACATGTACAAATGTTTATTTATCAGTGTACCAGCATTAAGTATTATCCAAAATGATTAAGTATTAAGAGAACCCTCATTTTACTATTAATAATCGTCGGGGACAGAGGTCTGAAGGTATTAATAGAAAAAACAAAAAGAGAAAAAAAAGCAGACCTTATATAAAGTCACCCATATCTCCATAAAGATCAATAACCCAAATGCACATATTACAATAATTTATTAAACCAAATAAATAAAAAAAAAAACAGTTGCAGTACCAATTAATAATACATACATACACACACACACACACATATATATATATATATATATACACACACACATATATACACACACACGCACGTATATATACATAATAATTTTTTTGCATTGTTAGATGTTACCTTCCAAGTGGTAAAACATTTATTCTCTTTCTTATTTCACCCAATCTCTCAGCATCCCTGCACAATGCGACCGCATGGCTGAAATACAAAAAAAAGTGTTTATGAAAGGAATCAGAGACAGCTCAGTTATAAAACACAATAAGGGGAACAGCAGTTTACAACTGGGGATCATTAGTGTGTATTGCGTTAGTAAAGACATTCATTTGTGCTATACAAGCCACTGTTGACTCTTTGAGGTGTGGTGTTTAAAGGCTGATGCACGGGGCACAGAGCATATGTGCGTATGCCACTGAAAAACAGTAATAACTTTTACTAGAAGCATTTTTGCTAATGGAAGTATATTGCAAACATTTTTCTACTTAAAATGTAATGCATCCATGCACATTTCAGTGTTGACCTTTCTATTCCTTAAATCTCATTTTATTTTGAGGTATTATCTTTAGAATAACTTTCAGTATAATGTAATGAGGCTCAAGGCTAATCCCAGCATTAATGGCAGGCTCTCCATAAACAAAACAAAATAGTTTGGGTTTAATAGATAGTAAGACACTTGGATTTGGAATGATTTGCTGATTTAGCAAAGACTTTCTTCTATGTAGACTGCTTTAGATGTCAAAATAAATACCTCAGAATCCAGTGACTCCAGCGAATAGGCTGTGCTCTCTGCATGTGGGTGTAACCAGGGAAAAGTATATCAACCTCACTATAAGGAGAAACAGACAAATGAAGTGTGTGAAGTGATCTGGGAACTATAGAAATGAAAGTGTTTCTATGAAAAGCACAAAAATGTATAAACAACAAAATCATTTTATGCGACTACATTAAAAAAAAAAAAAAAAAAAGTTTTTTAATTGAATTTCCAGCTAGAAAACTGCAAATGTAACCAAAAGCAACAACGTTAGAAGAACTAATGTAAAAAAGTAATTGAATTTAAAATCTGTGACTTTAACCTTCTTTCTGAAATTCCCCTGTAAGGTAAGACTATGGGCTCCATTTATTAAGCACTGGATGGTGCTTCGGAGCCCCATCGTTTCAGGCTCGCCTGAAACTAAAGTTATGAAGCAGCGGTCATAAGACCACTGCTCCTTAACTTGTCTGCCACCTTTTAGGTGGCGGATTGAAATCATCTCGATTCGATCCGGATGATTGCCAGCCCCTGCTAGCGGCCGATTGGCCGTCAGTGAGCAGGGGGGGGGGCATAGCACAAGCATTTCACCCAAAATGCTTGTGCAATTTTAAATGCCGACGGCATTTAGCGAGGTAGAGCAGACATGATTCGCTACAGCGAATAATGTCCGCTCGACTTTTAATAAATCTACCCCTATATCTCTTTCAAATATTCTTAACGGGACATGAAACCCACGTTTTTTTCTTTCATGATTTAGGTAGAACATACAATATTAAACAACTTTCCAGATAACTTCTATAATCAAATTTACTTTATTCTCTTGGTTTCATTTGTTGAAGTAAGTAGCAGCAATGCACTACTGGTTGCTAAATTAACACATGGGCCCCTATTTATGAAAGTCTGGCAGACCTGATCCGACAGTGCGGATCAGGTCCGCCAGACCTCGCTGAATACGGCGAGCAATACGCTTGTCGTATTCAGCATTGCACCAGCAGCTCACAAGAGCTGCTGGTGCAACGCCGCCCCCTGCTGGCTGCCAGCAGGGGGGTGTCAATCAACCCGATCGTACTCGATCGGGTTGATTTCCGGCGATGTCTGTCCGCCTGCTTTGTGACCGCTGCTTCATAACTGCTGTTTCTGGCGAGCCTGCAGGCTCGCCAGATACACGGGGCATCAAGCTCCTTACGGAGCTTGATAAATATGCCCCATGGGGTGAGTCAATGACAATAGGCACATACATACAGCCACCAATCAGTAGCTAGCACCAAGGTAATTTGCTGCTCCTGAGCTTACCTAGATAAACCCTTCAACAAAGGATAACAAGAGAAGGAAGCAAATTAAATAAGAGATGTAAACAGGAAAGTTTTTTTATAATTGTATGCTGAATCATGAATGTCTATCACTTTACTGTCTCTTTAAATAGCATCAAACCACTTATAGTTTAAAGGGATCCTAAACATACTAAACCCACATTTTTTCTTTAATGATTCAGCTAGAGCATGCAATTTTTTAATTTTATCTTTTATTTATATCCAACACAAAAACATATGATAACAGAAACAAGTAAACAGTACAAAAATGTTCCTGCCACAGCGGGTAGATCAAATAAAGGAAAACATTCACATATAAGCCCGTCTTATGGGGCATGGTGACAGATAAAAAACCATGGTACACGTTACTTTGTTAATCAATGGCAGATATACCAGTTCCCGTAGTATTACATAGTCAAGAAAAGATCTGTTGGATAACTTTTTAACTTATTTTTTATGAAAAAAAAAAATACAGGACAGAAAAACCATAACAAAACAAGGAGAAAAAAGGGAAAAAGGAAAAGATAGATAGAGACGGTAGGCTACCATAAACCCAACAATACTATTTTGAGTCCCTGAATGGATAAATTAAATTATCGACTTCATTGGGAGCAAGAGTTTTAATAAAAACTGACCATTTCAGGAAGAACTTCCTTATGTCATGTTCATCATTCATATCAGTATCAATCTGTTCTAGGATACATTGTTTCTACAGACAGTTCTTAATCTCTGGTATACTAGGAGTCACTTTCTCTTTCCATTTTTTGAAAACAAAGTATATAGCTGCTAATATAGCCATATTAATGATTTTATTATTAACCTGTGAATCCTTCATATCTGTCCAGAGAAACAATATCGCCTAGATTACGAGTTTGGCGTTAGCCTTAAAAAGCAGCATTGAGAGGTCCCAACACTGCTTTTTACCGCCCGTTGGTATTACGAGTCTGACAGGTACAGGTGTACCGCTCACTTTTTTTCCGCGACTCAAGGCTACCGCAAATCCCCTTACGTCAATTGCGTATCCTATCTTTTAAATGGGACTTGCCTAACGCTGGTATTACAAATCTTGGAAGAAGTGAGCGGTAGACCCTCTCCTGTCAAGACTCCTACCACATTTAAAAGTCAGTAGTTAAGAGTTTTATGGGCTAACGCCGGAACATAAGACATTTAACTAAACTGATAAAAGTACACTAACACCCATAAACTACCTATTAACCCCTAAACCGAGGCCCCCCCCATATCGCAAACACTAAAATAATTTTTTTTAACCCCTAATCTGCCGACCGAACATCGCCGCCACCTACATTATACCTATGAACCCCTAATCTGCTGCCCCTAACATCGCTGACACCTACATTATATTTATTAACCCCTAATCTGCCGTCCCCAACGTCGCCGCCACCTACCTACAATTATTAACCCCTAATCTGCCGACCGGACATCGCCGCCACTTTAATAAATGTATTAACCCCTAAACCGCCGGACATCCGGCTCGCAAACACTAGTTAAATTTTATTAACCCCTAATCTGCCCCCCAACGTTGCCGACACCTACCTACATTTATTAACCCCTAATCTTCCGACCCCAACGTCGACGCTACTATAATAAATGTATTAACCCCTAAACCTAAGTCTAACCCTAACACCCCTAACTTCGAAATTAATTTAACATAATTAAATACATTAATCCTATTTAAAACTAAATACTTACCTATAAAATAAACCCTAAGCTAGCTACAATATAACTAAGAGTTACATTGTAGCTAGCTTAGGATTTATATTTATTTTACAGGCATCTTTGTATTTATTTTAACTAGGTACAATAGTTATTAAATAGTTATTAACTATTTAATAACTACCTAGTTAAAATAAGTACAATATTACCTGTAAAATAAATCCTAACCTAAGTTACAATTACACCTAACACTACACTATCATTAAACTAATTACCTAAACTACCTACAATTAATTACAATTAAATAAAATAAAATAAATTACGAAAAAACAAACACTAAATTACAGAAAATAAAAAAGAATTACAAGAATTTTAAACTAAATTACACCTAATCTAATCCCCCTAATAAAATAAAAAAGCCCCCCAAAATAATAAAATTTCCCTACCCTATAATAAATTACAAATAGCCCTTAAAAGGGCCTTTTGCAGGGCATTGCCCCAAAGTAATCAGCTCTTTTACCTGTAAAAAAAAATACAATACCCCCCCAACATTACAACCCACCACCCACACGCCCCTACTCTAAATCCCACCCAATCCCCCTTTAAAAAAACCTAACACTAACCCCCTGAAGATCACCCTACCTTGAGACGCCTTCACCCAGCGGGGCACAAGTGGTCCTTCATACGGCAGAAGTCTTCATCCGATCGGGGCAGAAGAGGTCCTCCAGACGGCAGAAGGCTTCATCCAGGTGGCATCTTCTATCTTCATCCTTCCGGAGCAGGTCCATCTTCAATCCAGCCGACACGGAGCATCCTCTTCAAACGAAGTCCTAACGAAGAATGAAGGTTCCTTTAAATGACATCATCCAAGATGGCGTCCCTTGAATTCCGATTAGCTGATAGAATCCTATCAGCCAATCGGAATTAAGGTAGGAAAAATCCTATTGGCTGATGTAATCAGCCAATCGGAATGAAGTGCAATCAGCCAATAGGATTGACCTCGCATTCTATTGGCTGTTCTAATCAGCCAATAGAATGCGAGGTCAATTAGTCAATTAGATTAGGTGTAATTAGTTTAAAATTCTTGTAATTCTTTTTTTATTTTCTGCAATTTAGTGTTTTTTTCCCCGTAATTTATTTTATTTTATTTAATTGTAATTAATTGTAGGTAGTTTAGGTAATTAGTTTAATGATAGTGTAGTTTTAGGTGTAATTGTAATTTAGTTGCAGCTGCCAGGGTGCAATGTCAAAACAGTATGTACTATGCAAAAAAGGCAGCACTCACTGGTCATTTGTAAGTAAAATTTAGCTTTTAATAATACAAAAAGTTAAAATCTTGGGAAAAACATGACGTTTCGATGCCTAACTGGCATCTTTTTCAAATGTCCCAAAAGGTAAATCCAAAGTGGTCACACCAGCTATGTGGTGTTCCCCATGAGAGCATAAAACTACTGGCTGAATGCGTTATATTTATACAAGTCATAGCTGACATTGAGGCTGTGTTCAGCTGTGGATAATCACTTGCAAATCTGATCAGCTGATTCCGTTCCCACCCACAAGCTTTATACTTCATTGTGCTGTTAGTTGAGCAACTGCATGGCTAATTTGCATATGTGGGAGTGATCTGCACCGGAGTAGTGTCCAATGATCTTGCAATGTTTTCAGGTGTCATCATACACGCCCACTTGTCTCTGCTGTGAGCGAAACTTCCCCAAACAAAGGGATATTAGCCTGTGACTTATGAACTGCTTCTGGCACAACGATGCCGTATGTTTCACACAGGTTGGTGAGGGGTCACCTTTGTCAATCAACGTAGAAGCTGCATGTTCACCTTGGCGCATGATGTACTGAACATTGTACTGGGATGTAATTCACATTCAAAAGTTGTAGTAAGGAGATCAAATGTCCCACCTATAGCGGGTACACCCTCACATTTATTCATAAAGCAACAGCTAATGCAGGAATATCAGGAAATATCGATGGGGTGTAATACACATTCAATCTATTCAAATCAGACAACACGAATGCCCCACTTGTAGCGGGTACATCCCCATTGGTTAATATGAAGCTCCCATGCAAGATTAGCAGAAAATGCTTGATAGAGCACACAATCCAGCAACATGTGGGGGGTGGTGATGTTAAATAAATGACATCTAATAACACATTAGCCAAGTAGCAAAGGAAGAGAAAAAATGTAGAGAAGAAAAAATGAAAAAAAAAAAAAAAAAAGTAAAAAACATAGTAGAAGCTGGAACAATGAGCAAATTCAAAAAGTGTCCATTTTGTAATCCAATGATAGAAACATTTAATCCATTTTTATTCATACATTAGTGGATCATTTTTATTCAATGAATGGCCCAAAGTCCAATTTAATGTTTAATCCTTTAGGAGAGACGGTGTCCAACATGTAGATCCATCTGGACTCTAGTCTAAGTAACATATTGTTGCGGTCTCCCCCCTTTTTGGAATAGGTAGATGATCAATAATCATGCAGCGTAGACTGGAGATGCTATGTTTCTGTGTAGCAAAGTGTCGGGCAACTGGGAGATCAGATGTTCCATTCTTCAGTGCCTCTCTAATTGAGCATCTATGATTCACCATTCTATCTTTGAAAGGGGTGGTCGTTTTCCCCACATAGACCAGAGAACAGGGGCAAATTAGGATATATATGACATATGAGCTGTTACAGTTCAGACGGTAACGAATGGTATATCTTTTATTCTTGTGTGGATGTTGAAAAGAATCTCCAACTTGCATGGAATTACAGTTAACACAATCACCGCATTTGTAGCAACCACTTTTTCGAGATTTTAACCACGTATAACCTTGATGGGTACTTTTGGGATCATTTTTTACCAGTAGGTCCCTGATACTCTTCGCCCGTCTGTAAACCACTCTTGGAGTGTTAGTTTTCCAGGATGCCAGGCTCTTGTCGGTCTCAAGTAAGTCCCATCTATTGTGAATGGAATCCCTTATGGTCTCATGTGATGGAGAGAATGTGGTGATGAAGTTTAACTTCTCTTCAGTCGTGTTTTTTCTTTCTTTATGTTTTAGGAGCGAATCTTGGTTACTATTTTAAAGTCAGAACTGAACAACACATTAGATTTGGTACATCTTTATACACTAAGAGCACTGACAGAAACTCGCTGCTGCTGGCATCTAGCTATCACCCACAACACCAAAAGTTAGGCATTATCTCCTCCCAACTCACGCGAGTAATCAGGAATAATTCCGAACCAGAAATCTGCAGTAAACAATTGGATGCTATGTGTAAGAAATTGGAGGAAAGGCTATATGACATTAAGGATATTAATATGGCGAGACAGAAACTCCACAGGTGTAACCAAGATTCGCTCCTAAAACATAAAGAAAGAAAAAACACGAATGAAGAGAAGTTAAACTTTATCACCACATTCTTTCCATCACATGAGACCATAAGGGATTCCATTCACAATAGATGGGACTTACTTGAGACCGACAAGAGCCTGGCATCCTGGAAAACTAACACTCCAAGAGTGGTTTACAGACGGGCGAAGAGTATCAGGGACCTATTGGTAAAAATTGATCCCAAAAGTACCCATCAAGGTGATACGTGGTTAAAATCTCGAAAAAGTGGTTGCTACAAATGCAGTGATTGTGTTAACTGTAATTCCATGCAAGTTGGAGATTCTTTACAACATCCACACAAGAATAAAAGATATACCATTCGTTACCGTCTGAACTGTAACAGCTCATATGTCATATATATCCTAATTTGCCCCTGTTCTCTGGTCTATGTGGGGAAAACGACCACCCCTTTCAAAGATAGAATGGCGAATCATAGATGCTCAATTAGGGAGGCACTGAAGAATGGAACATCTGATCTCCCAGTTGCCCGACACTTTGCTACACAGAAACATAGCATCTCCAGTCTACGCTGCATGATTATTGATCATCTACCTATTTCAAAAAGTGGGGGAGACCGCAACAATATGTTACTTAGACTAGAGTCCAGATGGATCCACATGTTGGACACCGTCTCTCCTAAAGGATTAAACATTAAATTGGACTTTGGGCCGTTCATTGGATAAAAATGATCCACTAATGTATGAATAAAAATGCATTAAATGTTTCTATTATTGGATTACAAAATGGACACTCTTTGAATTTGCTCATTGTTCCAGCTTCTACTATGTTTTTAACTTTTTAATTTTTATTTTTTCATTTTTTCTTCTCTACATTTTTTCTCTTCCTTTGCTATTTGGCTAATGTGTTATTAGATGTCATTTATTTAACATCACCACCCCCCACATGTTGCTGGATTGTGTGCTCTATCAAGCATTTTCTGCTAATCTTGCATGGGAGCTTCATATTAACCAATGGGGATGCACCCGCTACAAGTGGGGCATTCGTGTTGTCTGATTTGAATAGATTGAATGTGTATTACACCCCATCGATATTTCCTGATATTCCTGCATTAGCTGTTGCTTTATGAATAAATGCGAGGGTGTACCCGCTATAGGTGGGACATTTGATCTCCTTACTACAACTTTTAAATGTGTATTACATCCCAGTACAATGTTCGGTACATCATGCGCCAAGGTGAACATGCAGCTTCTACGTTGATTGAAAAGGTGACCCCTCACCAGCCTGTGTGAAACATACGGCATCGTTCTGCCAGAAGCAGTTCATAAGTCACAGGCTAATATCCCTTTGTTTGGGGAAGTTTCACTCACAGCAGAGACAAGTGGGCGTGTATGATGACACCTGAAAACATCGCAAGGTCATTGGACACTACTCCGGTGCAGATCACTCCCACATATGCAAATTAGCCATGCAGTTGCTCAACTAACAGCACAATGAAGTATAAAGCTTGTGGGTGGGAACGGAATCAGCTGATCAGATTTGCAAGTGATTATCCACAGCTGAACACAGCCTCAATGTCAGCTATGACTTGTATAAATATAACACATTCAGCCAGTAGTTTTATGCTCTCATGGGGAATACCACATAGCTGGTGTGACCACTTTGGATTTACCTTTTGGGACATTTGAAAAAGATGACAGTTAGGCATCGAAACGTCATGTTCTTCCCAAGATTTTAACTTTTTGTATTATTAAAAGCTAAATTTTACTTACAAATGACCAGTGAGTGCTGCCTTTTTTGCATAGTGTATATATATATATATATATATATATATATATATATATATATATAGTTAATAACTATTTAATAACTATTGTACCAAGTTAAAATAAATACAAAGTTGCCTGTAAAATAAATATAAATCCTAAGCTAGCTACAATGTAACTCTTAGTTATATTGTAGCTAGGTTAGGGTTTATTTTATAGGTATTTAGTTTTAAATAGGATTAATTTATTTAATTATGTTAAATTAATTTCGTTTAATTTAAATTATATTTAAGTTAGGGGGGTGTTAGGGTTAGACTTAGGTTTAGGGGTTAATAAATTTATTATAGTGGCGGCGGCAGATTAGGGGTTAATACATTTAATATAGTTGCAGCGACGTTGGGGGGCAGATTAGGGGTTAATAACTATAATGTAGGTGTCGGCGATGTTGGGGGCAGCAGATTGGGGGTTTATAAGTATAATGTAGGTGGTGGCGGTGTCCGGAGCGGCAGATTAGGGGTTAATAGTATAATGCAGGTGTCGGCGATGTCGGGGGCGGCAGATTAGGGGTTAATAAGTGTAAGATTAGGGTTGTTTAGACTCGGGGTTCATGTTAGGTGTAGACATATTTTTTATTTTCCCATAGGAAACAATGGGGCTGCGTTAGGAGCTGAACGCTGCTTTTTTGTAGGTGTTAGGTTTTTTTCAGCCTGCTCAGCCCCATTGTTTCCTATGGGGAAATCGTGCACGAGCATGTTTTGCCAGCTTACCGCTACCGTAAGCAACGCTGGTATCAAGGTGAGATGTGGAGCAAAATTTTGCTCAACGCTCACTTTTCTGAGGCTAACGCCGGCTTGCAGAAAACTCGTAATACCAGCGTTGGCTTAAGGGAGCGGTAAGAAAAAAAAAAGGAGCGTTAGCCCCACAAGCCTTACGGACAAAAACTCGTAATCTAGCCGTATGTGTTCCAATGATAGAACCAGAGGGGAGATCCCCACTTAAACCAATACTCTAGTTTCAGCCAAAAACGTCTAATTCTTGGGCAATCCCAAATCATATGCACAAGGTTAGCTGAAAAGGAGTTAACATTTGGGGCACTTGTTGAAATTAAGGTTCCCACACCTAGAACCTTTATCCGGGGTGTAGTATGTCATAAAAAGTAGTTTAATATGCGATTCTCTCCAGGAAGCGGACAGGGTAACTCACATGACCTCTGAAATGGAGGATTGAATAAGACTAAGATCCACATTACTTTGCAATGTCGCTATAACCCATTTAGAAGAAATCTTTTCCAGATTAGGGGCACCCTTGAGGGAATTTAATAATTGGTAACAAAAGGAAATTGACATATGTCCATTTTTAACCAAAGCTAGCCAGTCCTGCAAACTCCCCAGAGACCAATTCCAGCCGAAGTCATTTATTAATTTAAGAATTAAATGTCTTGCTTGAAGATAGGCAAAAAAATCCTTTTGGGGAATGGTTAAATTCTCCCCTGAGGGAGGCAAAAGTTTTAACACACCTCCTATCCTTATCTAAAAGATGGGAAACATTATCAAGACCCAGGTTGTACCACCTCTGGAAAAGTGCCGATTGCAGTCCCGCTTGAAATTGGGGATTTCCCACCAAAAGCATAAATTTAGAAACCCTGCAGTCTAGAGCTAAGAGATGACGGATATTCCTCCAAGCCTGGAGCAAATTAAAAGATAGTTCTGAGTTTTTTCACTTCACGAGGTATTGAACTAAAGTTACAGTGAATTAGCGCTACCGGGAGAAAAGGATAAATTACATTTTTATCCAGCTAGTTGTCTGTAACGTAGTCTCGGGAACAAATCCAGTCAGTCACTATGCGTGCCAGGAAGGCGTAATTATAAAGTAGAAGGTCTGGCAAGGCAAAGCCCACATATTTCCTAGAAAGAGAGAGTTTAGCTAAGGAGATCCTAAGCTTTTTGTTCTGCCAAATAAAACATCTTAGTACCGTATTGAACAGCATAATACAGTCGTATGCAAAAGTTTAGGCACCCCTGACAAATTCCAAGATTTTCATTTATAAATAATTGGGTGTTTGGATCAGCAATTTCATTTTGATCTATCAAATAACTGAAGGACACAGTAATATTTCAGTAGTGGAATTAGGTTTATTGGATTAACAGAAAATGTGCAATATGCATGAAAATGAAATTAGACAGGTGCATAAATTTAGGCACCCTTGTCATTTTGTTGATTTGAATACCTGTAACTACCTAGCACTGATTAATTGGAACACACAATTGGTTTGGTGAGTCCATTAAGCCTTGAACTTCATAGACAGGTGCATCCAATCATGAGAAAAGGTATTTAACGTGGCGAATTGCAAGTTGACTCTCCTATGAAGAGTGGCAACATGGGGGCCTCAAAACAACTCTCAAATGACCTGAAAACAAAGATTGTTCAACATTATGGTTTAGAGGGAAGGCTACAAAAAGCTATTGCTGAGACTTAAAGGGACACTGAATCCAAATTCTTTGATTCATATAGAGCATGACATTTTAGGCAACTTTCTAATATACTCCTATTATCAATTTTTCTTCATTCTCTTGGTATCTTTATTTGAAATGCAAGAATGTAAGTTTAGATGCCGGCCCATTTTTTGTGAACAACCTGGGTTGTCCTTGCTGATTGGTGGATAAATTCATCCACCAATAAAAAAGTGCTGTCCAGAGGTCTGAACCCCCCCAAAAAAGCTTAGATGCCTTCTTTTTCAAATAAAGATAGCAAAAGAACGAAGAAAATTTGATAATAGGAGTAAATTAGAAAGTTGCTAAAAATTGCATGCTCTATCTGAATCACAAAAGAAAAAATTTAGGTTCAGTGTCCCTTTAAGCTGTCAGTGTCCACTGTGAGGAACATATTGAGGAAATGGAAGACCACAGGCACAGTTCTTGTTAAGGCCAGAAGTAAAATATCGGAGAGGCTAAGGATGGTGAGAATGGTCAAAAACAGCCCACAGACCACCTCCAAAGACCTACAACATCATCTTGCTGTAGATGGTGTCACTGTGCATTGTTCAACAATTCAGCATATGGGAGAGTGATGCGGAAGAAGCCTTTTCTGCACACACGCCACAAACAGAGTCGCTTGAGGTATGCAAACGCACATTTGGACAAGCCAGCTTCATTTTGTAAGAAGGTGCTGTGGACTGATGAAACAAAGATTGAGTTATTTGGTCATAACAAGAGGCGTTATGCATGGCGGCAAAAGAACACACCGTTCCTAGACAAACACTTGCTAGCCACAGTAAAATTTGGTGGATGTTCCATCATGCTGTGTGGCTGTGTGGCGTGTGCCTGTACTGGGAATCTTGTTTAAGTTGAGGGTTGCATGTATTCCCCTCAATATCAGCAGATACTTGAGAATAATGTTGAGGAATCAGTCACAAAATTGAAGTTACGTCAACAAGACAAAACCCAAAACACTGCTCAAAATCTACTCTGGCATTTATGCAGAGGAACAAGTACAATGTTCTGGAATGGCCATCCCAGTCCCCAGTCCTGAATATATTTGAAAATCTGTGGGGTGATTTGAAGCAGGATGTCCATGTTCGGCAACCATCAAACCTAACTGAACTGGAGATGTTTTGCAAGGAGGAATGGTCCAAAATACCTTCATCCCGAATCTAGACACTCATTACAGGCTATAGGAAGCATCTAGAGGCTGTTATTTCTGCTAAAGGAGGCTCTACTAAATATTGATGCGATATTTCTGCTGGGGTGCCCAAATTTATGCACCCGTCTAATTTCGTTTTGATGCATATTTCCCATTTTCTGTTAATCCAATAAACCTCATTTCAATACTGAAATATTAATGTCTTTTTCAGTTATTTGATAGATCAAAATGATATTGCTGATCAAAACACCCAACTATTTATAAATGAAAATCATGGAAATTGTCAGGGGTGCCTAAACTTTTGCATACGACTGTATCTTTCCCTTTCAGAATCAGTGGAGTGTTCTGAATAACATATAGTAATTTGGGGAGGAGAACCATCTTATACAAGGCTATGCGACCTGAGATGGAAAGAGGAAGGTTTTGCCTGTTTTTCAAACATTCTTTAATTTTGTTCAGTACCGGGAGAATAATAGAACTGTACCACCTATCAGGATTAGAGGATATTGTAATACCAAGCTACTTAAATGAATCAGGAACTACTCTGAATGGTAAATTCCTGGGTGACTCTTTAGTTTGCTTAATCCACATTAACTCAGACTTTGTGGTGTTCACCCTGTACCCTGAGAAAGATCCGAATTGATCAATAATTGAAAGGTGCTTTGGTATATTGATTCGAGTATTTGTGGTGTAAATAAGGATATCGTCAGCATACAGGACTATTTTAAGCTCCTTCTTACCTATCTTAATGCCTTCCATTTGCTGTCTAATCAGGATAGCCAAAGGTTTAATAGAAACATCAAAAAGAAGAGGAGAGAGAAAGCACCCCTGTCGAGTTCCTCTCCTTTGCATTATATCTGCAGAAACCATGCCATTTACTAACATCTTTGTAGATGCCTTATTATATAGGTTATCAATGAAGTTGAGGAACTTACCTCTAAGGCCAAAGCGAAAGAGAGAAAGTAATAAATGGTCATAGTGAACTGAGTCAAATGCCTTTTCAGCATCAATTGAAATAATTGCTAAGTCAGAGGTGCCCTACCCCCTCCCCGGCTCAGTTTCTCAAGAGAATTAAAGTAATCTATAGTGACAAAAATTTACCTTATTTTTGCTGAGGAATTCCGCTTAAGCAGGAATCCAGCTTGATCTTTATGGATAGTACTAGGGAGAAGAAGTTGAAGTATTTGTGCTAGGATAGAGGTAAATATTTTATAGTCCGTGTTCAAAAGAACTATAGGTCTATATGACTCTTTCTTACCAGAATCTTTCCCTTGCTTTAGAATTAAAGTGGTAAAGGAAGCAGCGAAATTGGGTGAAACCAGATTACCCTCAATATACATATCATTAAAGTGAAGGTAAACTTTGGTGAATGAAAGCCCGTTTTTTTAAAATACCATTAAAAACAGGGGCACTTTCATTCATCAAAGTTTACAAAGCAGCCGTTTTGTTAAAAAAATTACCTTTTTTCTTTTCACTGCTAGAGCAGCTTCCCCCACATAGAGATCCTCTATTCACACGTCAGCAATAACTAATCCTGCTTCCTCCAATCACAGCTTTCCTCCCAGGGTAGTCATTGCCTGATGCCATGCTGTGATTGGAGGAAGCCGGATTAGTCATTGCTGACGTGTGAATAGAGGATCTCTATGTGGGGGAAGCTGCTGTAGCAGTGAAAAGAAAAAAAAAGGTCATTTTTTTAACAAAACAGCTGCTTTGTAAACTTTGATGAATGAAGGGGTCGGACAAGAAATTTTACTCCAGAAATCCTTGCGCTCATGTTTATTTGAAACCTTGAGAGAATATAAATCTTGATAGTAATCTGAAAAAGCCTTTAAGATCATTTCTGCCGTCATGAGGGTTTTTCCTTCGCCTTGAAGAGAATCAGAGATGAACCTTTATCTCTCTTGACTAAGTTCGCAAGTAGTTTCCCCACTTTATTACCATACCTAAATAGCTTAGCTTGTAGTTTTAGATCTTTCTGAGTAGCCATGTGAATAAGAAAAGTATCCCTCTCCTTTTTCGCTCGAGTATATCTGACCCAACTTTCTGGAGTTTCCTCTAGCAAATATCAGTTGTACGAATTGGACACAGACTTCAAGACTTCTTTTTCCCTTAGTTTAAATTTATTTGTCCTGTTAATACTATAAGCAAGTATCTCCCCCCTAAGGATTGCTTCTGCGGCTTCCCAAAAGACAGCAGGTAGGTTAACATACTCCTGATTGTAGTGTACATATTCCTCATATTTAAATTTAAGCCAATTCTTAAACTTAAGATAGATATGTAGGAAAATAAAACCGGCGGTTTTTAATAACGAGATCACTAAACTGAAATTCAAGAAATATGGGAGCATGATCCGAGATACAGATAGGAAGAATTCCCGATATAACTCTCAGTTTGCACAGCCTTTCATTTAAAAGAAACAGATCAATTCTGGAAAGTGTCTTGTGTGCTTTGAATAGGCATGTAAAATCTCTGGTGTCAGGATTTTGTGATCTCCATATGTCCCTAATGTCCCTAGCCCTAAGGTTCCGGAAGATCCTTTTAAACATATTCAATTCTAAGTTATCCCTTTTACTCTTAAGACAGGACGAGTTCTGTCTTAGTCTGTCCAAAGGATATTGTGGTGCCATATTAAAGTCTCCGCCGAGTATCAGATAACCTTCTGAATAAGACAACATTTTAGCTTGCAATGCTTCCCAAAAAACTGGATTGAATTTTTTTTGCATATATATTACATAATGTATACAATGTCTTGGCTACTTTGATTTTTACCATTAGAAATCTCCTCTCTGGATCCACATTGATATGTAGAGCTTCAAAGTTTATCTTTTTCCCTATCAATATCGCGACACCTCCTTTCCGCTCGACACTGGGGGAGGAAAGGACTTGCTTAACCCATGAGCATTTTAACTTTGAGACTTACTCTGATTTTAAATGGGTTTCCTGTAGGAAAGCTATATCAGTATTTATTTTCTGCAGATGGGATATTATTGTCTTCCGTTTAATAGGAGAAGTGATGCCTCCAATGTTCCAGGAAACCAACTTAAATCTACCTACCGTCTCCATCAGCTATAAGGAGAGAAGAGAAAAAAAAAAAAAAAAAAAAAAGGGTGAGGGGGGGCTGGTAGGGAGAAGAAAAAAAGAAATCCAAAGACACATAAAAAACAACCCGGCCCCAGCTGGCCCACCCTTCTCCCGGGGCCATGAGGAACAACCTGAAAAAAGACTGTCAGGAACAAAAACAAAAGGAATAAGTTTCTTAAGCCTATCTAACTCCTCCATTAGAGCATGCAATTTTAAGCAAGAATTTAAAGCTTAGGAGCCAGCCTATTTAGGTTCAGCACCCTGGATAGAGCTTGCTTATTGGTAGCTACATTTAGCAAACCAATAAGCAAGTATAAACCAGGTTCTCAACCAAAAATGGGCAGGCTCTTAAGCGTTACATTCCTGCTTTTTAAATAAAGATAGCAAGAGAACGAAGAAAAATTGAGTAAATTAGAAAGTTGCTTAAAATTGCATGCTCTATCTGACTCATTAAAGAAAAATTGGGATTAGTGCCCCTTTATCTAAAAGGTAAAACATTAACAAATATTGGATTTAAACTCATTTAAATATCAAGAGCATGGCAATCAAAGCGTAACTCTAATACATGCACTCAATTTGACAAGCTACAGGATATATTTATAAGCAATATTAATAAGAAAAACTTCCTGTTTCATATACTTAAAGGGACATAAAACAAGTTGAGATAGAGATACACTATAATAATATGTACATTAATTACTTTACCTGCAAATTTATACTGCAGTGCCTTGCCATTAACCCTTTCTTTTAAGTTTCTGAATTGTACAGCTCTAACTCCCCCCACACAATTCCTTTTATGGCTGTAGCTATATCCATTGTTGTTTTGGTAAAATACACAAATGAATAGGGATTATATGCTGGAGCATGCCTAGAAGCTGTGAACTTAGTTGAAATACAACGTCTGTGTCTAAACATTGATAAGAGGGGTGGAGCACAGTGTCCAGACAACATGGCTATTTTAAGAATTTTTGCTTATTTTTGATAATTTTTTTTAAATACTTCCCAACAATAATAAGACTGGTCAAACTGGTTTGTTGTTCAACTAACGATTTTATCAGTGACAATGAATGGGAAGATATTGCAGTGGTCCATTACATTAGCTGAGTTCACATAATCTCACCAGCAGACCTGTCACTCTGAAAATAAAAATGTCAACGTGTGTATTACTTTGCATATCTGGTAAAGTTACAGAAATTGTAATAAAATAAATAAATCTACTATAACATACAAATGAATTCCTACTCTTTACTTTTATTTTGTGAGCATTAGGGAATTTGATTATTTTAACCTAACATAATTTTCATATATATATACACACTTATACAAAACACAGGAATGGACCGCACTCACAGACTGGACTGGGTACACATCCTAAGCCACTGCAAACTCCACAGCCCTGAACACTGACAGACAGCTGCAAAGTTCCCAGCAACCCAGGCAGTTAACCCCAGAGTAGCCTGGGTGACAGGCCCGCAGGGAAGCATTACAAACATTATCAACACAACACACAGAAAACCTGGCACTCGCTAGCAGATTCACAGTAATGTTTAAAAGCAAAACTGGGGAAGTCAGTTACATTTGGCACCAAAGGATCAAGCCCAGGACCACGGCAAGATCTCCCCCTTCCTGGGACCCTAAACCAGCACCCACACAATGCATGCTTTCAAACAAACCAACTGGGAACCTCCCAGGGTGACACAGGCTTTTGTAACCTCCCTATGTAAATACAAAACACAGGAATGGACCTCACTCACAGACTGGACTGGGTACACATCCTAAGCCACAGCAAACTCCACAGCCCTGAACATTGCTGTGAATCTGCTGGCGAGTACCAGGTTTTCTGTGTGTTGTGTTGATAATGTTTGTAATGCTTCTCTGCGGGCCTGTCACCCAGACATTAAAATTTTCAGAATTATGCAACATTTGATTAATATTGTGTGTGTGTGTGTATGTATATATATATATATTTGATTTTTTGTACTTTTGACAAATGTAATCTATTTTGCATATTAAGTTAATTAGATTTTAGAAAATATTTTTTATATATAGATACTTTAAATTTAGATTATATAAGGATATTTAATTAATTAATTTAATTATCTGATTAAAGGGATAGTCTAGTCAAAAATAAACTCATGAGTCGGATAGAGCATGCAATTTTAAGCAACTTTCTAATTAACTTCTATTATCAATTTTTCTTCGTTCTCTTAGTATCTTTATTTACAAAAACTGGAAAGTAAGCTTATGAGCCGGCACATTTTTAGTTCAGCAAATGGGTAGCACTTGCTGATTGGATGGCTACATTTAGACACTAATTAGCAATCGCTACCTAGGTGCTGAACCAAAAATGGACCAGCTTCTAAGCTTACATTTTAGCTTTTTAAAATAAAGATACCAAGAGAACGAAGAAAAATTGATAATAGGAGTAAATTAGAAAGTTGCTTAAAATTGCATGCTCCATCCAAATCATGAAAGTTTAATTTTGACTATACTATCCCTTTAAGTAAAAACAGCATTAGCTGTTAGATATAACAAATGTAATCTGGGTGATCAAAAAGGAAAAGATCTGCACTATTTTTCATAGTGTGATTTTACTGATAGTGATCCATTGCAGAACTGGCATTATTTTTTATTTTGTTCGGAGACAGGTCATTGTTAACCTTATTCCTGCAGACATGTTATAATACAATGCCAATATTTAAGCTAACAGTGTAATATTAAGCAAAATACAAAGTTATCAGGCATTGTTAGACCAAGTACAGGAATAGCTAATGAAGGTTTGCAACAAGATCAAAATGGTTCATGGGTGAAAGTGTAAAAACACTGCCTTAGAATATAGGTTTACTTGAGAAATATCATTATAATCTATTTTTATCAATATATGAGTACCATTTTGTGTACAGTATTTACCATTCTATACTTTCTAGACCTGCAGATATGTATAAATGAACACATATATATTTATATAACTATTTTTTTTTCTCTATAACGTAACACAACACAAAAAAATAATGAGAAACACACTTTCGTACATTTTAATTTCATCAGTCATATACTTTGTTGTTCATTTTAATAATCAGCCTATGTTGCTCAAAGGGACATGTCAATCATTTCTTTCTGTAGCATCTAAAAAAAGAGCGCTTTAAAATATCTTAAAATGATTTAAAAAATGTATTTCCATGTGCAGTATAATGCCGGGACTCACTTCTACACAGGATGAACAGTCAACCTATTGAATTGTATGCCGGTTATGTTGACAGAGCCCCTACAGGTAATGATTATGTATTTATTTATTTAACTGGATAACCCTCTTTGTCTAGACCAGAGAAAGAGGATCCATAATATTCAAAACCTATTTGCGTCAGAGTTAAACTTATTTAATTGTTATTTGTACTCTTCAAAACAATATTTTTTTTAAAATTACTTTGGGAACATTTTGGAAGTTCAATGTCCATTAAAAAATAATCTGCAATCACCAGTCCCGTGATCTGCTGCACTCTGTAGGTCATTACCTGTGTGATTGCAAAATGGATTGAACAAAATCAGCTGATTGAAATTTTGCAACGTCCTTTAAAATTTTGGCTACTATGTTACTGGGTTCACAATAACAAATATACTTGCAACATACCTCAAACACTGACCTTAGACAGTAATGGAGATATAGGAGTAGAAATACGTTACATTTCTTCATGAACCCATTTTATCCAATTTAAATCAAATGTCGTATTACAAAAGCTCTGCAAAGTCTTGTAAAAGACAAGTTGCTATCTCATTCAACAATGTAATACATTGCTGTTCTCAGAAGTACATTTGCAAAATAAATGTGCAGCTTAAAATTATTTAGGCTGCTCTATTACTTGTTTTATAAACAAAGATTCAGTGCATTAAGGAAAACAAACAACTTTTTTGAATTAACAAAAATCTTAATTAAGCAAATGGATATACACTTTTAAAAATAAAATTAATAAAGAGGGCTTTAACCCTCTGACTGCCAGAGGGGCTGTAAATAATTAGAGTGCAATGTATTCTCCCTTACCTACTGAAAAATGTAATTAAAAGTCTATTATGCTTAATTCAGTGTCTGACTCAATATATCAAACTCAAAGAAACAGATTGTCATAGGGTAGCAGCCCAGACTTACATAGCTGCGCGGTCTACCATGGTCCTGATGAGGCGTATCAAATGCGTGTACAGAAGAGAGGAAGATTCTCGTAACCATAGCCTCATGTCTGTGACCACCTGTCAGAAGAAGAAACTGATCAGTTATAAAATTTGTTCACTCTAGTAACAAATAAAATGTGTCCCTAATTGGCTTCAGTAAAGGATATATGATAAAGGGAACTCTAGGTTACAACATGTCAGCGTCCATTATAGTATAACGGCTAAAACTTCTTATATATGTTACCAACTCCTATAATTTAAAAAAAAAATACACTTGAGCATTATTCTCAGACTAATCTCTGCTCTGAATACATCGTTAAATCTAGCATTTATTTAGTGTTCAATGTCACTTTTAATGCAATTTCACAGTAAACATATGTATTCATTTATTCATATATTTAATACTAATATCGATATTTGTAAAAGCTAAACCCATTTACTACATAAAGAAGACCCTATTAAGAATGTCATAAGCATCTTTAGCAATATGAGATAGAATGAGAGGTCGCAAAGAATTATTAAAAGGAATTGTAAACACCTTTTAATTAACATATCAGCAGAACAAAAACAAATTGACACCATGTTTGCTGCAATTGTTTTTCACTGGTCAAACTTCACTTACCCCTTTCCATATATGGAGGAGCCAATCTGGACTTAAAGTTTTTTTTTTATTGCTTAATAAGCTAGATAAAGACTTCACTACCCATTCCCCAGATTTGCACAACCATCATTGCTATATTAATATACTTTATAACCTCTAAATATCTGCCTGTTTCTAAGACCCTGCAGGACGTCTCTTATCTCAGTGCATTTTATTAGCTTATCACAGTCAGGCAGTGCTAGTTCATATGTGCCATATAGATAATACTGTGCTTACTCCAGTGGAGTTTAGCAGGAACCAGAACTAACTGGCTAAAATGCAAGTTTGTAAAACAAACTGAAATAAGGGGGCAGACTGCAGAGGATTAGATAAAAAAGTAATCACAGAGGTAAAACGTGTATTAATATAAGTGTTGTTCATGCAAAACTGGGGAATGGGTAATAAGGAAATTTATTCTTACCTGATAAATTTGTTTCTTTTACGATACGATGAGTCCACGGATTTCATCCTTACTTGTGGGATATCGCCTCCTGGTCAGCAGGAGGAGGCAAAGAGCACCACAGCAGAGCTGTATATATAGCTCCTCCCTTCCCTCCCACTCCAGTCATTCGACCGAAGTTAGGAAGAGAAAGGAAAAGCCAAGGAGCAGAGGTGACTGAAGTTTAGCAAAAAAACCTGTCTCATAAAAACAGGGCGGGTCGTGGACTCATCGTATCGTAAAAGAAACTAATTTATCAGGTAAGAATACATTTCCTTTTCTTTTACAAGATACGATGAGTCCACGGATTTCATCCTTACTTGTGGGATACAATACCAAAGCTATAGTACACGGATGAAACGGGAGGGACAAGACAGGGAACCTAAACGGAAGGCACCACTGCTTGAAGCACTTTCCTCCCAAAAACAGCCTCAGATGAGGCAAAAGTAAAATTTGGAAAAAGTATGAAGAGACGACCAGGTCGCAGCTTTGCAAATCTGTTCAACAGAAGCATAATTTTTGAATGCCCATGAGGAAGCCACAGCTCTAGTGGAATGAGCCGTAATTCGTTCAGGAGGCTGCCGTCCAGCAGTCTCATATGCAAAACGGATGATACTCTTCAGCCAAAAAGAAAGAGAGGTAGCCGTAGCTTTCTGACCCCTACGTCTCCCTGAAAAAATGACAATCAAGGAAGACGATTGACGAAAATCCTTAGTTGCCTGTAAATAGAACTTCAAGGCACGGACCACATCCAAATTATGTAACAGACGCTCCTTCTTAGAAGAAGGATTAGGACACAAGGAAGGAACCACAATTTCCTGATTAATATTCTTGTTTGAAACAACCTTAGGAAGAAACCCAGGTTTGGTACGTAACACAACTTTATCAGAATGAAAAATAATAAAGCTCAGAGACTCTGCAAGCAGAAGAAATAGCAACCAAAAATAAAACTTCCAAGATAACAACTTAATATCTATGGAATGCATGGGTTCAAACGGAACCCCTTGAAGAACATTAAGAACTAAATTCAAACTCCAAGGAGGAGCAATTGGTCTAAACACAGGCCGGATTCTAGTCAGAGCCTGACAAAAAGATTAAACATCTGGAACATCTGCCAGACGCTTGTGTAACAAAATAGACAAAGCAGAAATTTGTCCCGTTAAGGAACTTGCTGACAACCCTTTCTCCAATCCTTCTTGGAGAAAAGATAAAATCCTGGGAATCCTAACCCTACTCCATGAGTAGCCCTTGGAGTCGCACCAATAAAGATATTTGCGCCATATCTTACGGTAAATCTTTCTAGTAACAGGCTAACGTGCCTGAATTAAGGTATCAATGACCGAATCAGAGAACCCTCGCATAGATAAAATCAAGCGTTCAATCTCCAAGCAGTTAGCTGCAGAGAAACTAGATTCGGATGATGGAAGGGTCCCTGAATAAGAAGGTCTTTCCTCAATGGAAGCTGCCATGGTGGCTGAGATGACATGTCCAACAGATCGGCATACCAAGCCCTGCGAGGCCACGCAGGAGCGATGAGAATCACCAAAGCCCTCTCCAGTTTGACTCGAGCAATCACCCGGGAAATGAGAGCAAACAGAAGGAACACATAAGCTAGGCTGAACGACCAAGGCACTGCCAAGGCATCTATCAACTCGGCCTGGGGATTCCTGGACCTGGAGCCGTATCTCGGAGGCTTGGCATGCTGACGAGATGCCATAAGATCCAACTCCAGCCTGCCCCATCTGAGAATCAGGTTGGCAAATACCTCCGGATGGAGCTCCTATTCCCCCGGATGAAAAGTCTGTCTGCTCAGAAAATCCGCTTCCCAGTTTAACACACCTGGAATGTGGATTGCCGACAGATAACAAGAGTGAGCCTCCGCCCACTGAATTATCTTGGCTACTTCTGTCATCGCTAAGGAACTCCTTGTTCCTCCCTGATGATTGATGTAAGTTACAGCCGTAATGTAATCCGACTGGAATCTGATGAATTTGGCCGAAGCCAACTGAGGCCAAGCCTGAAGCGCATTGAATAGTGCTCTCAACTCTAGGATATTGATGGGAAGTAGAGACTCCGATCGAGTCCATACACTCTGAGCCCTCAGGAAGTTCCAGACTGCTCCCCATCCCCTCAGGCTGGCATCCGTTGTCACTATCACCCATTAGGGTCTGCGGAAACACGTCCCCTGGGACAGATGATCCAGCGACAACCACCATAGAAGAGAGACCCTTGTCTCCTGATCTAGATCTATTGGAGGAGACAAATTCGAATAATCTCCATTCCACTGTCTGAGCACGCTCAGTTGCAGAGGTCTGAGATGAACACGAGCAAAACGGAATGATGTCCATTGCCGCTACCATCAATCCAAGTGCCTCCATGCACTGAGCCACTGACGGCCAAGGATTGGACTGAAGGGATCTGCATGTAGTCAGAATCCTTAACTTTCTGACTTCCGTCAAAAAGATTTTCATGGATAGAGAGTCTATTAGAGTTCCCAAGAAAGGAACCCTTGTCTGTGGAACCAGCGAACTCTTTTCTAGATTCACTTATCACCCGTGAGTGCTCAGAAAAGACAGAACAATGTCGGTATGAGACTTTGCTAGAAGATAGGACGACGCCTGGATCAGAATATCGTCCAGATAAGGCGCCACTGCAATGTCTCGCAGTCTCAGAACCGCCAGCAGAGACCCCAAAACCTTTGAGAAAATTCTGGGAGCCGTGGCTAGACCGAAAGGACGAGCCACAAACTGAAAATGTTCGTCCAGAAAGGTAAATCTCCGGAACTAGTGAAGAACCCTGTGATAGACACATGCAGATATGCATCTTTTAGATCCAATGACGTCAGAAATTGACTCTCCTGGATAAATGGAAGGATAGTGCGAATAGTATCCATCCAGAACTATGGAACTCCGAGAAACTTGGACATACTCCTGAGGCCTAAAATAGGTCTGAGGGCTCCCTCCTTTCTGAAAATACAAAAACAGACGTGAAGAAGCCCCAGCCCCTGTTCCTGTATGGGAACGGGACCAATTATTCTCATGAAAGAGAGGCCCCTTACACAAGGTAAGAACGCCCCACTTCTTATCCGGACCTGGGCCAGCAGTAACCCCTTCATGCTGACTTGGAAGCAGCAGCAGACTTCTTGGAGTGCTTACCCCTGATCAATAATTGGTGGGGACTCCAAGTGAACTAGACAGTTTTCTGTTGGGTACTTATATCCTGAAATAGCAACCACTGTGAAAGAAACCTCGGTCACAAAACCTTTATAGTTCCCTAAGCGCTTTCTCTGCAGCAAGGAAGAAACCAACAACGCTTACTCAAAAAAAAAAAGTAACAGGATCCTAATTAGGAAAGAACACTCTTAAGTTCTGTGTGCTTGTGTAAATTGTGCTGCTGCATATTTTAATCTAACGCAGCAAGAGGGCGTCCCATAGTAGAGCTGCTGGGGAATATGCTGAACCAAGCACCTAAAAAAATACTTTCTGAACAGTGCCAAGAACCTCTCTGCTGAACAAGCAAAGAAGACAGCTGGCGACTATCAACCGAAGTCAAAGGTGTTTAAACAAAAAGCGGTGATCGTAGTTACGCCCATCGTGGGCGTATCCCACCTAAGAAATATGTTCCAAACCGTGTCAAAAGCCTCTCTGCCGTACAAGCAGAGAAGACATCTGGAAACTAACTTCTGGGGTCAAAAAGGCGTGCAAACCAAGGTGCGGATCTTAGCCCCGCCCACCGTGGGCGTATGCCACTAAATCTCCCGGGCGGCTTAAGTATAAGAAAATGAAACTGCCGGGAGAGCTAACAATCCACGTGGGCCTATAAGAGTAATAAACGAACCTCCCAGTAGGCTCCAAAGTGAAACAAGCCGTTGGGAGAGATTACACAGTCGGTATAAATTATCAAAAATCTCTCTGTCGACTACCAAAGTGGAGTCCGAAGAGAAGAACCCTCCCATCGGCTACTAGTTTATTAATGAGAGCTGTGAGGAGCAGGGATGTATACCGTTTAAGCAACACCTACTCATGCAGAGATAATAAAAACCTCCCTGTTCGGCTGCCAAAAGTAATATTAGAAGCCATAGGGAGCGAAGTCAATACACAACATTGTCATGTGGAAACAGTATAAAAACTCCCAGTCGGTTGTTAATTGTAAGCCGTAGGAAACCAAACATGCACCAATCATCCATTGGGAACAGGGACATGTAACAGTCATGCACACCGTAGTACTGAACAGAAAAAAGAAAAACCTCTCTGTAGGCTACTGATTTAGTATTATACACCGAATGGGAGTAGAAACATGCATTCGGCATCACAAACTCGAGCTGAATTAGCATAGCCTCCCTGTCGGCTGCTACCTTTAGCATTGTAAGCCGTCGGGAACATATAACATTCAAACATTGTGCATACTGAATAAAAATAACCCTTTCAATCGGTGGTGATCTTAGGACCGTAAGCCCTTGTGAGTAGGGACATTCATTCAAACCGAACACCCATACTGAAGATAAATAAACCTCCCTGTCAGCCATTATTTTAGAATGTATTATAACTGCTGAAACAGACTAAACCGCCCTGTTGGCTGTCTCTTAGTAACACAAGCTGAAGGGAGCATGGCGAAAGTGTAAAACATAACATAGAGCCACTCCTCACGTCCTAGCAGTAACTGCCCAATAACTTACCCCCTCTTAGGGATACAGGTATCCATAAATATATATATATTGGAGGAAGCCGGATTTGTCATAGCTGACGTAAGAAGATACAAGCGACGGCAGGGGAAGTGCTGCTCCGACTTTGCAAGAAGACAAAGTAAGTATTTTAACAAAACAGCTAAAATGTAAACTTTGATGAATGAAAGTGCCCTGTCTTGAATAGAATTTAAAAAAACAGACACACATTCCTCAAAGTTTAAATTCACTTTAAGCAGAAATGATACAATAGCAAACTGGAAATTAGGGACAGATATGTGGCAAGGTTATGCTTGTGAAAGGCTGCCATGTGCTCTTTCCGTTTTCAGGACTGGGAAATCCACACTTTTCCGATTTAAAATTCCAGGAAAGGGGACAAAATAAATAAGTATACTGCAGAGTTGTTATACTATGCATAATTAAGCATTTTCTATTACAATCTGTGTACCATCTGTTTAAAGTGAATGTAAATTTTGATGTTTAAGTGCCCGGTTTTTAAAACTTTGATTAAAAACAGGGGCACTTTAATTCATCAAAATTTACATTTCACTCCTGTTGTGACAAAAAAACTTACCTTTTAAACTACACAGCAGCTGCTGCTTCCTCCGGTCTCACAAGCCATTTCTGATGTCAGAAATGATTGATAGGTCATCCTCCAATCACAGATTCCCCCCCGGGGGATTCAGTGTCTGATTCACTGCTCTGATTGGAGGAAGCCAGATACCTCATTTTAGACCCAGGAAGAGGCTTTGAAACAGGTGGAGGAAGCTGGAGCTGCTGTGAAGATTAAACAGTAAGTTTATTTTCACAACAGGAGTGAAATGAAAATATTGATGAATTAAAGTGCCCCTGTTTTTAATCAAAGTTTTAAAAACCGGGCACTTTAGCATCAAAATTTACATTCACTTTAAGTGATTACAAGGAAGGCTTGGCCTGTGGATCGTTTTATCTCTTTACCAGCATAAAGATTCCTATCTGAAAGTCAGCACCCTTAGACAGTAGCTATTATTGCCTAATTAAAACGTGGTCTTGCGTTTTACACACAAAACAAATGGTAAAAATGTATAGATAATAATACTAATCACAGAAGCAATAACAAACCTGGTCATTTCTACTCCTTCCAGTGTGCAGCTTCCCAGCAGCTTCTCCAATCAGTTCCTATTAAAATGTAAATGCCCACAATTAGATTTTGATACACTGATGCTTTCAATGCACAGAAGGCACAATGTAGTTCATTGAGATGTTGCTGCTATTCTCTATTTTAATACTATATGGAACATATACTGAAAAAGACCTGCGTTTTACTGATAGGGGTTAAATCTCACTTTAGTGCACAATACTGGCATATAAGTATTTATGTTAAAATATTTTTTATTAAGCAGAAAACATCACATTACATATCAATAAGCATTAATAACCCAGTACATCATAGTATAAGTTAGACATCTCATTCCCATGGTGTGATTATATTTGGCTTTTTTTTTTCCCCTCATAGTGATGTTTCACCACAGGTATCAGGTCCCAGTTCCGGTCTGATATACTGATGTTAACAAAGATATTTTGTACATTTTTTAAAACAAAAAAGTCAAACCAAACAAGAAAAAACAAGAAAATTAAAATAAACTCAAATTAGGCATATAAGTATTTAAAGGGACAGTATACACCAATTTTCATTTAACTGCATGTAATAGACACTACTATAAAGAATAATATGCCCAGGTCTTGATCTAAAAATCCAGTATAAAACGGTTTACAAACTTACTTAGAAGCTCCCAGTTTAGCTCTCTTAGGCCTAGATTTGGAGTTCGGCGGTAAAAGGGCTGTTAACGCTCCGCGGGCTTTTTTCTGGCCGCACCATAAAATTAACTCTGGTATCGAGAGTTCAAACAAATGCTGCGTTAGGCTCCAAAAAAGGAGCGTAGAGCATTTTTACCGCAAAAGCAACTCTCGATACCAGAGTTGCTTACGGACGCGGCCGGCCTCAAAAACGTGCTCGTGCACGATTCCCCCATAGGAAACAATGGGGCTGTTTGAGCTGAAAAAAAACCTAACACCTGCAAAAAAGCAGCGTTCAGCTCCTAACGCAGCCCCATTGTTTGCTATGGGGAAACACTTCCTACGTCTGCACCTAACACTCTAACATGTACCCCGAGTCTAAACACCCCTAGCCTTACACTTATTAACCCCTAATCTGCCGCCCCCGCTATCGCTGACCCCTGCATATTTTTTTTAACCCCTAATCTGCCGCTCCGTAAACCGCCGCCACCTACGTTATCCCTATGTACCCCTAATCTGCAACCCCTAACACCGCCGACCCCTATATTATATTTATTAACCCCTAACCTGCCCCCCACAACGTCGCCGACACCTGCCTACACTTATTAACCCCTAATCTGCCGAGCGGACCTGAGCGCTACTATAATAAAGTTATTAACCCCTAATCCGCCTCACTAACCCTATCATAAATAGTATTAACCCCTAATCTGCCCTCCCTAACATCGCCGACACCTAACTTCAATTATTAACCCCTAATCTTCCGATCGGAGCTCACCGCTATTCTAATAAATGGATTAACCCCTAAAGCTAAGTCTAACCCTAACACTAACACCCCCCTAAGTTAAATATAATTTAAATCTAACGAAATAAATTAACTCTTATTAAATAACTTATTCCTATTTAAAGCTAAATACTTACCTGTAAAATAAATCCTAATATAGCTACAATATAAATTATAATTATATTATAGCTATTTTAGGATTAATATTTATTTTACAGGCAACTTTGTAATTATTTTAACCAGGTAAAATAGCTATTAAATAGTTAAGAACTATTTAATAGTTACCTAGTTAAAATAATAACAAATTTACCTGTAAAATAAATCCTAACCTAAGTTATAATTAAACCTAACACTACCCTATCAATAAAATAATTAAATAAACTACCTACAATTACCTACAATTAACCTAACACTACACTATCAATAAATTAATTAAACACAATTCCTACAAATAAATACAATTAAATAAACTAGCTAAAGTACAAAAAATAAAAAAGAACTAAGTTACAGAAAATAAAAAAATATTTACAAACATAAGAAAAATATTACAACAATTTTAAACTAATTACACCTACTCTAAGCCCCCTAATAAAATAACAAAGCCCCCCAAAATAAAAAATTCCCTACCCTATTCTAAATTAAAAAAGTTACAAGCTCTTTTACCTTACCAGCCCTGAACAGGGCCCTTTGCGGGGCATGCCCCAAGAATTTCAGCTCTTTTGCCTGTAAAAAAAAACATACAATACCCCCCCCCCAACATTACAACCCACCACCCACATACCCCTAATCTAACCCAAACCCCCCTTAAATAAACCTAACACTAATCCCCTGAAGATCTTCCTACCTTGTCTTCACCATCCAGGTATCACCGATCCGTCCTGGCTCCAAGATCTTCATCCAACCCAAGCGGGGGTTGGCGATCCATAATCCGGTCCAGAAGAGGCTCCAAAGTCTTCCTCCTATCCGGCAAGAAGAGGACATCCGGACCGGCAAACATCTTCTCCAAGCGGCATCTTCGATCTTCTTCCATCCGGAGCGAAGCGGCAGGATCCTGAAGACCTCCAGCGCGGAACATCCATCCGGACCGACGACTGAACGACGAATGACTGTTCCTTTAAGGGACGTCATCCAAGATGGCGTCCCTCGAATTCCGATTGGCTGATAGGATTCTATCAGCCAATCGGAATTAAGGTAGGAATTTTCTGATTGGCTGATGGAATCAGCCAATCAGAATCAAGTTCAATCCGATTGGCTGATCCAATCAGCCAATCAGATTGAGCTCGCATTCTATTGGCTGTTCCGATCAGCCAATAGAATGCGAGCTCAATCTGATTGGCTGATTGGATCGGCCAATCGGATTGAACTAGATTCTGATTGGCTGATTCCATCAGCCAATCAGAAAATTCCTACCTTAATTCCGATTGGCTGATAGAATCCTATCAGCCAATCGGAATTCGAGGGACGCCATCTTGGATGACGTCCCTTAAAGGAACAGTCATTCGTCGTTCAGTCGTCGGTCCGGATGGATGTTCCGCGCTGGAGGTCTTCAGGATCCTGCCGCTTCGCTCCGGATGGAAGAAGATCGAAGATGCCGCTTGGAGAAGATGTTTGCCGGTCCGGATGTCCTCTTCTTGCCGGATAGGAGGAAGACTTTGGAGCCTCTTCTGGACCGGATTATGGATCGCCAACCCCCGCTTGGGTTGGATGAAGATCTTGGAGCCAGGACGGATCGGTGATACCTGGATGGTGAAGACAAGGTAGGAAGATCTTCAGGGGCTTAGTGTTAGGTTTATTTAAGGGGGGTTTGGGTTAGATTAGGGGTATGTGGGTGGTGGGTTGTAATGTTGGGGGGGGGGGGGTATTGTATGTTTTTTTTTACAGGCAAAAGAGCTGAAATTCTTGGGGCATGCCCCGCAAAGGGCCCTGTTCAGGGCTGGTAAGGTAAAAGAGCTTGTAACTTTTTTAATTTAGAATAGGGTAGGGAATTTTTTATTTTGGGGGGCTTTGTTATTTTATTAGGGGGCTTAGAGTAGGTGTAATTAGTTTAAAATTGTTGTAATATTTTTCTTATGTTTGTAAATATTTTTTTATTTTCTGTAACAGTTCTTTTTTATTTTTTGTACTTTAGCTAGTTTATTTAATTGTATTTATTTGTAGGAATTGTGTTTAATTAATTTATTGATAGTGTAGTGTTAGGTTAATTGTAGGTAATTGTAGGTAGTTTATTTAATTATTTTATTGATAGGGTAGTGTTAGGTTTAATTATAACTTAGGTTAGGATTTATTTTACAGGTAAATTTGTTATTATTTTAACTAGGTAACTATTAAATAGTTCTTAACTATTTAATAGCTATTTTACCTGGTTAAAATAATAACAAAGTTGCCTGTAAAATAAATATTAATCCTAAAATAGCTATAATATAATTATAATTTATATTGTAGCTATATTAGGATTTATTTTACAGGTAAGTATTTAGCTTTAAATAGGAATAATTTATTTAATAAGAGTTAATTTATTTCGTTAGATAAAAATTATATTTAACTTAGGGGGGTGTTAGTGTTAGGGTTAGACTTAGCTTTAGGGGTTAATCCATTTATTAGAATAGCGGTGAGCTCCGGTCGGCAGATTAGGGGTTAATAATTGAAGTTAGGTGTCGGCGATGTTAGGGAGGGCAGATTAGGGGTTAATACTATTTATGATAGGGTTAGTGAGGCGGATTAGGGGTTAATACATTTATTATAGTAGCGCTCAGGTCCGCTCGGCAGATTAGGGGTTAATAAGTGTAGGCAGGTGTCGGCGACGTTGAGGGGGGCAGATTAGGGGTTAATAAATATAATATAGGGGTCGGCGATGTTAGGGCAGCAGATTAGGGGTACATAGGGATAACGTAGGTGGCGGCGATTTGCGGTCGGAAGATTAGGGGTTAATTATTTTAAGTAGCTGGCGGCGACGTTGTGGGGGGCAAGTTAGGGGTTAATAAATGTAATACAGGGGTCGGCGGGGTTAGGGGCAGCAGATTAGGGGTACATAAGTATAACGTAGGTGGCGGTCGGCAGATTAGGGGTTAAAAATTTTAATCGAGTGGCGGCGGTGTGGGGGGACCTCGGTTTAGGGGTACATAGGTAGTTTATGGGTGTTAGTGTACTTTAGGGTACAGTAGTTAAGAGCTTTATAAACCGGCGTTAGCCAGAAAGCTCTTAACTCCTGCTATTTTCAGGCGGCTGGAATCTTGTCGTTAGAGCTCTAACGCTCACTTCAGAAACGACTCTAAATACCAGCGTTAGAAAGATCCCATTGAAAATATAGGCTACGCAAATGGCGTAGGGGGATCTGCGGTATGGAAAAGTCGCGGCTGAAAAGTGAGCGTTAGACCCTTTAATCACTGACTCCAAATACCAGCGGGCGGCCAAAACCAGCGTTAGGAGCCTCTAACGCTGGTTTTGACGGCTACCGCCAAACTCCAAATCTAGGTCTTAAAAAGGTTAGCTGAAACACCCACTGCAAGTGGGAAATAGCAGACACTCTCCTCCTTCCTCTGCATATGAAAATATGCTTTAAACAAACATGAGCAAGCTGGAATAGGTATACATCAGTATTCTCCTAAAACTTTGGGGCTTGGTTAGGACTCTGTAAATCAGTGCAATGTTATTTAAAAATAAGCAAAACTAAACATTTAAAAAAACAAAACAAAGCTGTATAGGCTATATAAAAATGGATCATCTACAAAACATTTATGCAAAGAAACATCTAGTGTATAAAGTCCCTTTAAATCACAGAAGTGTGTTAAAGGGACATTAAACTCTAAATACATGCTAGATAGAATGATGTCTTCAAAAAAAAAGATAAGTCTGAGAATAACATGTGAATGTATTGTTTAAAGTTTCATTAGATGTTTAAATAGTGACAAAATAAGTGTCTATAAAACAATAGGAGCTGGCATGTTGTAACTTAGGTTACCTCCTCCGCTATGGCCAATAAGAGACAGTTATAAATAGGCGACTAGAGTGTGCAGGAACTGAAAAGTTTACAATATCAGAATGGAATTACAGGAAAAGAAGACACAATAAATAATATAAGTATATTGTAGAGTTTGTTTATGTATATAATTTATCATTTTATATTACCATATCAAAGTGTTTACTGTCCCTTTAAATGTGTTACAAACAACCAATGGGTTAAAACTAATTTCTGGCTCATACATTTGTAGGCTGGTTCCTTAACTGTTAACATATTTACCAAAGTCCCAAGCTTTATAACAAGGAAGTGAATACCTTAAGTCTGCGCTCATTTGCAGTATGTATATCCTCATCTCCTTTTGTCAGAACAAAAGTCCCTTTGGACCATTCTTCATGGATCTGTAAAAAGCAAAGAAAGAAATCTTACATATCAACAAAATTAGGTGGAGAGAATCTAACTTAAATTGGGTAATACTGCTTAAACCTTTTTATTCAGACGAAAGATAGATAGGATAGATAGGACATTGCAATTTGTTACTCATTAGCTAATTGAATCCTACAAATGCCCAGGGTCTGCAGCATTCGGTTCTTTCCAGCACCTAATTTGGGGCTAGATTACGAGTAGAGTGGTATTTTGCGCTCCCGCGCTAACTAGAAGTAAGCTCTTTGCATACTTCTGGTAGTGTGCATATTACAAGTTGAAAGTAAAACATTTTCTCACAAGCGATAACCCGACACGCACAAAAAGACAGGTAGAATAGAAGAAAAGTGGATAAAAAAAACCCTACACCCTAGTTGCACGCAAACACAATCTATTTTCTCAAGTGCGCTAACCAAACATGAAAATATGAATATTTCACATCCCAATGTTCTTCACATAGCAGAATATGTTATACTTATTCATAAATACATATTTCTATATATGGAATGTAAAATATTTACAGTACATACACAGTATAACACTTTATTAAAAATGAATATTGCATAAATATGCTTTTTACATGTTTTCATCTACTTAATTGCAAAGGGCTCCAATGCATTTCTTTATAGGTCTATATATGTCTGTAAATACATATATACACATAAAAATACATAAATACATATATATATATATATATATATATATATATATACACATAAAAATACATATATACACATAAAAATACATAAATACATATATACACATAAAAATACATAAATACATATATACACATAAAAATACATAAATACATATATACACATAAAAATACATAAATACATATATACACATAAAAATACATAAATACATATATATATACACATAAAAATACATAAATACATATGTACACACATAAGAACATATATATATATATATATATATATATATACACACACACATATTTAGACATGTGTACGTATATTTGAAACAATATCATCTTGAATTAGCTTTGAGGTGATTACCTGACTCCAGCATGTGTGTGTGCCCCTGAGGATGCACGCCAGTGTGAACTGGTATGCATTTGCGGGGACACATATGGATGCATATGTAAAAGTAAGATTTATAGGATCTTAGAATCCCACAGTTTCCTGCAATTCCTTTTATACATATGTCTAAATACAGACTCATATATTGAATTAATATACAATATAAGGATTGGCAGGAATCCAGTGTTGGTATCCCTGATATGTTTTTAATTTTAATTACAAGTATATCTTTTTAAAAAGTAGCATATAACAAATTAGGACACACAATTATTACCTAGCAGGTAGCGTGCATGTCATACTGAAAGAACTTGACTGTACCTGTTTATGCTATATTCACAGTTACTATTCTTGCTTTTCTAGCTTAATTATTGTATATTGTATACAGCTTTTGTATAGAAAGTAACTAGTATGCATCTATCTTGCATTTTTTGCATTTCTTGCATTTCCTGCATCTCATTCTTGTATTTCTTTCTTCTTTTTCTATTTTTTCGTATTCTTTTGTATTTTTTGTATATATATATATTTTCACATTTTCCTATATGTTGTCTTGGAGAACATGTTTGCACAAGAAATTATTTTATATATATTTGTAAAATTTAGTAGAATCCAATGCCAATATTTCATCTCTGTAATATTTGTTGCAGTGCCAGGGGTTAATGTCTATTCAACATTTCACTCAAGTATAGACCAATGGGAGTTAACCAATTAACACTCTCACCTTACTTAACCTCATCTGTGGCACTCTAACAATTATCTCTGAGGAAGCGCATGAGAGCATGCGCGAAACATGTCAGATAATATGAAGCTGCTGCTATCCACTATCTGCTGAATAAACTCATCCTGACATTTGGCTACCAGTCCGGTATTCTGTCTCTTTTTCCCATTTTTTATATATACATACACAGTATAACACTTTATTAAAAATGAATATTGCATAAATATGCTTTTTACATGTTTTCATCTACTTAATTGCAAAGGGCTCCAATGCATTTCTTTATATGTCTATATATGTCTGTAAATACATATATACACATAAATACATATGTACACACATAAGAACATATAAATATATATAAATATATATATATACATATTTAGACATGTGTACGTATGTATCTCTATATTAAACCCCTTTTCCTGCCATATTTTTCTAACACCTGAGACCAAATATCTTTGAGCCCTTATAAAACTTTTTCGTGCAATTTAAAAAAAACAAAACAAAAAAAAACTATTTATTAGACAGTTTTATGAGTAACTGTACTCTAGCAAACACCAGCGATAAACCCCTTATCACTTACGCGCAACAGTTAATGCCTTACTTGTAATCTGGCGCTTGGAACTCTGAGGTCGCGCTAACCCAACTCATGTTAAATTCAATTGCGCTCTGCAAACATGTTTACTTTCAACTTGTAATACGTGCGCTACTTCTGACGCATGCAAACTCCCGAGATAAACCTCTAATCACTTGCGCGCAACAGTTAACGCGCCACTCATAATCTACCCCTTATTAGGAAATACAACACACATGTATCTGGATTTGTACAGATGTTTGTGTATTGCAATTTTACAAATAATAAACTCACCGCCAGAAAGAACGATTGGAGACCAGAATTTTAAAAGAGATGTTTTATGATATTTCGGTGGAGGTGGGTATGGGTTTCTTAACTGACACCTGCCCCCCCCCCCCAAAAAAAAAGTAAACACCAATGCTGTAACATATTCATAGTGCTAAAGCAATTATCGGTTAGTTGGTAAACACCTTGAAGGTGACAGGGTGGGGTCCTTTTTGATACCCTTTTTAAACAAGGTTTTTCAAATCAATCTTTGTTGAGGAGACCCGACAGACCTAATCAGAAAGACCAACTCATCTGCTGGAATGTAGCTCCAGATTCTATAGATTCTAACAGGGACTTGTCCCGCTGCTCCGTGATCTCCTTGCGCCGCTCTGGCTGTTGCCAGGGACACGGCGGTTACCGTGAGCGTGCGTGATGACGTCATCTCCGCACGTCTATTCCTCTCTCAAGTCGGATCCTTTGAAGTCTTCCTTGGCGTGAATGGGCGCCTATGTAAGTACATGCACAACTTACATTCACTGCCCAAGTATAGGTGTCCACTCTTTCTTTTACACGTGGTACGACTACAAGGTATACCTAAATATCGTCTCTGACAGAGGACCTCAATTTATTTCTAAGCTTTTGCAAATTGCTTGGAACCACCGTTTCTTTGTCCTCTGGTAATCACCCCCAGACTAACGGGCAGATGGAGAGAACCAATCAGGATCTTGAAGCTTATATTAGAGCATATGTCAATTCACAACATACTAATTGGTCTGGATTGTTACCCCTAGCTGAACTTGCAAAGAACACTTATTGGCATTCTTCTCTACGATGCTCTCCTTTCCAGGACTCAGCTGGTTATCAACCTCGTGTTTTTCCGCTTTCTGCTCAATCCACGAGAGTCCCTGCTGCAGAACGTCGCTTCACTGATCTCACTACCCATTGGCAACGAATACGCTCTCAGTTACACTCAACCATCTCCAGATATAAGAGGTTTGCTGATCATCATCGAGCCAATATTTGTGCCTTTGTTGCAGGTGATCATGTTTGGGTCTCTACCCGACACATCCGCTTACTTCAAACTTGTCACAAATTCGGACCTCGGTATATTGTTCCTTATAAAGTCCTCAAAAGACTTTCTCCTGTTGCTTACGGAGTGGCCTTGCCTAAGACCTTGCACATTCACCCAGTCTTTCACATTTCCTTGCTCAAACCCTACGTCAACAATAGGTATACTCGACTCAGACCTCCTCCTCCTCCACTCCTGATTCATGGCAAACCAGAGTATGAGATTGCCAAAATCCTGGATTCCAGAATCAGGCACAGGCAGCTCCAATACTTTATTGTCACGCCACACCGCTCTAGCTGTTGCTAGAGGCACGGCGTCTGCTTCCCTGCTTGTTGTCAGGGGCTGTGTTGGCTCCGGTTTCGTGCGGCGCTGACCTCATCGCCGCACGCTCCTCTCTCAGATGCCGGTCCTGATTCCTGTGGCGCGAATCCTGCGCCTATGTAAGTCGCTCAATAACGATCTATCACTGCCCAAGTATAGGTGTTACTTTGTGTGCTCCTGGGTGTAATAGATCGTTATTTTCTGGATTGCCTTATCTTTGATGAACCCTGCCTGTCTAACTACTCTACTTGATTAACCCCTATTGCTCTGGATTGCCTTATCGTTGATGAACATTGCCTGTCTGACTACTCTGCCTGATTAACCCCTATTGCTCTGGATTGCCCTGCCTGCCTGACCTTTCTAGTGGTTTACCCCTGAACTGCCTTTCTCTGACTCCCTGCCTGTTGCGGCCGTAGACTATCCTGTGGTGAGTGCCGCTTACCTCATCTTGTGAACTTTCTCTGCTCTGGGATATTCCCTATCATTCCGGCTTGAGGTTGGGATAAGAAGACTAATGGCCGAGTTCGGTCTGATAGTGGAATATCCCATGAGCATTACACTCATACACTGGAAGTGATATTCTGTGGCGGAGCGTTCCTGCCCGTAATGTGTATGCTCCATCTTTGGTCTCCAAGTTCCATGCTGCTCACCCTTCGAGGCCGACTCTGGTTCCCAAAGGGAAGCCTTGAGTGGGGGGCTATGTCATGCTGCTCCGTGCTTTACTTGTGCTGCTCTGGCTGTTGGCCGGGACGCGGCGGTTGCTGTGAGCGTGCGGCGATGGTCTATTCCCCTCTCAAGCTGGATCTTTTGAAGTCCTCCTTGGCGCGAATTGGCGCCTATGTAAGTACCTGCACAACTTACATTCACTGCCCAAGTATAGGTGTTACTGTGTGTGCTCCTAGGTGCTTTATTACTTGAATTGCTGGATTGCGTTATCATTGCTGAACTCTGCCTGTTTAACCCTTGAATTGCTGGATTGCCTTATCATTGCTGAACTCTGCCTGTCTGATTACTCTGCCTGTTTAACCCTTTTATTGTTAGATTGCCTTATCATTGCTGAACTCTGCCTGTCTGACTACTCTGCCTGGTTTACCCCTGAACTGCTAAACTGCTGGATTACCTTTTGCTGCTGACCTCTGCCTGTTCCTGACCAATCTATTGGTTTACCCCGGAACTGCTATACTGCTGGATTGCCTTTCTGTTCCTGAACTCTGCCTGTCTCTGACCATTCTCTGCCTTCATCTTATTGCCGTGAAGGTCTACCCTGTCTACCGTGAGTACTGCTTACCTAATTTCTTACACTCACTTTGCTCTGGGAAATTTCCTATCCTTCCACTTGAAGCCGGGATAAGAAGACTACTGGCCAAGTTTGATCTGATAGGGAAATATCCCACAAGCATTACAGGACTAAAGACATTTTTTTTTTACACTGTAAAACAGAATTGTTTGGTCATGTTATAAAAAGTAATTGCAGATTTTTAAAACTGTAAATTACCTTATCCAAGCCGGTGATAATTTGCTCCATCTCAGATCTGCTGACTAGCCCTGCTTTTTCAAGAGCCTTGACATAGGCCTTGCTTCCTTGTATGTCAGCAGACCACATCCTCTTGTCATAGGACACTGAAGAGTTGAACATCTCCATAATGGGGTCGATGCTGCCAACAAACCTGCCTCCCCATAATTTGTCACCCTGATGCACAGAAAAAGGAATTCATTAAAAATGTTACTGTTTATAATGCTGGATAATAAATTACAATAAGAACTGTCTTGGCAATCAATGAAATGTTAATTTTATAAATCATTAAAAATATGAATTGTATGAGAAACTAAAACGATGAGAAATAGTGATTGATAGATACAGTAGATAAAAGAGAAAATCTGCCCACTATCCATCCATCCCAATTTCTAATAATATCCCAGTTTGACATTGAAAAACCTGAGACCACTTTTCCACTATCTAGGATTGCTTGTCCCCCATCGAACCACACAATTCTAATTGAAGATCACTTGTACCCACATCTTGTCACTCACACCCCTGACCTGCCAACATGCTGCCCCACCCCGGTGTCATATCCTAGGTTTCAAAATAATAACATTGAGTAATTCTGTTTTTTATATATTATCATATTGTCAAATAGAACAACACACATTTTTATGGTCTAACAGGTTTCCTCTTCAGAGGTAAATAATAATATGTGTCTGTGAAGGCTACACTTAGGGACATGACATTTTTAATTTCATGCTTTAGATAAAGCATACAATTGTAAACATTTTTCTAATTTACTTTTACTATTTTTATGTTGTTGTTGCTATATTAGTATCCTTTGTTGAAAAGAATACCTACTTAGGCTTAGGAGCAGCAATGCACTATTAGGAGCTAGCTGCTAATTGGTGACTGCAGATACTTGTCATTGGTTTACTTAATATGTTCAGCTACCTCCCAATAATGCACGGCTGTTCCTTCAACAACGGTCACCAAGAGAATGTAGCAAATGTAATAATAGAAGTTAATTGTAAAGTTGATTCAAATTGTATGTTTTTTTCTGAATAGCGAAAGAAAACATTTGGGTTTCATGTCCCTTTAATTTCCCTTAAATACACAGTGTATCAATAAAAAGACAATACTCTAAATTGGAATAATTCCCAGGAAACAGGGAGCCACAACTAGATTATTATTTTTTTTAATTGGTTACTACATTTTTGGATTATTAACCTGCTCTCAAACACTCTATACTATAATTGCGTTTGTAATGTCCATCGCAGTCGGCAGTTGCGCACGCATCCTCAATGGATTGTTGGCAGCGCGAGGACAAAAGAATTCCTAAAATGGCAGGGTGGTGAAAGAATCCACCGAAGGGGGGGGGGGGGTTAATGTATATTTTTTGTAAAAGATCTGATTATCTTGGGGCAATGCCCTGCAAAAAGCCCTTTTCAGGGCTACTGGTAGTTTATTCTTAGAGTAGTGGGTGTTTTTATTTTGGTTTTTTTTTTTATTTTCATAGGGATTAGGTTTAATTTGTTAAATTTGGTAATTAGATTTTTTATTTTCTGTAATGTTAGCCTTTTTTTTATTTTTTGTAACTTTAGAATGTATTAGTTTAGGTAATTTGGGATTATTTAATGGGGTGTTAGGTTAGTGTACTTAGTTATTTAAATAGTTATTTGCGTTGTGGGTTTTTGACGGTTTAAAGGGTTAATAAGTTAAATAGGTTTATTGCGATGTAGGGGTTTTTCGGTTTAGGGGTTAATAGGGTACATAGGTTTATTGCAATGTGGGGGGTTTAAGGGTTAATAGGGTAATTAGGTTTATTGCGGTTAAGGGGTTAATAATATATTTAAGATAGTAGCCCATTAAAATGATAGTATTGCTACACCTGTAGCTTAAATATTTATATAAAAGAAGAGTTACAAAATAGGTTGTTTCTACATCTGTAGTTTAAAAAATAATTAGACTGCCCTCTGACTAGTATTAATATATTTTAAACTCCCCATCCTTCAGTTCAGAGTGTTTCTTAAAATTGCCCTTCAAAATTATTTTACTGTAAATACACTGCAGAGTTGCTAAGCTGTGGAAAGGGTTGTTGATTTCAGATGTAGCTATTAATTTCCAAGAATAACATATTCTACACTATTTGCTGGTTATAGAAAATAAAATGGCACTTAAATGGGCAATTAAGTCAAAATGAAACTTTCATAACTCAGAAAGTGTCATTTTAAAGCACTTCCAATGTACTTCTATTATCTAACTTGCTTCATTCTCTTTTTATCCTTTATTGAAAGACATACACAGCAGTGCACTTCTGGGAGCTAGCCAATGTATTCAACTAGCTCCCAGTCGTGTACCGCTGCTCCTACAACAAAAGATATCAAGAGAATGAAGAAAATGTGATAATATAAGTAAAATGGAAAGTTTTTTTAAATTGTATGTTTATAATTTTTTTTATATAGGTTTCCTATCTCTTAAAACTCTACAATTGTTAACATGTGCATGAAACAAGTTCTATTTAAACCTTTAATTTATTTTCTCTTTTTTTTATATTACGAAATTGTAGACAAAGATTTTTTTTATTTTGAAACAGGAAGTACATATCTGTGCACAGCTAATTGATTGGGAAATATGCCCACTGACAGATCTGTTTGTGGACAGGAACACGCCTCACAAATAGAAAAACAAAACTGCACAGGGACATGTTTTGTTTTTAGAAAAAAAATATATTAAAATGTACTGGTTTACATGCAACAAACAGACAATTTGTTTGTGACTAATGTATACTGACCCTTGGTGTGCTGTTTTGCAAAACAGTGATGTATGTAAAAAAAAAAATAGCATAAAAAGTATATATAAAAGTAAACTAATTATTAATACTATTTTATCTAGTTAAACTCTTTTTCATTGCCTAAATGTTAGTTCAGTAAAATACTTTTATATAGTTTTTTTTTATACATTTGTTATACATTACAAAACCCTTTGGTATGCTTTTATATTTAGAAAACAATTGAGTAAATAAAAATGCATTCTTTCACAAATCCTAAACACGTACGTTCATGCGATTTTATTTTTAAAGTGTAATCTGAGATTGTGAAATTTTTCTATAACCCCTTCTGTAAGCCATGTCCAATTTTTTACCTTTGAAACAAGACTGACCCTTTATAGGATAACCTGTGCTATTGCAAAACTGAGAAAGTTTATCAGAACCAGCCGAAGGCAGAAGATCAGAGACGTATATTGCATATCAAATGACCAGTATGTGTTGTGTAAAACCTGTCACAAGGCATTTTAGGACATAGGCACTCGTGCCAAGGCTTTCCTAATAATGTAAGATCTGGAGCTATCTGTTCTAAAATAACAAAATCACAGATAGATATTTCGGTAAGTACAATAGTAAAATGATCCAACACAAAGATTTTACTATTGCACATCTCTAACTATGGCCAGGTTTCCATTGAGGTGGTAAAGTGTGGAAACTGGTGGCAGCATAAAAATTCTCCATTGACTTTAATGGAGATAAATGTTTTTACCACCAGTTTCCAAACTTTACTTCCTCATAGAAACTAGGCCTATGTATGTAACTTCCCCAAAGGAGTTAAACTCAATTTAACTCTGTTCCCAGGAGGCAATGCACTTCTGCTATTAAGGTTAAAATGGCTAGGAATTGGAGGCTATGCACATATTCCAATTTTGATTTTTACCAGGTGTATAATTCCTTTTTGAGTCATGCACTAATGCAACAGTAAAATGTTCAAATACACTTTTATGTCCCTTTAAAAAGTATGCATACAATACACTAAATAATATTTGCTAGGGTTATATTCATTATGGAGAGCCTTGAGGGTCAAATTTATATTTAATGATTATACAACATAAAAGTACTACACAGTTTGTTTGTTAGTCAAAGCTTTGGGATTTATAGGGACATATGTCCCTTATGTTAGTGCATCTTATTGTCGCAGCTGCGGTTGTTCAAAACCGGCCACTACCTAACCCCCTCGGTGCTCGAGGTAAAAAGATCTTAAACTGTTCTATATCTACCTCTTTCTATCAAGGAAGCGAGAAGGCAATTCCAACTTATATATACCGACTATGATAGCCGACGATGGATATTGACAGATGGGAAGTTATTAAGCCTTCTTCAAGACCACTTTTTAAATCTGGAGCAGCGGCTAATCTCAGTCTTCAAAAGTGATATTGAGGTACATGGTGGAGCAGTGCAAGACACAACGTTAGTTAATGGTGTGTAAATATGTTAAATACATGTGGCAACTTGTGTACAGTGGAAGATGACCATAACATCAAAGACTATGCAGTGAAAGTGGCTTCTTTGGTCAGAACCCCAGCTGACATGGATCTTGTGTCTCCTAGCCTGCTTCCAACAGTTGTCAATGTGGTAGAGGTCTTGTGATGGGAAGCTCATCTGTAATACAGTGACCTTAAAGCCCAGGGAACGATGTATTACAATTAAGGTGACCGGTCAAGAGTCATAAACTGTGTGGGGCTTTAGTGACTTTTTGATACTCAAATGCTCGTCTACTTATTCAGCGTCAGCCTTTCCCTCCACTTGTTGGAGATCCGGTAAAAGATTTTGGAGTTGGTTTCCTCTCCTCAGGCCATGCCGCAGAGTTGGCATAGGTTAAGTCAAGCAAGGTTCTGAGTCACCCCCTTAGACATAAATGGCGCAAGAACATACAAGAGTCTCATATCATCAAGACAGTACAGTCTGGGTGCATTTAATATTATTTTATTCATACCTGTAAGTCACTTTGTGGGACTTGTTTATGACAACAATTATTGTTTGACCGCTGAAGCCCTTATGGAGGTAACAAATCCTAAGCTGTAAGTTGAGATGTAGGTGTGCTCCCTAACTACCTTCCTAGACTGTTTTTATTTGTTTGTTTGTTTTAAACTTATGTGATTGTCAATTCCCTTTCAATGTTTAAAATTCATAGTTATCCAGTTAGCAGAGCTCATTGCATTTCTCTATGATATGTACCTACTTTTTTTGTCCGGATGCTGCTTATTTTAAAAGTAATAATGCTGTGAGTTTTTATTATAATAGTTATTATTTGATGCTTAGAGGTGACTGTCATTAAAATCTACCTGTTTATCATTAGATGTTTGGGAGCCCTCAAATATCCGCTATCATGTCCTTGTATATCAAAATACCTCTCTATGTTAATGTGGGGTACCTCACCTCCACATCTGCTGCCCGGGATAGTGAGGTATAGCTATGCCCAGGATAGTGAGGTATAGCTATGTTATTATAGTCAGAGAGATAGAGTTTGATGGGTCATAACCATATTCTTTAGTTGTGGAACCCTAGTTGGGTTATATACCTCTATGACCTTTATATGTTTAACAGATGATGTATCTGATACTTTAACTTGCCCCCCTAAACTAAAGTAATCTGCTGTAACATGTTGTTACAAAGTAGACCTGGACTAACTAGCCTGCATAAGTACAGGTTTAACACTGCTATCCATTGTATGGCATTACATATTACCTATCTAAATAGACACCGTGCATACACATCAGGTTTTGGGATTTATTAATGGTAATACATATATTATCTTGCCAGCTATCTAGTTTAACTTGTATTACTCTTTAATAAGTTAATGATATATAGCTATGTGCATTATTATATTTAGCTCTTCTAAATTCCTTAGGAGGGATTACCTTGTTTAAAATATTAACCCTTCTTATGTTTGATTATTTAAAGTGATGGTAAATCCTAGCATTTAAAATACTTCATGCTGAAAGCTCCTTTATTTGTTTGAAGCGTTTGCCGCACTGAGCTCCTCAAGCATCCCATGGCAGAACGCTATTTTGCTGAGAGGCAACGTTTCCACCTCTTAGCCAATAGCCATGCAGGCTATTCAGCTTGGCACCAGCTGGGCCGCACGGCTATTTGCTAAAAGGTGGAAATGTCACCTCTCAGCAAAATAGCGTTCTGACGTGGGCTGCTTGAGCTCAGTGCGGCAAACGTTTCAAACAAATAAAGGAACTATCAGCATGAAGTATTTTATACTTCATGACTGAAAGTCCCCTTTATTTGTTCTTATGGTAAATCCTAGCGTTTCACAAACGCTAGGATTTACCATCACTTTAAGGGTCCAAGAGTGGCCCCTCTATGTTTATAGAAGGTTTTTTCATTGTAAGCTATGTAATAATTATACATATGAGGTTAGTGAGCTTGACAGTTAGTTAGTCTGGTAAAACAGAGTAAGTGAGCGCTAACATATATTATCCCTTAAAGCCAAGCTATAAATCTGCCCCTCTCAAGCAGATATAAAATATCATACACTCTAAAACACAATCTAGCTAGCGCTCCAAATAGAGAGCAAAGGATAAATATATGGAAGAACACAAATAATATATAAGAATGTGAATACACAAATATATAAAAACATGAGTATATACCAAAAGATTCTTCAGAAATACATATATTTTAATGAACAAAAATAAAAAGCGCTGACATATAAGAACAATATAGGGATGTCTCCCTTGGTGATGAAATGTCTATTAAAAAGGTACCTTAAAAGAAATCCACTTGAATATGGAATCAGAGGACAGTTAGTTACTATAAGATGAAAGGAGGTGTAATCATGTGATCGGAGTTCTCCGATGCCTCATAGGCTAATAAACTCACGTGCTATAGTGTTCCAATCCTGTCGGCCATAACAATGTATCCACAAAGCCTTCAGCGGACTTATAATGTGGCAAACTTCGTTGTCATGGAAACGATGCAGTGTGCTTTCGAGCAGATATACGTGCTTTTGATGTAAACAGTGATTCTTTATCTACTGTTTAGGTGGATTAGATTTCAGCGATATTGCTCTTTTAGACAGCGTGGATAACTTGAATACACATTTCTGAGTGTATATGTAGAAACAACTTGGCTTTTCTCCACCGTATCCGTAGATACTCTCAGGAGCAATGCAGGCAGATGGCACTTTTCTTAAAAAGGCTGTATTGTCTCCTATTATTTCAAAAGGACATTCTATCTATGTATATATATATATATATATATATATATATATATATATATATATATATATATATATACCACCTTAAAAATACCACCTTAAAACTTAAAGGAATCTGATATCCAATCAGAGAAGATCGTGAACAGCCAATCAAATCCATTGTATGGCTATAAATCAAGCACACCTAGCAGTCAAAAAGTATGTTGATAAAGCCCTTGTGAGGGTGAAACTCGTAGACCTTACTTACTGCAACAAAGGAATCTTCATCGCTTTTATTTAATCAATACAGCCTTTTTAAGAAAAGTGTCATCTGCCTGCATTGCTCCTGGGAGTATCTACGGATACGGTGGAGAAAGGCCACGTTGTTTCTACATATACACTCAGAAATGTGTATTCAAGTTATCCACGCTTTCCAAAAGAGCAATATCGCTGGAATCGAATCCACCTAAACAGTAGATCAAGAATCACTGTTTACATCAAAAGCACGTATATCTGCTTGAAAGCACACCGCATCGTTTCCATGACAACAAAAGTTTGCCACATTATAAGTCCGCTGAAGGCTTTGTGGATACATTATTATGGCGACAGGATTGGAACACTATAGCACGTGAGTTTATTAGCCTATGAAGCATCGGAGAACTCCGATCACTTGATTACACCTCCTTCATCTTATGGTAACTAACTGTCCTCTGATTCCATGTTCAAGTGGATTTCTTTTAAGGTACCTTTTTAATAGATATTTTATTCTCATCACCAAGGGAGACGTTAATGAAATAAGAAAAAAAGGAAAAGAGAAGCATATAGTGGCACACTTGCGGGGGATAGTGGAACAAATGTGTGCTGTGTAATAGATTAGCGATTTAAAACGTAAGATTTATTATAAACGTGAGATAAAAAAGGTATTAAATGGACCATGCCATCAATAAAATAAAAAATAATAATTAAAAAATGTATCAAATAGACACACTGACTCCTCTACCTGCAATACAGGAAAAACCTGTATTAAAATATACTATAGAAAATCCAGATTTATACAGACCTGTGTAGGAAGAGCAATAGCCAGCTCTGGAGTTGCTCCGGGAAATAAGAGCTAACACTTGCACTAATACCAAAAGTGCCCATAAGTGCCCAACGTGTTCTTCCATATATTTATCCTTTGCTTCCAAGTTGGAGTGCTAGCTAGATTGTGTTTTAGAGTTAGTTAGTCTGGACATATGATTTTCATTAATACTGTTATGTATAACATATGTTTGGCTGTGACGCAAAACACCTGGTATAGCTCATGTCAACTTAGAAACCATTGATATAATTGATAATTTTGTATAGCTAATGCTAATTTCTGTATATGCCTATCATTTCTGTGAAATGCTCTTGACTATTTGAGACCGTTTATCACCTTGTTGCTTATTGAGTATAGGTCTGTCATTCTAGTAATTATTTGCTGATATATAAATAAATATTATATATATATATATATATATATATATATATTAGCATTGTGTGTGCAGACTCCCATACGCTCTATATTGTGCAGACTCCCATACTCTCTATATTGTGCGACTCTCATACTCTCTATATTGTGCGACTCTCATACTCTCTATATTGTGCAGTCTCTCATACTCTCTATATTGTACAGACTCCCAAACTCTATATTGTGCAGACTCCCAAACTCTATATTGTGCAGACTCCCAAACTCTATATTGTGCAGACTCCCAAACTCTAGATGGTGCAGACTCCCAAACTCTAGATGGTGCAGACTCCCAAACTCTAGATGGTGCAGACTCCCAAACTCTAGATGGTGCAGACTCCCAAACTCTAGATGGTGCAGACTCCCAAACTCTAGATGGTGCAGACTCCCAAACTCTAGATGGTGCAGACTCCCAAACTCTAGATGGTGCAGACTCCCAAACTCTAGATGGTGCAGACTCCCAAACTCTAGATGGTGCAGACTCCCAAACTCTAGATGGTGCAGACTCCCAAACTCTAGATGGTGCAGACTCCCAAACTCTATATGGCGCAGACTCCCAAACTCTATATGGTACAGACTCCCAAACTCTATATGGTACAGACTCCCAAACTCTATATGGTACAGACTCCCAAACTCTATATGGTACAGACTCCCAAACTCTATATGGTACAGACTCCCAAACTCTATATGGTACAGACTCCCAAACTCTATATGGTACAGACTCCCAAACTCTATATGGTACAGACTCCCAAACTCTATATGGTACAGACTCCCAAACTCTATATCGTAGAGACTCCCAAACTCTATATTGTGCAGACTCCCATACTTTATAGTATATGTTTTTTTTCATATTCAGAGCACTGAGGAATTCTGAATTGGGGGTGCTGGGGGGTACAATAGTGAGGTGGTACAGTGTGGTACTATACAGAGGTGGTACAGTGAGGTTCTATAGTGGGGTGGTACAGTGAGGTACAATCGTGAGGTGGTACAGTGAGGTACAATACAGAGGTGGTACAGTGAGGTTCTATAGTGGGGTGGTACAGTGAGGTACTATACAGAGGTGGTACAATGAGGTACTATAGTGGGGTGGTACAGTGAGGTACAATCGTGAGGTGGTACAGTGAGGTACAATACAGAGGTGGTACAGTGAGGTACTATACAGAGGTGGTACAGTGAGGTTCTATAGTGGGGTGGTACTATATATATATATATATATATATATATATATACACGAAACACGGGTGGGGTCAGCACTCTCAGGCCGGACCGGGTACACATCCTATGACCCTGCAACATGCACAGCCCTGGGTGCAAACCAGCACTCTCAGGAAGTTGCACTGTCACCAGACCCACAGGCAGTTAACCCCAGTCAGGCCTGGGTGCATGGCCCAAACAAGGAAAAATTACAAAAAATAAATGTTTTTAATATAAACACACAGAAAAAGTCCAGCACTCACTCACAAGCTCTCAACTAAGATAAAAAGCAGCAATGGAATAATTAGTTACCGCATCTGGCCAAATGGGAAAAGCCCAGGTACCTCGTCAAGGTTTCTTCCAAATAAACCTGGGTCCCTAAAAAGCCACACAATGCAGGCTCACAATCAAACAACTGTGAAAAAAAGCAACTGTGAAAAAATGGAGGGTGCACAGACTTATGTAATTTCCCCAAACATATACAAAACACGGGTGGGGTCAGCACTCTCAGGCCGGACCGGGTACACATCATATGACCCTGCAACATGCACAGCCCTGGGTGCAAACCAGCACTCTCAGGAAGCTGCACTGTCACCAGAGTCACAGGCAGTTAACCCCAGTCAAATCTTTCCATCCTTATTTTAAAAGGGTGACCAATAAAACATTAGCTTTTTATATCCTTGAATTATATTTATGTGCTTGTAAACTAAATAACTGGCAAAATTATCTCAGTACTGTAAAATAATGAGGTTATGCAAAAAGTCAGCAACTATACATTCATGATAAATTGACATATATATCAGTGTAAGAAAGTAGCACACTATCCTTAGCTAAATAAACTTTAGCACTATAAATATTGTTAATGTTTGGAAAAAAACAGCTGTTGTACTGTGTACAGTAAACCATGTGCAGCAAAATCTATATCTATCAGCCTATACAATAACCAGCAACATTCAGAAAGTCAACCAAAGGATTTTGTCAAAAGATGTAAAAATGTTTGCTTTCTTGTTATTTTACATGTGTCAGAAAATACTAATCATAAATTGTCACGTTCAAAAAAAAAAAAAGGCCATTAAGTTTGTTTTAAGGTCCTTCATGCAAGTGTATGAATCAAAACTGTAAAACAGGAAAGGTGTGTCATTTAATCTGAGTCACAAGACAGAAACAAAAGACTAGCAGAAGACGGCTGTGCATGTTTTACAGTGGACGGTTGACAGGAATTTAGTGCCCATTTCTACAACATATGTACGGGATTGATACCTAAATATAACTGTATATAAGAAGTGCATTTATTTCACAACAGACAGTTTGAATGACTTCAGCATATGAAATACAAGGCATGTTAAACACATACTCTTTTTAAAATGTCTTAAAGGGACACTAAAGTGATTAAACGTCCATGATTCAGATAGAGGTATGTATTTTAAGAGACTTTCAATTTACTTATATTATCAAACTATGCACAGTCGAATTATATGTACACTTTATAAAGGCACTAGCGTCTACTAAGCATGGGCAGTAGTTCACAGTGTATATGTTTATGAGTCTGTGATTGGCTGCTGTCTCATGATACCGGGGGGGGGGGGGGGGGGCAGCAAATTAAATTAAGTTTTAAAAATGAATCTATTCTTCATTTAACTGAATGAAAAAATAATGTGTGTACGTGAACACAATTGAAGCAGACTAGTATGATTGTATATAGGGTACAAAGCACTTACCTCAGATGCCATGGTTTTTAATTTGTATGCACAAGTACAACCTTAAAAAAAAAAAAAATAATAATAATGTTATCATGACATTATCCTGGATGAAAACACTAATCTATAGGGATGTCAGCAAATCCTATGGTATAAGAGCAGTTCCTCCTACTTATAATAATCACATTTAAATGATAAGGTGCCCAAATGTTATATATATCAATCCAGTGGTACTACAACTGGAAACCAGATCAGACTATGAAACAATGAAAACTGTTACTTGTAATTCAAAAAGAGATGACTTATTATCTGCATATTATGACCATCCTATAAGTAAGATAAAATGTACCACTGATGCAGATGAGCTAAAGGCAACTCCTTTGTCATGCTTGAACAATCAATACAAATAAACAAATACATTTACCAAAGTATAATACGTTATAATATACTTTATGGAAATACTCTACAAAACATTGAACTAGATAATTTTTATTGGAATATATAAAATAATAATTTTCCAGTTAAAATGTAAATCAGTTTGAATACACTGACTTGTATATCAGAAAGTATTTGTAAATATCTATCTATGCTTCTGTAAACGTTATATATACACATTTACCATTTGCTTTCCACAACCAAGGAAACTTCAGCCATATATTTAAATCAGTTAGAGACAACTTTCTAATACACAGGGGCCACAAATCAATATTGTAGAAGCCTTAGGAATGCATATTAATTTATGGATATTAAACACACAAGTAATACATTTCCTAAAAAATGTCCAGTGCCATAGGGCCAGGTTTAGGTATTGCAGGTTAGGTTATCCTTTATCTGCTTATATCCCCTTCAGAGGGCTCATTTGAGTTTCCCCATCAACTAGAAGTCCCCAAAGCACAGTTTTTTAGTTCTGCTTTTACCTGAGACCACAAAAACTGTGGCATACATTTTCAGCTGTATTTTTTCCCTGGGGCCACAAAAATGAGAGCCAAGAGCCACATGAAGTTAATGGGCCGTCAGTTGGCCAACCCAGATTTAAAATATAAAAATAAATCACAGTTCGGTGTTCATATATGTCTATGCAGTTTTATAAAGAAGAAATTAGGGGAAACCCACAAAGGGACATGGAAACTAAAGTACTTCCTAAATATTAATTGAAAAGTGTAAGACTTTTCTTGTAAAATAGATGATGCTTTGCAGAATATATCTATGGTTTTCCTTTTTTAAACATTTGTGAGACATATCTCTGTCAACTAATATAGACAACTGTACAGTGTCTATCATACATTAATATGGAAATATGATGTGCAACAAGTTCAACATAATTTTAAACTAATTTTACTTAAAGGGACATTAAAGTCAAAATTAAACTTCAATGGATTGGCTAGATTATCACATTTTAAACAAGTTTCCAATTTACGTCTATTATCAATTTCGCTTAGTTCTCTTGGTAGGTGAGCTCGGGAGTGTGCACATATTTCTAGCCATCTGTGTGATAGATAGTTACAAACATTGCTGACATAGACTGCTAAAGACACCGGCTCCTGAGCTCCTATCAGCCTACCTAGCTTTACTGTTCAACAAAGGATATGAAAAGAACAAAGCATATTTTATAATATAAGTACATGTGAAAGTTGTTTTAAATCACATTCTCTATCTGAATAATGAAAGTTTCATTTTGACTTTACTGTCCCTTTAAATTAAATTAAAAAACAATTCATATGCATACAGAATATTTGCTTACTATATGTGCACTTGGACTAAAGTAGAATGCTCATTTATCAGTACAATAAACTGAATATTTTATTCATTTAACTCCAGAACTTATAGCTTTGTATTGATGGAGGGGATTTATCATATCTATTTCCTGGACAACACCACATCTTCCAATCAGGAAACAAAACCTTTTTATAAATTTATATTAGCACATAGCAATGTAATTCTGTGCCTCAAACACATGCTCATTCTTACCTATTACTACAATGTATGCAGATACTTATATTCACCTACTTATTCACTTGATGCTGCTCTGCTCCCCAGGTTATGCTGATCCTGTGACAGTCTCTGTCTCCTTCCTATTCTACTAGTGGCCTCTCTTTACTTTACAGGGATGATGTCATATTTTAATCCCGCCTTTTTCCCCCTTTATTAGCCAATCAAGGTTGCAAAATCTGTGGTCGTATCTGAGTGACATGTGAATGGATAGTTTGTTGTTTTGCTTTCACAATTCAAATGTGGATTCTTCCATTGATTATTTAACTTATTCATACTGACGTCAGCTTGCTTACTTTTACGCCTCTTACAAAGCAGTGAGCAGATTTTAATAAACGTATACAAATATTATTTACTTATTACTTATAATATATTTATAACTTTTTTAAGAGCAGCCCAATAATATAGAATAAGCCATACCAGCTATACTATTATTGCCTGTAGCATTTTGTTTCTCCTTTTTAATATGATTACTATAAAGTAACACTTTTTCCCATCACATTTCCATCAAATCAGGTTTTGTAGAAGTCACACTGGTTACATCAGAGCTCACAAAACATTCGCATATTTTATCTGTTGTTTTCAGATTGTTTTTTTTTCCATAAGGTTATGTTGGAGTAGGAAAGAACACCGGAACCAATGATTTATGTTTAGGTTTCTGAGGGATATGAGCTCGTGATGCACCTCGGTGTGGAAGCAGCATGGAAGTGTAAGATATTCGTATTTTGTGATATCTTGGGGTTTAACTACAGTGCGGGTTAACTGGTTATTTTTTATTTCATAGTGATTTAACAGCTGAATACCCATTTGCTGCTTGAGATAGCGTGTATTTGTGACCTGTTGTACGAGGAATGATGTTTTAAAACGGAACATTAAAGATTGTGTTTTTTTTATAACAAGGCTTTGCTTTATTGCTTAGACACATAGTAAATTAATATGAACAAAATCATATAATATCAAATATCGATCTCTTATTGGATATGAATAATATGACGTATTCATCCAGACGGTGGTAAAATCAGACCTTGCTGCTTGGCCAAATAGACCCTGTTTGTGTGACTGACCTGACTCTTCCCCTTTATATATGGTCACAAGCATTTACAGGTGTATATCAGTCGTAACTGTAGTCTGTTTTATAGTGCAACAAAGAATGTGGCCATCAGTGTCACCTCTAATGAACATGTCAACTACAACATGCTTACTTTTTTTTACCTCACCCGGGTTAGCACCCCCATATTCAAAATTTTAACAAATGAGCACTCCATTTGTTAGATCTTTGTTAGATCAACTGTTTTTTTTTCGTTAGCTCTACTCTAAAATATGAAATATTAACAATCTTTTTCAGGGGGGGCTAACCCGTAGCCAGTCCCCCCCTCAACAAAAAATTTGACAAAATGTTATTGATTATGATAGCTCCACGTTAGATCAGGTTTGATCAGCCAAAAGTTTTGTTAGATCTAGTCTAATTACTGAGATATTGCATTTTTAATGAAATCTGGACCAAATTTAATTGATTTTGATAGATATACGTTAGATCAGGTTAGATCAACTGTTTTTTTCGTTAGATCTATCATGCAAGCGGCGGTATTAACAATCCTATTTTGTGTGCGGGGGAGGGGTGATCCCCGGGTTAGCCCCCCCCCCTTTACTGAAATCTGGACCAAATTTTATTGATTTTGATAGATATACGTTAGATCAGGTTAGATCTATCACGCAAGCGGCAGTATTAACAATCCTATTTGTGTGCGGGGGAGGGGTGATCCCCGGGTTAGCCCCCCTTCAACTGAAATCTGGACCAAATTTTATTGATTTTGATATATATACGTTAGATCAGGTTAGATCAACTGTATTTTTCGTTAGATCTATCACGCAAGCAGCGGTATTCACAATCCTAGTTTGTGTGCGGGGGAGGGGTGATCCCCAGGTTATCACCCCTCAACTGAAATCTGGACCAAATTTTATTGATTTTGATAGATATACGTTAGATCAACCGTTTTTTTCGTTAGATCTATCACGCAAGCAGCTGTATTCACAATCCTAGTTTGTGTGCGGGGGAGGGGTGATCCCCAGGTTATCACCCCTCAACTGAAATCTGGACCAAATTTTATTGATTTTGATAGATATACGTTAGATCAACCGTTTTTTTCGTTAGATCTATCACGCAAGCAGCTGTATTCACAATCCTAGTTTGTGTGCGGGGGAGGGGTGATCCCCAGGTTATCACCCCTCAACTGAAATCTGGACCAAATTTTATTGATTTTGATAGATATACGTTAGATCAACTAATTTTTTTGTTAGATCTATCACGCAAGCGGCGGTATTCACAATCCTATTTTGTATGCGGGGTGATCACTGGGCTAGCTCCCCCTCAACTGAAATCTGGACCAAATTTGATTGTTTTTGATAGATATACGTTAGATCAGGTTAGATCAACTGTTTTTTTATTAGATCTATCACGCAAGCGGCGATATACACAATCCTAGTTTGTGTGCGGGGGAGGGTTGATCACCGGGCTAGCCCCCCCTCAACTGAAATCCGGACCAAATTTTATTGAATTTGATAGATATACGTTAGATCAGGTTAGATCAAATGTTTTCTTCGTTAGATCTATCACGCAAACGGCGGTATTAAAAATCCTATTTTGTGTGCGGGGGAGGGGCGATCCCCGTGTTAGCCCCCCCTCAACTGAAATCTGGACCAAATTTTATTGTTTTTGATAGATATACGTTAGATCAACTGTTTTTTTCGTTAAATCTGTCACACAAGCGGCAGTATTCACAATCCTAGTTTGTCTGCGGGGGAGGGGTGATCCCTGGGTTATCCCCCCTTCAACTGAAATCTTGACCATATTTTATTGATTTTGATTGATATAAGTTAGATCAGTTATTTTTTTCGTTAATCTTTCACGCAAGTGGCGGTAATTGCAATCTTATTTTGTGTGCGGGGGAGGGGTGATCCCTGGGTTAGCCCCCCCTCAATTGAAATCTGGACCAATTTTGATTGATTTTGATAGATATACGTTAGATCAGGTTAGAGCAACTGTTTTTTTTTCGTTAGATCTATCGCGCAAGCGGCGGTACTCACAATCCTAGTTTGTGTGTGGGGGAGGGGTGATCACTGGGCTAGCCCCCCCCCCCCCCCCCCAACTGAAATCTGGACCAAATTTTATTGATTTTGATAGATATGCGGTAGATCAGGTTAGATCAGCTATTTTTTCGTTAGATCTGTCATGCAAGCGGCCGTATTCACAATCCTATTTTGTGTGCGGGGGAGGGGTGATCACTGGACTAGCCCCCCCTCAGCTAAAATCTGGACCAAATTTTATTGAATTTAATAGATATACGTTAGATCAGGTTAGATCAACTGTTTTTTTTGTTAGATCTATCATGCAAGAGGCAGAATTCTGTAGCATGCAGAAGCGCATGTCCATGCACAGACCATTCAGTGCTTTCGCACGCACTGTGTCTATTTGGCCTGTGAGGGGCGTTATTATAACCCCGCCCCAAAGCTCTGCACAAGACCAAGAGACATCCAGCAGTGACAAACTACGCCCCCCACATACCACCAGGGTGTAGGAAGCAGGGAATGGAAGATTATTCTACACTTTATGGGATTATTTTATAGTATACATTTGTCCTATAACAGAAGAAATACATTCTTTAGTATTGTGTTCTATAAAATTACAAGTAATGCATCTCCTATTATCACATTTAATATTGCTGATTTTATTATAATAAGTATTAACTTTCATATCTCTTACATCTTGATGTAAGAGATATGGAAGTTAATACTTTATGAGATTAACCCTCCATCATCTCCATGGATCACACTGGTGAACCTCTCCCAGGTATGGAACAAAGAAGAAGACTTGTTGAAGATGCTATGCAACACATTTCTTATGATAGGGTGACCAGACGTCCCCGATTTTAGGGGACAGTCCCCGGATTGAGGAGACTGTCCCTGGAAAAATTATGTCCCGGAAATGTCCCCGGCTCCTGTTGAGCTGTCCCCAGGCAGCGCGCAGGTCAGGAGGGAAGAGCTTGTGCATGTGTGTATATATATATGCTTGTATGTGAATGTGTGTATATTTATGCTTGTGTGTGTATGTGTGTGTGTGTATATATATATATATATATATATATATATATATATATATATATATATATATATGTATATATGTATGCGTGTGTGTGTATATATGTATGCGTGTGTATATGTATATATGTATGCTTGTGTGTGTGTGTGTGTGTATGTATATATATATATATATATATGTATACTTGTGTGTGTGTGTGTATGTGCATGTGTGTATATTTATACTTGTGTGTGTGTGTGTATATATGTATGCTTGTATGTGTATATATGTATGCTTGTATGTGTGTCACAGCCTTAAGTGGGTATATGTGTGATGTGTGTGTGATGTGCTTGCATATGAGTGTGTGTGTGTGTGATGTGCTTGCATATGAGTGTGTGTGTGATGTGCTTGCATATGAGTGTGTGTGTGTGATGTGCTTGCATATGAGTGTGTGTGTGTGATGTGCTTGCATATGAGTGTGTTTGGAAGTGGGTGTATGTGTGATCTGCTTACATATGAGTGTGTGTATGTGTGATGTGTGTGTATGTGTGATGTGCTTGCATATGAGTGTGTGTATGTGTGATGTGCTTGCATATGAGTGTGTATGTGTGATGTGCGTGCATATGAGTGTGTGTGTAAGAAGGTGTATGTGTGATGTGCTTGCATATGAGTGTGTGTATGTGTGATGTGCGTTCATATGAGTGTGTGATGTGTGTGCATATGTGTGTGTGTAAGAAGGTGTATGTGTGATCTGCTTACATATGAGTGTGTGTATGTGTGATGTGCGTGCATATGAGTGTGTGTATGTGTGATGTGCGTGCATATGAGTGTGTATGTGTGATGTGCTTACATATGAGTGTGTGTATGTGTGATGTGCGTGCATATGAGTGTGTGTATGTGTGATGTGCGTGCATATGAGTGTGTATGTGTGATGTGCTTACATATGAGTGTGTGTATGTGTGATGTGCTTACATATGAGTGTGTGTATGTGTGATGTGCGTGCATGAGTGTGTGTATGTGTGATGTGCGTGCATATGAGTGGGTGTATGTGTGATGTGCTTGGATATGAGTGTGTTTGCAAGACGGTGTATGTGTGATCTGCTTACACATGAGTGTAAGTGGTTGTATGTGTGATGTGCGTGCAAATGAGTGTCTGTATGTGGGGTCTGCGTTCATACAAGTGTATTTCTCTAGTGCTGGATGTCACACATTGGGGTATATTTACAATCCCTGCAGGTGGCCATGTTTCAAAGCAAGGTAAAATGTAATTTTGCACAAGAGGATTCTTGCGCAACGCCATCCCCTGCTGTGGTGCAAACAGTTGCATTATAGCACAGCATTTCAATCATCCTGGACAAGCGACTGTTAAAGGGACAGTCAAGTCCCAAAAAAACTTTTTATGTTTCAAATAGGGCATACAATTTTAAACAGCTTTCCAATTTACTTTTATCACCAATTTTGCTTTGTTCTCTTGGTATTCTTAGTTAAACGCAAAACCTAGGAAGGCTCATATGATAATTTCTAAGCCCTTAAAGGCCGCCTCTTATCACATGCTTTTTTATTTACTTTTCACAACAGGGGAGAGCTAGTTCATGTGAGCCATATAAATAACATTGTGATCACGCCCGTGGCTTGTGGCAGACACTGCACTAACTGGCTAAAATGAAAGTCAACACATAATAAATAAAATGTCATGTAATCAGGGGGCTGTTAGAACATGCTTAGATAACAGGGTAAGCACCGAGGTAAAAGGTATATTAATATAACTGAGATAAGGGGCAGTCTTCAGAGGCTTAGATACAAGGTTATCACAGAGGTAAAAAATATATTAATATAACTGAGATAAGGAGCAGTCTGCAGAGGCTTAGATACAGGCTAATCACAGAGGTAAAAAATATATTAATATAACTGAGATAAGGAGCAGTCTGCAGAGGCTTAGATACAAGGTAATCACAGAGGTAAAAAGTATATTATTATAACTGAGATAAGGGGCAGTCTGCAGGGGCTTAGATACAGGGTAATCACAGAGGTAAAAAGTATATTATTATAACTGTGCTGGTTGTGCAAAACTGGGGAATGGGTAATAAAGGGATTATCTATCTTTTTAAACAACAAAAATTCTGGTGTTGACAAGAAATTGGGATGGGCTGCTTTGCCTTAAAATGCTTGGGCCTATTTTTGGTCCCACCCCGACCCTGTCTATCACTTTGTCACACACACCCCCTTCACCCTGCCACACTCACCTGATCACATTAACCCACTAATCCTGTCACACTCACCTTCTCTCGCACTGTCACACTCACCCCACAACCCTGTCACACTCCCTCGCACACAAAATAGGATTGTTAATACCGCCGCTTGCGTGATAGATCTAACGAAAAAAACAGTTGATCTAACCTGATCTAAAGTATATCTATCAAAAGCAATAAAATTTGGTCCAGATTTCAGTTGAGGGGGGCTAACCCGGGGATCACGCCTCCCCCACACACAAACTAGGATTGTTAATACTGCCGCTTGCGTGATAGATCTAACGAAAAAAAACAGTTTATCTAACCTGATCTAATGTATATCTATCAAAATCAATAAAATTTGGTCCAGATTTCAGTTGAGGGGGGCTAGAGCCCCCTCATTAAAAATGCAATATCTCAGTAATTAGACTAGATCTAACAAAACTTTTGGCTGATCAAACCTGATCTAACGTGGAGCTATCATAATCAATAACATTTTGTCAAAATTTTTGTTGAGAGGGGCTGGCTGCGGGTTAGCCCCCCCTGAAAAAGATTGTTAATATTTCATATTTTAGAGTAGATCTAACGAAAAAACAGTTGATCTAACCTGATCTAACAAATGGAATGATCATTTGTTAAAATTTTTAATATGGGGGGGCTAACCCGGGTGAGGTTACTTTTTTTTTTCTCATCATTCAAATAGCACAACTATGTGTTTATTGCTAACACGTATACATTACATTAGTTCACCAGTCACTAATATATGATTCTACAACCTTTTACCATTCAGTGTTCCTAAGCAAACGTCTATGATAGAAAGGAGCATAAGCAATGTAGACTTCTGCTAGAGACACTGAATGTTTTTTAAATTTATATTCAGTAACAAGTTTTTAATTTAATTTATCTTATCTATTTTATTTTTTGTTTTTCAGGAAAGATGCAAATGCAGCTCTGCTGAGTAATTATGAGGTACAAATATATATTCTTATTTATTTTTTTGTGATAACATATATTATTGTTTAGTGGGCCTTTTATACAAATATTCTCAGTGGGAAAATGAAAATATTTGTGTAGTATGTTAAGAATCTATAAATATTTAGTCAATGTGAGGATTACATCATGAAAACAGAAAATATACATAAAACAAAACAAAAAAATACAAAACATGCTTTAAATTGGATAATGTGTAGATTACAAATGAATTTGAGTTATAGGCAATTACAGAGAAGCCCCTCTGTCAAGTTATCCACAAGTGCTTGCCCCTGGATTTCCTCAACTGATATCTGAGCTAATTTATCAACAATATAACCCTGTTTATATGCTGATAGAAAGGAACATTGTCTATTTATTTTGGATTCATTTGGCACTACTGTCTCATTATTTTGGTTTCTGGGTTTTCAGATGGGATTGATGCATTGCACCTTTTTTAATGTTAGATTATTTTAGTGTTCAACTGGGCTTGTAGTAGGGAATGCTTATAGGCTAAATATGATCATGCTTTAGTCAGCTGGGGTCTATTATTTTCACAATTTGATCTACTTGTACAGTACAAAATTTAAAGTGATTGTAAACTTTGTCGTTTAAATTCACACTATATGTAATTATTAATAAAAAGAGGGACACTTTCATTCATTAAAAGACGCTTCATTCTTAACCCTTTGAGTGCTAAGCTGATTTAAGTTTATATATATATATATATATAATTTTTTTTTATATCCGCAAGACTTACACAATTGGAAAGGTTAGACGATTACCTTTCCAACAGTGGGTCTTGGGGGTCTGCAGCTGCTTAGATGCCTGAGATACAAGCTTCTAAGCAGCATGCCCCCGTTCCCTATACTTGTTATTGTAATTTTTAAATAAAGTTGCGCAGTGACGTCACCACGCAAAACATGAAGCCTGGGTGATGCCTGTCACTATACATGCCCGATCGCCGTGGTAGGAGCGGGTGGAAGCCCCCAGATTTCCCTTAAGGGGGGAAAATCGACGGCTTTGAGCCATCGTTAGCATCTGAGTGGGAAACTCTGCGACGGCTCAGAGCCGTCGTTGGCATTCAAGGGGTTAAAATAAAGCCCATTTAGTGATTGTAAACATCACTCCGTTCCTCTGCCCGCATCTCTTTATTTTTTTTCTCTATGAGAAATCCGGCTTGATCCAATCACTGCATTCCCCCTTTGGTGTCCAGACCCTTTACATAAACACCCCCTGGTTAGTATGTGCATGCAGCTTTGTGTCCTGCAATTCTGAGTCTATATGCGCTAGTTTAGATCTGCACAGGATCGCGCATGGATGACTACGTAGAGAGCGGGTGGGACTGCTCTCTACGTCACACTATGAGAAACCAGGAAACTGGGGGGGAGGAACATATGGACCAGTATAAAATTATTTTACCTTATGCATGAACTTACTTTCTTATGGAAATATATTGCAAGCATGCTCCTGTTTAAAATGTAATGTATCCATGCACGTTTAAATTCTGACCTTTCTGTCCTGAATGATTTTGGAGTCATATTCTTTGATTCCTAAAATTCTTTCACTGTAGTGGAGATAAATATAACTCATCATTTTGGGCTTCTAGAGAATATACAGTGGGAGAATTGACATTGTTTTGTGAAGTTGTCTTTTTAGTGTCCTTCTCAAGAGCTGCAAATCCATTAACATTTGTCTCAGCCATTAAAAGCTCTAGCGTTGACAACTATTAGTCTAGCTCTGAAGCAGTTCCAGCACTTTAAGTCAAACTTTTACTTGAATAAAATGAGAAACCAGTGTTTTGCACAGAATCTACGTAAAGGGCATACTACCCAGCTAAAATTTAAGCCGATATTAAGCTAAAATTAGGCAATATAATTTTTTCCAATGTTTGTTGCACAAATTATCATTAAATTACATATAAGTAACAAAAAATCCTATTAGAAGGCAAAATATTACACTGCCCTGGGCCCAAACGCTTCATAATGCCACCCGGCTGGCAACATTTTCTTGGAGGAAAAATGCAAACAGTATTTCAGCAATGACAACAAAAAACATGAACCTGATTCAGTAGCATATTCAGAAGCATATTTTAGACATTATATATGCATACACATTAAAGGTATATGAGACCCAATTTTTTTTTCTTTTATTATTCAGAAATAGCGTACAATTTTAAAAAAGTTTCCAATTTACATGTTATCCAATTGGCTTCATTCTCGTGGATTTTTTGTTGAAGAGATTTCTAGATAGGTAGTCTGCACATGTCTGAAGCACTATGTGGCAGGAAATAGTGCTACCATCTAGTGCTCTTGCTAATGTATAACATTCTTGCATAACTTCTGCCAGATAGTGGATTTTCTGAGTATTTGATACACTTTTATGACCCCACAAAGTGTCTAATAATCTTTAATATCTGTCCACACATCTCACATGCTGGCTAGGTACTAGTCCTGTTAGTTACTCATTTAGGGCCCCCCATAAAAACACTTATAATAATTTAATCTTGGCCCCCTGGTAATACTTACTAGTGAGACCTCCTCTCCAGTGGGACACCACCCCTTCCTCCTCCTAGTTCTGTCCAGCCCGCTAGGTGGACAGGGCTAGGAGTCCCTCTCCGTGCTTTTCTTCTGGGCTATGAAATATTCCCTTCCTTGGATGACTTACCTTGGCCGCATACTAGAGCTGGTGATCTTCCCAGCTGTCTGACGCCATTTTTTCTGTGACCGCGGTCACTGTTGTGGTGATAGGCGGTGGAAAATCATTCCCTACGGTTTCCTTGTGGGGGCTGCCATGTTATCGTGACATCATTGGTAAGGGACGTCGCAGCGGCCACGTCTGAGGGCCGTCATTTTCGCACGCTTGTGTGCGAATCCATTTAAGCCTTGCCGAGATCTTTAACTTGCAGCGTTTTTGTTTCTCTCTTCATGAAGATTTCTGCACTTCAAAGCTGCTTTTGGTGTTTGCCGTCTGCATTTTTGTGAGTGCTCGTTCATAGCACTTCAGCTTTTTGAAAAAAGGATAGTTTTTAATAAGCTTCTAGGGCTATATATATATATATATATATATATATATATATATATATATATATATATATATATATATATATGTGTGTGTATATATATATATATATATATATATATATATATATATATATATATATGTGTGTGTATATATATATATATATATATATATATATATATATGTGTATATATATATATATATATATATATATATATATATATATACACACACATATATATATGTTATGTATATCCAGCATTATCATGGATTGTGAGAGTGATCAACCTCAGCTTTAGCCTTAACCCATTACAGCCCAGGAGGGATCAGGGGCAACTATAAGGTATGATTATTTACCTATTTTATATCACATACTATTTATTTATGGCTGGTTCTGCCTCTTTCTTAGCAATACAGCCCAACCTATGCCCACCTGTTCCCTTTGTGTTTATCCTTGCTGGTAAGACAAGAAACTTTGTAAAGTGTGTATTGGATAGATTTATGGTGGAAGCTTTTCTGATTCATCTGAGGGCTCTATGGATAATTTGCAAAATCTTGACTGTGCCTCTAATGGTGAAGATTTGAATCTGACTTACCTATGGTGTTTGACACTGCAAATATTTCAGAGTTTATTAAAGGGATTAAGAGTTCCCTGGGCATTGAAGATGAACTGTCTCAAGTATCATCTGATTGGTTTAGTTCAAATTTTGCACCAGACCAGTATTCTCCTGTTTCCGATGCTTTAAAGTCTATATATTCAAATATTTTTGCAAGATCTGTAAAGCAGCTTGAGATATCTGAAAAAATATATAAGAATTTTTCCCATTTTTATGATGCTGGATCTTTTAAAGATGTAATGGATAAAAGAATGGAGCATAATTTGAAAGGAATTTATCTCCACCAGGGAGTCTTATTTCATTATTAGCAGAGCTATCTATCTACAGGTTGTATATTATTCATTGTGTGATAATATAAGCAGGACTATCTAACTGCAAGCTGTATACTATTCATTGTTTGATAATATAAGCAGGACTATCTAACTGCAAGCTGTATACTATTCATTGTGTGATAATATAAGCAGGACTATCTAACTGCAAGCTGTATACTATTCATTGTGTGATAATATAAGCAGGACTATCTAACTGCAAGCTGTATACTATTCATTGTGTGATAATATAACGTTTGAAGCACAATTACAAACATGTAAAATGTATTTCATCTTCTTTTTTGGTGGAAACATTTGCTTTCTTTTTTCAAGGTTTTTGTTAAGTCTGATAGTATTTATTCTTACCTTTTTTGTTTCTTCATAGGTCACTCTTTTTTAATGCTGCAGTTTTTTTTCTTGGCCTAGTTTTTCATCCATGCCCCTTTTTAATCACCTGCCTTTAAAGTGAATGTCAATTTTGATGAATTAGTCCCTGTTTTTTAATAATGCTATTAAAAACAAGGGCACTTTAATTAATCAAAATTGGCATTTCACGAATTTTCTTCAAAAACTTACCTTTTAATCCTGGCAGCCGCTCCAACGATTCCTCCGCCCGTCGCAAGCCGCCTTCGCGGGTCCAAAATGACGAATCCGGCTTCCTCCAATCACTGCGTTGCATCAGGCCAAGATTCCCCCGGGGGGAGCCGTGATTGGAGGAAGCCGGATTCGTCATTTCTGACGTCACAGAGGCTTCCGACGGCCGGGGGAATCGCTGGAGCTGCTGCCAGGATTAAAAGGTAAGATTTTGAGGAAAACTAGTGAAATGTCAATTTTGATGAATTAAAGTGCCCTTGTTTTTAATAGCATTATTAAAAACCAGACACTAATTCATCAAAATTTACATTCACTTTAATTATCTAGGGAGCAGGAAGTCAGATTTATATTCTACCCTGGCTGGGCTTTAAATGATCAGCCTCCTGATGTATTTTCTGTTCATTTTTACTGATTCTTTTTTTCTAATGTTAACAATCTTTTTACCTTCTGTTGCAGATTTTCAGAAAACAAAACACTTTCTCTGACAAACTATGTACTAGTTATTTTAAAATTTTTGCTAAATTTATGGTTTCTACAGATCTGGTAAGAAGGTGTCAGGGTTTTCTCCCCCATTTTACTCACCTCTCTTCCCGACTATGGTGCATTGTGGGGGATGCTGCTCATTTCCTGCACTTCATTTTATTGCCAGACTGGTGTGCATCATCCATGTGAGACAGAATGCAGTCTCAGAATTGTGATGTCATCACTTATAATTTAAAGGGCCTCTGTTCAGTATGCTTTGCCTTTGCGTTGTCTCAGACCTGTTTGTGAGAGTTCTGTGTATTACCTGGCTGCCTGACGTCCTTCCTGGTTCCTGATCCCTGGCTTATTCCTGACTCTGCTGTTTCCTTGTTCCTGTTTCAGGCTCGTCTGACTATTCGCTTTGGCTCCTGACTCGACTCGTCTGACTATCAGCTCTGGTTTTGACTCCTGGCTTGTTATTTGACCTGTGGACTTTTTATTATTTTTTGCTATTAATAAAGGTGTGATTATTTTTGCACTTCTCGTCTCAGTCTGATTCCTGGCACCCTGACAAAAGGGCCTTAAGGCTCCACTATGTTTAATCTGATTATGTCTCAGAAATTAACTTAATCCTTGCCTTTTTGAAAAATATAAATGGTTATGCTTGCCATAAATATGGTTTAAGTGTTTGTAACACCACTGGGAAAGAAAAAAAATGTTTATTGCACAAAACTAATGTTTTTTTTTTTTTTTTTAATGTATTTTGTTTATTTAATTGAAACAATAAATAAAATAAAACAACTTTTCTTTACAGGCGAGAAAAATCAGACTTTAGATTCTTTCTACATAATTACTTCATGAGTAAATTTTGAAGATAGCAGCCTGGTCTGTGGTCTGATCCAGAGTACACATTTTTTCTGTACCCTATTATAATTTTTGGTACAGGGCATTCTTTTCTAGTAATATTATTTTCAGACCTGTCACTTACTATAGATGAGTGCGTGTTTCTATTGTAACATTAAACCTGCCTGTATAGGGAAAAGGGTCTATTTTTCTCTTTATTTTTCAAGATTAATATTCTCTGTCCAAAACTAGGGGCAAGAGGGGTGGTTTACCTTTTCAGCTCTTCATGTTTTTTAAATCCTATTCCATATTCTCACTTGCTTCTGCTTGCAAGCAACTTTCCAACTTGGAGACATTTTTTAACTAGATTTTTAATTTTTTGCGCTGATATATTTCCACTCCCTAAGAATCTTTGAAATCAAACGCTAAATTTCAGTTCAGAAGAAGTTTTTGAATAGCTGGGGGTTATATTTTCCAGTATTTTGATCTGTTATTTCTAGAAACAGCTGGCTTTTATTTCACTGCATTCTCCCTTTTCAGTTGTATAAAGAAGCTCTTCTTTTGTGAATTCAGAATTTATAATCTGTTGGAAGTCTATCGTGTTAGAGCTGATATTGGTTCATTTTGCAATGACATAACAAGTAGTCAGTTAGTCCTGAAGGAGAACTTTATTATATATTTTTGCGGGCTCAATGCAAGTTTCTGATAGCCATTCATATTTCAGGTTTTATGTATTTCAGCACAGACTTCCTTTGCAGGGAGTATGTCTTTTCAACAGATTACTAAGTCTGCAATTTAGTTTTTGTAAGCATTGTGGACAAATGGAATCTTCCATATATGAATTTATGACTTCTAGTTTCTTTTGTCAATTTCACAATGTATCATTTTTTTCCCAGATGTCAAGCCCTAGGATTGGATACTCTGTTTTGGGAGTTCACTCTGATATATGTGTTTTCTCTATTTTTCCTGATTCCTTATCTACTAGAGAATTTTTAAGGAAAAGATAACATTATTTGTATCCTTCTCTTTTGTCATGCAGACTTTAGTTCCCTCTGGGGCACTGATTATCGGGCCTATTCTCTGGCTTACCTAAATGGGCCTCCTTTTTTGGGGCACAGGTGAAAAATCAGCTGATTATTTTTACTTGGCTGTTTTGCCTGTTTCTATTCTGTTTGGGAGGCCTGGAGGTGAATTTGGGGACTGGTGTCTAGTGCTAAGGTCGACAAACTCCCATAGATCTTTTCATATTTAGAGTTTTAGATTTAAGGCTTGACTGCTGAAAGTGTCTGTTAACTGCAGTTTAATTTTTTTGGCTTAATGTTTTGTTTACACTCTGTTGATCTGTTTTTTCTTTTGGATGGTCCAATATAATGCATCATAGCAGATATTCTGCTGTCTGTTGGTATTCTGTAAATAAGATTATATCTCAGTTAATTAAAAAGTTTTGGTCTTTTTGTAAGATGCTTGTGCTCCAACATCTGAGGCTTTAGATCTCTTGGTTATGCAATCTTTTCAAGTCTTGGTCCATACCCAATTTACTTAGATCCAAAAGTAAGATCCCAGGATTAAATTATAAAACTCTGTTGCCAATGTTGTCTCTGACTTTTATTGAAGTCAAGACATTCTTTTTTCCTTTATTCAGTCCTGATAAGGAGTATTGCATTAACTAAATTTAACCTCTTAGTTGTGACCTGTTTTACGTTTCTGCTAGAAGACTCAATTCCTTTTGTAGCTGTTTTTTTCTCTTTGTTTTGTTACAAGGTCCTCATTTTGGGTAGACATTCACAAGGTCAACCATCTTTATTTGGTTTGTTCAAGTTATTTTGTGTTCAAACAAGTAATGGAATGAACAAGTTCCAGAGGGCTTATCATATTCTCGTCAGATCAGGCTCCTTCTGGACCTACCATCTTTGGTTTGGTTGTACACATGTTCTCTATGGCTTACAGAAAAAAGGGAACTTTGTTTCTATTTTTAAAACTTGTTCTTTGCCTATCAGCTTCTGCTAGCTTTGGTTGGAAGATGTTGTCTTCAGTTTCATCTTTATGGATTTTATATCAATGTTTTTATTTCTTTCCCACCCTTTCTTTTATTGTTGCTTTGTATTCTCTCACTGGTATTACCAGGGGGCCCAAGATAATTGGAAATTAACAAAATATAAGCAATTTCTATATCTTGTCCCATATTTACATAGCTCACAGATGATTCCAACTCATGTTTCTTCATTCAAAAGAACATATATTTATTTCAACGTTTCGTCCGCTGTTTGGGCCTTTGTCAAGATAACAACATACACAACTGTGATCCTATTTATACCTTACAAATTGATTATGACCCACCCACATACCAGGTGCAATCTAGGTGAATGTTTTCTCACAAAATCCCATCTCTGCCATCTAGTGGAGACTCCACAGGATGCAACAAACTTTTTGCTCCTAAAATGGAACTTCCCAATATGCCTTCCTTCATTTTTTTCTTGCTGGAAGAGATGCAGAATTATGAGAAACACATTGTACAAAAAATGATAATATCTAGAAAAAAGTATTTACACATAACCATCCATCCTATACATGACTATATAGATGTTAAGGTAGCTGAACACTGGGACAAGGCTTAATTATTATCTTACAAAAAACAAGACAGTGACAGGTATGTGTTTAAACCCCTAGGATTTACAGTGAAAATATGCAATCTAGTTTGGTAACTATTGATAATTGTTTTTTTTTTCTAGGTTTTTCAGCTTCTCACAGACTTGAAAGCTCAGCAGAGAGAGAATCGTAAAAACAAAAACAGTTCTGGGCAACAAAATCTTAACACCATCATGTATGAGGTGAACATTTATCACTTTTTGCAAAATTGCTTGTTGTGTGTAGGGGGGAAGAATATATATTGCTATATTTACAGTAGTCTTGTTAGAAGTCAACATTCAAATGCTATAGAAATGTTCCTTTCTTTCATGTAATTGGCAAGAGTCCATGAGCTAGTGATGTATGGGATATACAATCCTACCAGGAGGGGCAAAGTTTCCCAAACCTCAAAATGCCTATAAATACACCTCACCACACCCACAATTCAGTTTTACAAACTTTGCCTCCTATGGAGGTGGTGAAGTAAGTTTGTGCTAAGATTTCTACGTTGACATGCGCTTCTCAGCATTTTGATGCCCGATTCCTCTGAGTACAGCGAATATCAGAGGGATGTGAAGGAAGTATCACCTATTGAATGCAATGGTTTTCCTCACGCGAGATCTATTTCATAGGTTCTCTGTTATCGGTCGTAGAGATTCATCTCCTACCTCCCTTTTCAGATCGACGATATACTCTCATATACCATTACCTCTACTGATAACTGTTTTAGTATTGGTTTGGCTATCTGCTATATGTGGATGGGTGTCTTTCGGTAAGTATGTTTTTGTTTCTTAACTAAGACACCTCGGCTATGGTTTGGCACTATGCATTAATATAAAGTTCTAAATATATATATTGTACTTATATTTGCCATGAGTAAGGTTCATGTATTTCCTTTTGCAGACTGTCAGTTTCATATTTGGGGAAATTTATCATATTAAGATATATTTTTTTTTACCTGGGGTTTAGTCTTTTTTTCAAACTGACTAAATTTTTCTTGCAAATTGCGGGCAGGATTAGGCCCGTGGGTGCGCCAAATGCTAGACTTTATTGCCTCATTCTTGGCACAATAATTTTTTGGCGCGAAAGTACGTCCGTTGACGCAAGTTCGTCATTTCCGGCATCGTAGTTGACGCCGAGTTCCTTACACAGGGTTGCTTCGTTAGTGACGCGAGTGTGTCATTCCGGATGTTGTTGGCGCCAAAAAATTTCAGTCACGTTGTGCGTCATACTTGGCGCTAAATTTTTTAATTAATTTATTACCCCATTACTATTTGCCTCTTGCCTTTTTCTATATCAGAGGGCTATGCTGTTTGCATTTTTTTCCCCACTCCTGAAACTGTCATATAAGGAAATTGACAAATTTTGCTTTATATGTTATTTTTTATTTTACATTTTGCAAGATGTCTCAATCTGATCCTGTCTCAGAAGTATCTGTTAGATCTTTGCTGCCTGATGTCGGTTCTACTAAAGCTAAGTGCATTATATTTCCGAATGTCATTTGTAATGGTTATCATGATAAACCTTAACATGCAGATATTGTGTCCATCAGTAAATTGTACATTGCCTGTTGTTATTCCTTCAACTGTTAATGTACATGTTATACGTATGAAATTTAAAGAATTTGTTACTGATTCTATTCAGAAGGCTTTGTCTGCTATTCTGCCTTCTAATTAATATAAAGTTCTTTTGAAACTTCTCATAAGGTTGATGAAATTTCAAATGACTGACATCATAATGAATTATCCTCCTCTGATGAGGATCTATCTGATTCAGAAGATCCTTCTTCAGATATTGACACTAACAAATCTAATTATTTATTTAAAATGAAGTATTTTCGTTCTTTGTTAAAGAAGTGTTAATTATTTTGGATATCGTGGAAACTAGTCCTCTTGATATTAGAACTAGTAAATTATGTTTTTAAACCTCCTGTGGTTACCCCAGATGTTTTTTTTTGTTCCTGATGCTATTTCTGATATGATTTCTAAGGAATGGAATAAGCCTGGTATTTCTTTTATTCCTTCTTCAAGGTTTAAAACATGTATCCTTTACCAGCAATTTCTATAGAGTTTTGGGAAAAGATGCTCAAAGTTGATGGGGCTATTTCTACTCTTGCTGAACGTACCTTTATTCCTATGGAAGATAGTACTTAAGTTCCTTTAGATAGGAAGCTTGAATCTTATCTAAGGAAAGCTTATTTATTTTCAGGTCGTTTCAGGCCTGCAATTGCTTTGGCTGATGTTGTAGCTGAATCAACATTTTTGTTGGAGAATTAGCGCAACAAGAATTGGATTCTGATTTATCTAGCATTGTTCGCTTACTGCAACATACTAATCATTTCTGATGCCAATTTTTGATATAATCAAGATGGATGTTAGATATATGTCTTTAGCTATTTTTAGCTAGAAGAGCTTTGTGGCTTAAATATTGGAATGCTGATATGACTTTTTAAGTCTAGATTGCTATCTTTCTTTCCAAGGTAATAAGAGATCTAAGGGTAAATCTAAAGCTTTTAATCGTTTTCGTTCTTTTTGTCAAATAAGGAACAAAAACCTAGTCCTTCCCTATGGAATCTGTTTCCAATTGGAAACCTTCATTAAATGGATTAAATCCAAGCCATTTAAGAAACCAAAAGCCAGCCCCTAAGTCCGCATGAAGGTGCGACTCTCATTCCAGCTCAGCTGGTAGGGGTCAGATTAAGTTTTTTTTTTTCATGGATGTTTGGATAAATTCTGTCTAAAATCAATGGTTTCAGAGTATTGTCTCTCAGGGGCGAATAGGATTCTGAGTAAGTCCTCCTGTGAGAAGGTTTTTTTTTTTTATCTCACGTATCCCAGCAAATCCAGTTAAAGCTCATGCTTTCCTGAAGTGTGTTTCAGACCTGGAGTTTCAGGGCTAGTCATGCCAGTTCCTTTTCAGGGACAGGGTCTGGGGTTTTATTCAAATCTATTCATTGTCCCAAAGAAGGAAATTTCATTCAGACCAATTCTGGATCTGAAAATTTTGAATCATTATGTAAGAGTACCAACTTTCAAATGGTGACTATAAGGATTATTCTGCCTTTTGTTCAGCAAGGACATTTTATGTCCACAATGGACTTGCAGGATGTATACCTTCATATTCCGATTCATTCAGGTCATTATCAGTTCCTGAGATTCTCTTTTCTAGACAAGCATTACCAATTCGTTGCTCTTCCTTTTGGACTAGCAACCGCTCAAAGAATATTTTTAAATGTTCTAGGTGCCCTGCTTTATGGAAACCAGAGAGCAGGGTATTGTGGTGTTTCCTTATTTGGACGATATCTTGGTACTAGCTTATTCTTTACGTTCTGCAGAATCTCACACAAATCAAATAGTGTTGTTTCTTCGAAACATGGTGGAGGATCAATTTACCAAAAAGTTTCTTGATTCCTCAGACAAGGGTCACCTTTTTTAGGTTTCCAGATAGATTCAGTGTCCATGACTCTGTTTCTAACAGACAAGAGACGTTTGAAATTGGTTGCATCCTGTCGGCACCTTCAGTCTGTCATTCCCTTCAGTGGCTATGTGCATGGAAATTTTAGGTCTCATGACTGCAGCATCGGACGCGATTCCCTTTGCTCGTTTTCACATGAGACTACTCCAGCTTTGTTTGCTGAATCCATGGCGCAGGGATTATACAAAGATATCACAATTAATATCCTTAAATCCCAATGTTCGACACTCTCAGACGTGATGGTTAAATCACCAGCGTTTAGTTCTAGGGGCTTCTTTTGTTTGGCCAACCTGGACTGTGATCACTACAGATGCAAGTCTTTCAGGTTTGGGAGCTGTTTGGGGATCTCTGACAGCACAAGGGGTTTGGAAATCTCAAGAGGCGAGATTACCAATCAATATTTTAGAACTCTGTGCAATTCTCAGAACTCAGTTTTGGCCTTTGTTGAAGAGAGAACCGTTCATTTGTTTTCAGACAGACAATATCACAAACAGTGGCATTTGTCAATCAGCAGGGTGGGACTCACAGTCCACAAGCTATAAAAGAAGTATCTCGGATACTTGCTTGGGAGGAATCCAGCTCCTGTCTAATTTCTGCGGTGCATATCCCAGGTGTAGACATTGGGAGGCGGATTATCTCAGCCGTCAGACTTTACATTCGGGGGAGTGGTCCCTCCATCCGGATGTTTTTTCTCGGATTGTTCAGATATGGGGTCTTCCAGAGTTAGATCTGATGGCCTCTCATCTAAACAAGAGACTTCCCAGATGCCTGTCCAGGTCCAGGGATTTTAAGGCAGAAACAGTGGGTGCGCTTTCTTGGTGTTATCAACCTGCTTATATTTTCCCGCATCTAGTTCTTCTTCCAAGAGTGATCTCCAAAATCATCATGGAACAATCGTATGTGTTGCTGGTGGCTCCAGCATGGCCTCACAGGTTTTGGTATGCGGATCTTGTTTGGATGTCCAGTTGCCAACCTTGGCTACTTCCGTTAAGGCCGGACCTACTGTCTCAAAGTCTGTTTTTCCATCAGGATCTCAAATCATTAAATTTGAAGGTATGGAAATTGATCGCTTAGTGCTAAGTCATAGAGGTTTCTCTGACTCAGTGATTAATACTATGTTACAAGCTCGTAAATCTGTCTCTAGAAAGATTTATTTTCGAGTTTGGAAGACTTACATTTTATGGTGTTCTTCTCATAAATTCTCTTGGCATTCTTTTAGAATTCCTAGAATTTTACAGTTTCTTCAGGATGGTTTGGATAAGATTTTGTCTGCAAGTTCCTTGAAGGGACAAATCTTTGCTCTTTCTGTTTTATTTCACAGAAAGGTTGCTAAACTTCCTGATATTCACTGTTTTCTACAGGCTTTAGTTTGTATTAAGCCTGTCATTAAATCAATCTCTCCTCCTTGGAGTCTTAATTTGGTTTTGAGGGCTTTACAGGCTCCTCCATTTGAGCCTATGCATTCTTTGGACATTAAACTACTTTCTTGGAAAGTGTTGTTCCTTTTGGCCATCTCTTCTGCTAGAAGAGTTTTTGAGCTATCTGCTCTTTCTTGTGAATCTCCTTTTCTGATTTTTCATCAGGATAAGGCGGTTTTGCGGATTTCATTTAATTTTTTTCCTAAGGTTGTGAATTCTAACAACATTAGTAGAGAAATTGTTGTCTCTTCCTTGTGTTCTAATCCTAAGAATTCTTTGGATGTGGTGAGAGCTTTGAAATATTATATTGAAGCTACTAAGATTTCAGGAGGACTTCTAGTCTATTTGTTATATGTTATGGTCCTAGGAAAGGTCAGAAGGCTTCTGCTATTTCCTTGGCTTCTTGGTTAAAGCTTTTGATTCTTCAAGCTTATTGGAGTTGGGTCAGGCCCCGCCTCAGAGAATTACAGCTCATTCTACTAGTTCAGTCTCCACTTCGTGGCCTTTTAAGAATGAAGCTTCAGTTGATCAAATTTGCAACGTGGCAACTTGGTCTTCTTTACATACATTTACTAAATTCTACCGTTTTGATGTATTTGCTTCTTCAGAAGCAGTTTTTGGTAGAAAAGTTCTTCAGGCAGCTGTTTCAGTTTGATTCTTCTGCTGATGTTTTAAGTTTTTCTTGTCATTTTAAGAATAAACTTATATTTTGGGTTGTGGATTATTTTTTCAGTGGAAAATGGCTGTTTATTTTTATCCCTCCCTCTCTAGTGACTCTTGAGTGGAGTTCAACATCTTGGGTATTAATATCCCATACGTCACTAGCTCATGGACTCTTGCCAATTACATGAAAGAAAACATAATTTCTCCAACATAGGTGTGTCCGGTCCACGGCGTCATCCTTACTTGTGGGATATTCTCTTCCCCAACAGGAAATGGCAAAGAGCCCAGCAAAGCTGGTCACATGATCCCTCCTAGGCTCCGCCTACCCCAGTCATTCTCTTTGCCGTTGCACAGGCAACATCTCCACGGAGATGGTTAAGAGTTTTTTGGTGTTTAAATGTAGTTTTTATTCTTCAATCAAGAGTTTGTTATTTTAAAATAGTGCTGGTATGTACTATTTACTCTGAAACAGAAAAGAGATGAAGATTTCTGTTTGTAAGAGGAAGATGATTTTAGCAACCGTTACTAAAATCGATGGCTGTTTCCACACAGGACTGTTGAGATGAATTAACTTCAGTTGGGGGAAACAGTGGGCAGACTTTGCTGCTTGAGGTATGACACATTTCTAACAAGACTTGGTAATGCTGGAAGATGTCATTTTCCCTATGGGAACCGGTAAGCCATTTTCTTAGTTTAGTATAAGAATAAAGGGCTTCACAAGGGCTTTAAAGACTGGTAGACATTTTTCTGGGCTAAAACGATTACTTTACAAGTATATTTAGTGGATTATAACTATAAATAGTTCTTTTAATCTTGGGGATGTATTAAAAAAAACGGCAGGCACTGTATTGGACACCTTTTTCACTGGGGGCCTTTTCTAGTCATAGGCAGAGCCTCATTTTCGCGCCACTAATGCGCAGTTGTTTTTGGAAAGCAAGGCATGCAGATGCATGTGTGAGGAGCTAAGAACCACTGAAAAAGCTTATTGAAGGCATCATTTGGTATCGTATTCCCCTCTGGGCTTGGTTGGGTCTCAGCAAAGCAGATACCAGGGACTGTATAGGGGTTAAATGTAAAAACGGCTCCGGTTCCGTTATTTTAAGAGTTAAAGCTTTCAAATTTGGTGTGCAATACTTTTAAGGCTTTAAGACACTGTGGTGAAATTTTGGTGAATAATTCCTTCATACTTTTTCACATATTCAGTAATAAAGTGTGTTCAGTTTAAAATTTAAAGTGACAGTAACGGTTTTATTTTAAAACGGTTTTTGTGCTTTGTTATCAAGTTTATGCCTGTTAACATGTCTGAACCATCAGATAGACGATGTTCTGTATGTTTGAAAGCCAAGGTTCCTCCCCATTTAAATATATGTGATGAATGTGCCATAGTGTCCAAACAAAGTAGGGACAATGATGCCACTGATAATGATGTTGCCCAAGATGATTCTTCAAGCGAGGGGAGTAAGCATGGTACTGCATCATCCCCTTCTGTGTCTACACCAGTCTTGCCCACACAAGAGGTCCCTAGTACATCTAGTGCGCCAATCCTTCTTACTATGCAACAATTAACAGCTGTAATGGATAATTCTATTAAAAACATTTTGTCCAAAATGCCCACTTATCAGAGAAAGCGCGATTGCTCTGTTTTAGATACTGAAGAGCATGAGGACGCTGATGATAATGGTTCTGACATACCCTCACACCAATCTGAAGGGGCCAGGAGGGAGGTTTTGTCTGAGGGAGAAATTTCAGATTCAGGAAAAATTTCTCAACAAGCTGAACCTGATGTTATTACTTTTAAATTTAAATTAGAACATCTCCGCGCTCTGCTTAAGGAGGTGTTATCTACTCTGGATGATTGTGACAATTTGGTCATTCCAGAGAAATTATGTAAGATGGACAAGTTCCTAGAGGTCCCGGTGCCCCCCGATGCTTTTCCTATACCCAAGCGGGTGGCGGACATTGTAAATAAGGAATGGGAAAGGCCCGGCATACCTTTTGTTCCTCCCCCTATATTTAAGAAATTATTTCCTATGGTCGACCCCAGAAAGGACTTATGGCAGACAGTCCCCAAGGTCGAGGGGGGCGGTTTCTACTCTAAACAAACGCACTACTATCCCTATAGAAGATAGTTGTGCTTTCAAAGATCCTATGGATAAAAAATTAGAGGGTTTGCTTAAAAAGATGTTTGTTCAGCAAGGTTACCTTCTACAACCAATTTCATGCATTGTTCCTGTCACTACAGCAGCGTGTTTCTGGTTCGAAGAACTAGAAAAGTCGCTCAATAAAGAATCTTCGTATGAGGAGGTTATGGACAGAGTTCAAGCACTTAAATTGGCTAACTCTTTTATCTTAGACGCCAATTTGCAATTAGCTAGATTAGCGGCGAAAAATTCAGGTTTTGCTATTGTGGCGCGCAGAGCGCTTTGGCTAAAGTCTTGGTCAGCGGATGTGTCCTCCAAGAACAAATTGCTTAACATCCCTTTCAAGGGTAAAACGCTGTTTGGCCCTGACTTGAAAGAGATTATTTCAGACATCACTGGGAGAAAGGGCCACGCCCTTCCTCAGGATAGGTCTTTTAAGGCTAAAAATAAGCCAAATTTTCGTCCCTTTCGCAGAAACGGACCAGCCTCAAATTCTACACCCTCTAAGCAAGAGGGTAATAGTTCTCAAACCAAACCAGCCTGGAGACCGATGCAAGGCTGGAACAAGGGTAAGCAGGCCAAGAAACCTGCCACTGCTACTAAAACAGCATGAAGTGTTGGCCCCCGATCCGGGACCGGATCTGGTGGGGGGCAGACTCTCTCTCTTTGCTCAGGCTTGGGCAAGAGATGTTCAGGATCCTTGGGCGCTAGAAATAGTTTCTCAAGGTTATCTCCTGGAATTCAAGGAACTACCCCCAAGGGGGAGGTTCCACAGGTCTCAATTGTCTTCAAACCAAATAAAAAGACAGGCATTCTTACATTGTGTAGAAGACCTGTTAAGAATGGGAGTGATTCATCCTGTTCCATTAGGAGAACAAGGGATGGGGTTTTACTCCAATCTGTTCATAGTTCCCAAAAAAGAAGGAACATTCAGACCAATTTTAGATCTCAAGATTCTAAACAAATTTCTCAGGGTTCCATCGTTCAAAATGGAAACCATTCGAACAATTCTTCCTACCATCCAGGAAGGTCAATTCATGACCACGGTGGATTTAAAGGATGCGTATCTACATATTCCTATCCACAAGGAACATCATCGGTTCCTAAGGTTCGCCTTTCTGGACAAGCATTACCAGTTTGTGGCACTTCCATTCGGATTAGCCACTGCTCCAAGGATTTTCACAAAGGTACTAGGGTCCCTTCTAGCGGTGCTAAGACCAAGGGGCATTGCAGTAGTACCTTACTTGGACGACATACTGATTCAAGCGTCGTCTCTGTCAAAAGCAAAGGCTCATACGGACGTTGTTCTAGCCTTTCTCAGATCTCACGGGTGGAAAGTGAACATAGAAAAAAGTTCTCTGTCCCCGTCAACAAGAGTTCCCTTCTTGGGAACAATAATAGACTCCTTAGAAATGAAGATTTTTCTGACAGAGGCCAGAAAATCAAAACTTCTAAGCTCTTGTCAAGTACTTCATTCTGTTCTTCTTCCTTCCATAGCGCAGTGCATGGAAGTAATAGGTTTGATGGTTGCGGCAATGGACATAGTTCCTTTTGCACGAATTCATCTAAGACCATTACAACTGTGCATGCTCAGACAGTGGAATGGGGATTATACAGACTTGTCTCCGACGATCCAAGTAGATCGAAGATCCATAGACTCACTCCGTTGGTGGCTGAACCTGGACAATCTGTCACAGGGAATGAGCTTCCGCAGGCCAGAGTGGGTCATTGTCACGACCGACGCCAGTCTGGTGGGCTGGGGCGCGGTCTGGGAACCCCTGAAAGCTCAGGGTCTATGGTCTCGGGAAGAATCTCTTCTCCCGATAAACATTCTGGAACTGAGAGCGATATTCAATGCTCTCAAAGCTTGGCCTCAACTAACAAAGGCCAAATTCATAAGGTTTCAATCAGACAACATGACGACTGTTGCATATATCAACCATCAGGGGGGAACAAGGAGTTCCCTGGCGATGGAGGAAGTGACCAAAATAATTCAATGGGCGGAGAATCACTCCTGCCACTTGTCTGCAATCCACATCCCAGGAGTGGAAAATTGGGAAGCGGATTTTCTGAGTCGTCAGACTTTCCATCCGGGGGAGTGGGAACTCCATCCGGAAATCTTTGCCCAAATAACTCAATTATGGGGCATTCCAGACATGGACCTGATGGCGTCTCGTCAGAACTTCAAGGTTCCTTGCTACGGGTCCAGATCCAGGGATCCCAAGGCGACTCTAGTAGATGCACTGATAGCGCCTTGGACCTTCAACCTAGCTTATGTATTCCCGCCGTTTCCTCTCATTCCCAGGCTGGTAGCCAGGATCAATCAGGAGAGGGCTTCGGTGATCTTGATAGCTCCTGCGTGGCCACGCAGAACTTGGTATGCAGACCTGGTGAATATGTCATCGGCTCCACCATGGAAGCTACCTTTGAGACAGGACCTTCTTGTTCAAGGTCCATTCGAACATCCGAATCTGGCTTCACTCCAACTGACTGCTTGGAGATTGAACGCTTGATTTTATCAAAGCGTGGGTTTTCAGATTCTGTCATTGATACTCTTATCCAGGCTAGAAAGCCTGTAACTAGGAAAATTTACCATAAAATATGGAAAAAATATATCTGTTGGTGTGAATCTAAAGGATTCCCATGGAACAAGATAAAAATTCCTAAGATTCTATCCTTTCTACAAGAGGGTTTGGAGAAAGGATTATCTGCAAGTTCTTTGAAGGGACAGATTTCTGCTTTATCTGTTTTACTTCACAAAAAGCTGGCGGCTGTGCCAGATGTTCAAGCTTTTGTTCAGGCTCTGGTTAGAATCAAGCCTGTTTACAAACCTTTGACTCCTCCTTGGAGTCTCAATTTAGTTCTTTCAGTTCTTCAAGGGGTTCCGTTTGAACCCTTACATTCCGTAGATATTAAGTTACTATCTTGGAAAGTTTTGTTTTTGGTTGCAATTTCTTCTGCTAGAAGAGTTTCAGAGTTATCTGCTCTGCAGGGTTCTCCTCCTTATCTGGTGTTCCATGCAGATAAGGTGGTTTTGCGTACTAAACCTGGTTTTCTTCCGAAAGTTGTTTCTAACAAAAACATTAACCAGGAGATAGTTGTGCCTTCTTTGTGTCCGAATCCAGTTTCAAAGAAGGAACGTTTGTTACATAATTTGGATGTAGTTCGTGCTCTAAAATTCTATTTAGAGGCTACAAAGGATTTCAGACAAACATCTTCTTTGTTTGTTGTTTATTCTGGTAAAAGGAGAGGTCAAAAAGCAACTTCTACCTCTCTCTCTTTTTGGCTTAAAAGCATCATCCGATTGGCTTATGAGACTGCCGGACGGCAGCCTCCTGAAAGAATCACAGCTCACTCCACTAGGGCTGTGGCTTCCACTTGGGCCTTCAAGAACGAGGCTTCTGTTGATCAGATATGTAAGGCAGCGACTTGGTCTTCACTGCACACTTTTACCAAATTTTACAAATTTGATACTTTTGCTTCTTCTGAGGCTATTTTTGGGAGAAAGGTTTTGCAAGCCGTGGTGCCTTCCATCTAGGTGACCTGATTTGCTCCCTCCCATCATCCGTGTCCTAAAGCTTTGGTATTGGTTCCCACAAGTAAGGATGACGCCGTGGACCGGACACACCTATGTTGGAGAAAACAGAATTTATGCTTACCTGATAAATTACTTTCTCCAACGGTGTGTCGGGCCCACGGCCCGCCCTGGTTTTTTTAATCAGGTCTGATGAATTATTTTCTCTAACTACAGTCACCACGGTATCATATGATTTCTCCTATGCATATTCCTCCTTTACGTCGGTCGAATGACTGGGGTAGGCGGAGCCTAGGAGGGATCATGTGACCAGCTTTGCTGGGCTCTTTGCCATTTCCTGTTGGGGAAGAGAATATCCCACAAGTAAGGATGACGCCGTGGACCGGACACACCGTTGGAGAAAGTAATTTATCAGGTAATCATAAATTCTGTTTTATGTAAGAATTTACCTTATAAATTAATTTCTTTCATATTGGCAAGAGTCCATGAGGCCCACCCTTTTTATGGTGGTTATGATTTTTTTGTATAAAGCACAATTATTTCCAAATTCCTTTGTTGATGCTTTTTACTCCTTTCTTTATCACCCCACTACTTGGCTATTCGTTAAACTGAATTGTGGTTGTGGGGAGGGGTGTATTTATAGGCATTTTGAGGTTTGAGAAACTTTGCCCCTCCTGGTAGGATTGTATATCCCATACGTCACTAGCTCATGGACTCTTGCCAATATGAAAGAAATGAATTTATCAGGTAAATTCTTACATAAATTATGTTTTTCACTGTTTATACAATATAATATTAATCAATAGGGTATTAGTTCAGATGTGTGAGCTGCACGTATATATCTTCTAAAAAAATTTGTAATAATGTGATTCTTAAAGGGACGTTATGGTGCAAAAATTACATGCTGGTGACTTTAGCAATTCCAACACTGCAAGTCTATATGTTTTACCCATGCAAAGGGGCTTAACGCATAGAGTACAGCTTGAGAAAAATTGCACGCTCTATCTAAACCACTAAAGTTTGTTTGACTTTACTATCCCTTTAAAAGCATAGACTTGCAGGGTTGCTTGTGCTAAAATAATATGCTCTTATGAATTAGAATATGTCATTTTTGCACTATAATCATAAATGTTTGTGATTTCACATGTTGTAGGTTCTTAAAAAAACAAAAATAAATATATAAAACCTATATGCACTGATCCACATGGTAGCAATAGTCCTTATTGATATCAAGTCCAGGTTAATACGTAGGGCTCCATTACATATGCGGCATAGCCCGCAAAAGCTGCACGTATATTTCACCCGTCGGCCACAATTTTTACTCCTATAAGCTAACATGGGACCGCGTCACAAATCGGTATCCAATATTCAGCGCAAGTACTTATGGCGAAAATGGAGACCTTTTACTCCATTTTCACGTTGCCACACAAAGGCAGCCGCAGCAAACCATGCGCTGAGTATGTGAGCACTGTAACTTCCGTAATTGCCTGAAAATATAAACTAACGCATGTGCAATATCTATCTTCCTGTCAACCGCCAACCCCCACGGCAATAATTAATAAAGTATATTAACCCCTATATCCGCCATTAAACCCACACCGCAATTATTAAATGATTAACCCCTATATCCGCCATCAAACCCACACTGCAAGTAATAATTAAATTAGCCCCTATATCCCCCAACCCCAACATCGCAAACTACCTAATGTATTAACCCCTAATCCGCCATTAACCCACATCGCAAAGTACCTGTTAAAAACTATTGACCCCTAACCCGCCATCCCCCACAACGCAAATAAATAATTACATTACTAAGCCCCTAACCTAACGCCTCCCTAAATTAACCCAAAATTACCTAAATTAAAAAATACTAAAGTTACTAACTATTAAAATAAAAAACCTAACATACTGTACTTTAAAAATAAAAAAACTAAGTTTAAATTAAGCTAAAATTACAGAAAATAAAAAAAATCTAATATTACAGAAAATGATCAAAAATAAAAAATTTAAACCTAATCCCTATGAAAATAAAAACGCCGCCTAATCTAATGCTAAACTACCAATAGCCCTTAAAAGGGCTTTTTGCAGAGCGTTGCCCTAAGTTAAACAGCTCTTTTACAGTTACAAAAAAATTCCCCCCTAACAGTAAAACTCACCACCCACCAAACCCCCCCAAATAAATAAACCTAACACTAAAAAAACCTAAACTACCCATTGCCCTGAAAAAGGGCATTTGTATGGACATTGCCCTTAAAAGGGCATTTAGCTCTTTTGCTGCCCTTAAACGGGCATTTAGCTCTTTTTTAAAATTTGCTCATCTCTAATCTAAATAAAACAAACCCCCCCCCAATTTTTTTTTTTTGTAAAAAAAAAAACCTGTCTAACCCCCAGGTTGGTACTCACGGTTCCTGAAGTCGGGCGGAGAAGGTCCTGTTCCAGGCGGGGGAAGTCTTCCAAGCGGCGACCTCTTCTTTTAGGAACAAGCTGGCGCGGAGCTGAAGACCGGCGACCGTGGAGCCATGGAGCGTGGAGGATCCGCTTTGTACGGTCTCCGCCGTACACTGAATAGTGAATTCAAGTTACTCGATTAAAGATGGCGTCCCTTGAATTCCTATTGGCTGATTTAATTCTTCAAATACAAATCAGCCAATAGGATGAGCTACTTAAATCATATTGGCTGTTCAAATCAACCAATAGGATGAGAGCTACTGCGGTCATTGGTCTTCAGCTCCGCCCTCCGTGCCGGCTTGTTCCTGGAAGAAGAAAGAAGAGGTTGCCACTTGGAAGACTTCACCGTCTGGAACAGGACCTTCTCCGACGGACTTCAGGAACCGTGAGTACCAACCTGTGGGTTAGACTTAGTTTTTATTTTTTTATTTTTTGGGGGGGTTTGTTTTATTAGGGATGGGCAATTCTTAAAAGAACTAAATGCCCTTTCTTCTATAAGGTACAACGAGTCCACGGATTCATCCTTTACTTGTGGGATATTATCCTCCTGCTAACAGGAAGCGGCAAAGAGCACCACAGCAGAGCTGTCTATATAGCTCCTCCCTTAGCTCCACCCCACAGTCATTCTCTTTGCCTACTCTAAGTACTAGGAAGGGTAAAGTGAAAGAGGTGATAAAATCTTAATTTTTATTTTCTTCAAGCAAGAGTTTTTTATTTTAAATGGTACAGGTGTGTTCTGGAGGCTGATGATCTTAGCATTTGTCACTAAGATCCAGAGCAGTTCCCACAGAATGGCTGAGGAGTACAAGAAACTTCAGTGTGAGGAACGTTTTCATGCTATAAGCAGTGATGTATGTTCAGTCATTTTTTTCTGGAGAGACTGTGGTATTTCAGAATTGGCTGACAGTATCCCCATGAGGGAGAGAGTAAGCTGTAATCCTAAAAGATATAGAGGGATTTCTAAGCTTGCACAAGGGGCTAATAAAAAATGGTTGATGCTGAGTTTGAATGTTTGTGGGTAAACGTTTTGTGAACTGGGAGTGCTGATAAAGTTTTTGGCAATAACGTTTTTTGAGTCTTTATTGAGGGTACACTTGCTTCTTTTTTGGGTTTCAGAACCCACATGGCTAGTTTGGAACCTCTCTAGTGCGGTTCATTTAGGCTGAAAAAACATTGAGTGAGATGGGCGGGGCCTATTTTCGCGCCTCAGTTGCACAGTTGTATTTACAAAGCAAGCAGCAAGCTCCAACTCCGGTGGGCCCTTGTGGAAGTGTTGGGCCAAATCAAAGCTTTAACCCCATTTTTCCAATCCCTGAGGTGCAGGGGGTGTTTTTTTCGGATTTAGGCCTTATTAACTATCCGGTTTTCACAATAAAGGGTTAAGTGTTCCTTTCTTTGTGGGGCAAAGTTAGCTGCATAAATTGAATCTTGTATCAAAAAATTGAAACTATTGGTGTATTTTAATGCAGTTTTGCAGAACGTGTATGCTTTTTTTCTCTTAAAGGCGCAGTACCGTTTTTTAATATTGTTATTTTTTCACTAAATAAAATGTTTTCAAGCTTGTTTGTGGTCATTACTAGCCTGTTCAACATGTCTCACATTGAGAAAAGCCAATGTTCAATGTGTTTGGAAGCCATTGTGGAACCCCCACTTAAAATGTGTCCCTCATGCACTGAAAGGGCAATAAATTGCAAAGAACATATTTTAGCTAATAAAAGTATGTCGCAGGATGATTCTCAGTCAGAAGGGAATCGGGTTATGCCATCTAATTCTCCCCAAGTGTCACAACCATTAACGCCCGCACAAGCGACGCCAAGTACTTCTAGTGCGTCTAATTCTTTCACCCTGCAAGATATGGCCGCAGTTATGAATACTACCCTCACAGAGGTTTTATCTTAGCTGCCGGGGTTGCAGGGGAAGCGCAGTAGGTCTGGTGTGAGAGTAAATGCTGAGCCCTCTGACGCTTTATTAGCCATATCCGATGTACCCTCACAATGTTCTGAGTTGGGGGTGAGGAATTTGCTGTCTGAGGGAGAGATTTCTGATTCAGGAGAGATGTTCCCTCAGACAGACTCAGATAAGACGGCTTCTAAATTTAAGCTAGAACACCTCCGCTTGTTGCTCAGGGAGGTTTTAGCGACTCTGGATGATTGTGACCCTATTGTAGTTCCAGAGAAATTGTGTAAAATGGACAGATATCTAGAGGTTCCTGCCTACACTAATGTTTTTCCGGTCCCCAAGAGGATTTTCGGACATTGTTGCTAAGGAGTGGGATAGACCAGGTATTCCCTTTTCTCCGCCTCCTACTTTTAAGAAAATGTTTCCCATATCAGACACCATGCGGAATTCGTGGCAGACGGTCCCTAAGGTGGAGGGAGCTATTTCTAACCTGGCTAAGCGTAAGACTATACCTATTAATGAATACAAAATTAGAGGGTCTCCTAAAGAAAATATTTATTGATCAGGGTTTTCTTCTGCAACCTATAGCGTGCATTGTTCCTGTAACTACTGCAGCTGCTTTTTGGTTCAAGGCTCTAGAGGAGGCTCTTCAGTTCTAGACCCCATTAGATGATATTCTGGATAGAATTAGGGCTCTCAAGCTAGCTAATTCTTTCATTACAGATGCTGCTTTTCAACTGGCTAAATTAGCGGCAAAGAATTCAGGTTTTGACATTTTAGCGCGTAGAGCGTTATGGCTTAAGTCCTGGTCTGCTGGCGTGTCATCAAAATCTAAGCTTTTAGCCATCCCTTTCAAGGGTAAGACCCTATTCGGGCCTGAACTGAAAGAGATCATTTCAGACATCACTGGAGGAAAAGGCCATGCCCTTCCTCTGGATAAGACAAATAAGATGAGGACCAAACAAAATAATTTTCGTTCCTTTCGAAACTTCAAAGGTGGTCCCTCTTCCTCCTCCCCTGCTGCAAAGCAGGAGGGGAATTTTGCTCAATTCAAGTCAGTCTGGAGACCTAACCAGACTTAGAACAAGGGTAAACAGGCCAAGAAGCCCGCTGCTGCCACCAAGACAGCATGAAGGGGCAGCCCCCGATCTGGGACCGGATCTAGTAGGGGGCAGACGTTCTCTCTTTGCTCAGGCTTGGGCAAGAGACGTTCAGGACTCCTGGGCTTTAGAAATTGTGTCCCAGGGGTATCTTCTAGACTTCAAAGATTCCCCTCCAATGGGGAGATTCCATCTTTCTCGATTGTCTGTAAACCAGACAAAAAGAGAGGCGTTCTTACGCTGTGTAGAAGATCTACATACCATGGGAGTAATCTGCCCAGTTCCAAAAACAGAACAGGGGCAGGGGTTTTACTCTGTTTGTGGTTCCCAATAAAGAGGGAACCTTCAGACCAATTTTAGATCTCAAGATCTTAAACAAATTCCTCAGAGTCCCATCCTTCAAGATGGAGACCATTCGGACTATTTTACCAATGATCCAGGAGGGTCAATATATGACCACCGTGGATTTAAAGGATGCGTATCTGCACATCCCTATCCACAAAGATCATCATCAGTTTCTCAGGTTCGCCTTTCTGGACAAGCATTACCAGTTTGTGGCTCTTCCCTTCGGGTTGGCCACAGCTCCCAGAATTTTCACAAAGGTGCTAGCGTCCCTTCTGGTGGTCTTAAGGCCGCGGGGCATAGCAGTGGCGCCTTATCTGGACGATATCTTAATTCAGGCGTCAACTTACCAACTAGCTAAATCTCACACGGACATCGTATTGGCTTTTCTAAGATCTCAGGGGTGGAAGGTGAACGTAAAAAAGAGTTCACTTACCCCTCTCACAAGAGTTCCTTTCCTGGGAACTCTGATAGATTCGGTAGACATTACAATTTTTCTGACGGAGGTCAGGAAATCAAAGATTTTAACCATCTGCCGAGCTCTTCATTCCATTCCTCGGCCGTCAGTGGCTCATTGTATGGAGGTAATTGGACTAATGGTAGCGGCAATGGACATAGTTCCGTCTGCTCGCTTGCATCTCAGACCACTGCAACTATGCATGCTCAAACAGTGGAATGGGGATTATGCAAATTTATCTCCTCGGATAAATCTGGATCAAGAGACCAGAGACTCTCTTCTTTGGTGGTTGTCACAGGATCATCTGTCCCAGGGAATGTGTTTCCGCAGGCTAGCATGGGTCATAGTGACGACGGATGCCAGCCTATTGGGCTGGGGTGCAGTCTGGAATTCCCTGAAAGCACAGGGAGTGTGGACTCAGGAGGAGGCTCTCCTCCCAATAAATATTCTAGAATTGAGAGCGATATTCAACGCGCTTCAGGCGTGGCCTCAGCTGGCTTCGGCCAGATTCATAAGATTCCAGTCGGACAATATCACGACTGTAGCATATATCAATCATCAGGGGGGAACAAAGAGTTCTCTAGCGATGATAGTGGTTACCAAAATAATTTGATGGGCAGAGACTCACTCTTGCCATCTATCAGCAATCTTAATCCCAGGAGTGGAGAACTGGGAAGCGGATTTTCTAAGTCGTCAGACTTTTCATCCGGGGGAGTGGGAACTCCATCCGGAGGTGTTTGCGCAATTGATTCCTCAATGGGGCACACCAGAATTGGATCTGATGGCGTCTCGTCAGAACGCCAAACTTCCTTGTTACGGTTCCAGATCAAGGGATCCTCAAGCAGTACTGATAGATGCTCTAGCAGTACCTTGGTCGTTCAACCTGGCTTATGTGTTTCCACCATTTCATCTCCTCCCTCGTCTGATTGCCAGAATCAAACAGGAGAGAGCTTCAGTGATTTTGATAGCACCTGCGTGGCCACGCAGGACTTGGTATGCAGACCTGGTGGACATGTCATCTCTACCACCATGGACACTACCACTGAGACGGGACCTTCTCATTCAAGGTCCGTTCCAGCATCCAAATCTAGTTTCTCTGCGGCTGACTGCCTGGAGATTGAACGCTTCATCTTATCCAAGCGGGGATTCTCTGAGTCGGTCATAGATACCTTGATTCAGGCTCGAAAGCCTGTCACTAGGAAGATTTATCAATAGATATGGCGTAAATATCTTTATTGGTGTGAATCCAAAGGCTACTCATGGAGTAAGATCAGGATTCCTAGGATTTTGTCCTTTCTCCGAGAAGGATTGGAGAAGGGGTTATCAGCTAGTTCTCTAAAGGGTCAGATATCTGGCAGATGTTCCAGACGTTCAGTCGTTTTGTCAGGCTTTAGTTAGAATCAAGCCTGTGTTTAAACCTGTTGCTCCGCCATGGAGTTTGAATTTAGTTCTAAATGTTCTTCAAGGGGTTCAGTTCGAACCTATGCATTCCATAGATATTAAGCTTCTATCTTGGAAAGTTCTGTTTTAGTTGCTATCGCTTCGGCTCGAAGAGTTTCTGAACTATCCGCATTGCAATGCGACTCCCCTTATCTTGTTTTTCATTCTGATAAGGTGATTTTGCGTACCAAACCTGTATTTCTTCCTAAGGTTGTTACTAATAAGAATATTAATCAGGAAATTGTTGTTCCTTCCCTGTGTCCTAATTCTTCCTCTAAGAAGGAACGTCTGTTGCACAACTTGGACGTGGTTCGTGCTTTGAAGTTTTACTTGCAAGCGACCAGGGATTTCCGTCAAGCATCTTCGCTGTTTGTTGTCTATTCTGGAAAGCGTAGAGGTCAAAAAGCTACAGCTACCTCTCTTTCTTTTGGCTGAAAAGCATCATCCCGTTTGGCATACGAGACTGCTGGACAGCAGCCTCCTGAAAGAATTACAGCTCACTCTACTAGAGCGGTGGCTTCCACATGGGCTTTTAAAAATGATGCTTCTGTTGAACAGATTTGTAAGACTGCGACTTGGTCTTCACTTCATACCTTTTCCAAATTTTACAAATTTGATACTTTTGCTTCTTCGGAGGCTATTTTTGGGAGAAAAGTTCTTCAAGCAGTGGTGCCTTCTGTTTAGGCATCTGTCTTGTCCCTGCCGTTCATCAGTGTCCTATAGCTTTGGTATTGTATCCCACAAGTAAAAGATGAATCCGTGGACTCGTTGTACCTTATAGAAGAAAAGTAAATGTATGCTTACCTGATAAATTAATATCTTCTATGGTCCGACGAGTCCTCGACCCGCCCTGTCATTTTAAGACAGATTATATTTTTTTGATTTAAACTTCAGTCACCTCTGCACCTTTTAGTTTCTCCTTTTTCTTCCTGTACCTGTGGGTTTTACTGTTAGGGGGGGACTTAGAATTTTTTGTAACTATAAAATAGCTGTTTAACTTAGGGCAATGCCACTGCAAAAAGCCCTGTAATTTGAACTTAATTTAAATTTAGTTTTTTTTCCAAATTTTTTAAAGTAATGTTAGTGTTTTTTATTTTAATAGTTAGTAACGTTAGTATTTTTTAATTTAGGTAATTTGGGTTAATTTAGGGGGTGTTAGGTTAGGGGGCTTAGTAATTTAATTATTTGCGTTGTGGGGGATGACGGTTTAGGGGTTAATAGTTTTAATAGGTAGTTTGCAACGTGGGTTAATGGCAGTTTAGGGGTTAATAGTTTTAATAGGGACTTTGCGATGTGGGTTAATGGCGGATTAGGGGTTAATACATTATATAGTTTGCGATGTCCTCAAAGCTCTGGTTAACCTTTTTTGTGGAACAAAAAGTGTCAGAAACACATCAAATACATTACAAAGTACAGTTACACTTTTATAATAACGCTATAATAAAAATTATTTTAAAAAAAAGTTATAAAGGCTCAAATATGAGCTTTCAGATGTTAGGGGAAAAAAAGGCAGACAAAGGGCTTTGATGTGTGTGTATATATGTATTTATATATGTGTTTACAGACATATATATATATATATATATATATATATATATATATATATATATATATATATATATATATATATATATATATATATATATATATATATATACATATAAACACAAATACATATGCAGGGGTGGAAAAATATCACTATGTTCAACTAGTCAGGGGTTAAAAGGGGTTAAAAGCTTCTAGCCCAGAGAGAAAAAGTTACTTCCCCCGGTCGTCGCAAGCCATTTCTGACGTCCGAAATGATGGATCGGTCATCCTCCAATCACGGCTCGAGGAAACTTGAGCGGCTGTCAAGTTTACAAGGTATTTTTTCACAACACAAGTGAAATGTAAATTTTTATGAATTAAAGTGCCTCTATTTTTAATCGAATTTTTAAAACCGGGAACTTTAGCATCAAAATTAAGATTCACTTAAAGGGATACTAATTACACATTTTTTCTTCATGATTCAGATAGAGCAGGCAATTTTAAGCAACCTTCTAATGTTTTTGTTCTTTTGCTATCTTTATTTGAAAAGCAGGAATGTAAAGCTTAGGAGCCGGCCCATTTTTGGTTCAGCACTTGGGTAGCTCTTGTCGATTGGTTGCTAAATGTAGTACTAGTTTTTTTTTTGTTTTTTTTTGCTCCATTGACTTCTATGGGGATTACGTTGTTGTTGTTTGTGATAATCGAAGTTAAGCTTTTTACGTGCATCGGGTTAGAGCATGAGCGAAAACTGTTTACTTTCAACTTGTAATACGAGCGCTTCCCGTGGCACTAAAAAAACGTACTTCGAGTGGGAGCGTTAAATACCGTGCCACTTAGTAATCTGGCCCTTAAAGTGATGGTAAATAAGAGCATTTAACAAACGCTAGGCTTTACCATCACTAAAAATAAAGGGAAGTTTAAGTCATCAGTTATTTAATAAAAGTGTGATAAACTCACCCTGACTATGCCGCTGCAGCTCACTAAAATCGGCGCTCTTCTTCAATGAGGTGACATTTGCACCTCTCACCAATAGCCATGTGTATCAGCTGACCGTGTTCTGTATGATAGCATTGCTACTGGTTTAGAGGTGCAAACATTATCTCATTGGTAGAGGAGCGCCAAGTTTACTAAGCTGCAGCTGCACAGTTAGGGTGAGTTTAGCACCCACTTTATTTTTAGTGATGGTAAATTCTAGCGTTTGTTAAATGCTTGGGTTTACCATCACTTTAATGGGTAAACTACACAGCTTATTTTACTAATCACTTAGCTAAAATTTAAATTGGTATTAAGCTAAACTTAGCTATTTATTTTTTCAGTGTTTGTAGCACAAATTATCTTTAAAGGGACAGTCAACATTCAAAATACACCTAGGGCTCAATTTATCAAAGCTGAGGTGGACAGGGGCGCATATATGCGCCCCTGTATGCCTCAGCTCGCCTGTAGTGGGGCACCCAAGCGCAATTTTGAGCTTGCGTGCAATCCCGCCCCCTGTCTGCGCACAGCCAATCACGCGCGGGCAGGAGCTGTCAATCTCCTCGGTCGGACTAGACCGTGGAGATTGAATTTTGCCACCTTAGAGGTGGCGAAGAGGTTAGGGAAGCGGCGGTCTGGTGACCGCTACTTGTTAAATTACGGCGAGCAAGTTCTTGGGAGAACTTGCAACCGTAGGGCTTTGATAAATCGAGCCCTTACTGTATTGTCTCAGTTGCCCCACAATTAGTCCATACGTCAATACTCGGCAGTAGTCCTCATGGAATATCCATTTTATTCAAAAAGTTAACTGCCATTTTGAAAAAAACATGGCTCCATAACTCCTCCTAGATAGTTCCGTGTATAACAAGGCACAGAGTGATGATATTAACAAACGGCGCATGCGCAATTTAGCGTGAACGTGCAAGAGTCGTCTTGGCCCACACTCAGGGGATTTACGGCTAAAATCGGATTAATAGTGACGTAGATATAGGAGGAGTTATGGAGCCATGTTTTTTTCAAAACGGCAGTTAACTTTTTGAATAAAATGGATATTCCATGTATGGACTAATCATGGGGCAACGATACAGTAAGTGTATTTAGAGTGTTGACTGTCCCTTTAAATCAATTTAGGTTACAATTTTAAATTAGTTGTGCTTTTGATAGCTTAAAGGGCCACTAAACCCAAAATCTTTATTTCATGATTCAGATAGAGAATATAAATTTAAACAACATTACAATTTACTTCCATTATTTATTTTGCTTAATTTTTTAAATATCCTTAGTGGAAGAAAAAGCAATGTACATGGTGAGCCAATCACACAAGGCTTCTATGTGCAGCAATCAATCAGCAGCTAGTTAGCATATCTAGATATGCTTTTCATCAAAGAATGTCAAGAGAATAAAACAAATTCGATAATATAAGTAAATTAGAAAGATGTTTAAAATTGCATTGTCTTTCTAAATCATAAAAGAAAAAATGTGGGTGGCATGGTAATTTGCAATAATGTAACATGTTCTGTTATTTATAAAGTCTTTATACTACTACTTCATAATGCTACCCGGCTGGAAACATTTTCTGTGGAGACTGCTGCTTCAGGGCAATACACAGTAGCAATGTGTTGCGGCTCATTAGCAGGGATTTAGCTATGTGTTCGCTCAGTTTTAAAGTGACAGATTAATTATTTTTATTTTATGTATAGAAAAAGAACAGCATTTAAATGTATTACTTTTTTTTTGCATAAAAAAGGTGCTACAGGTACAATTCTCTTGTTACAGAATAGCATATCTGCCAAGTCTAAACATCATTAAAACAAATTAACATTGTTTACTGCAGTTGTTTTTCAATAGCCAAACTTAAAGGGACAGTCTAGTCAAAATCAAACTTTCATGATTCAGATAGGGCATGCAATTTTAAACAACTTTCCAATTGACTTTTATTATTAAATTTGCTTTTGTTCCCTTGGTGGTATTTTTTAAAAGCTAAACCTAGGTAGGCTCAAACTGATTTCTAAACCATTGAAAACCGCCTCTTAGCTCAGAGCATTTTGAAAGTTTTTCACAGTTAGTTCATGTGTGTCATATAGATAACATTGTGCTCACTCCCGTGAAGTTATTTAGGAGTCTGCACTGATTGGCTAAACATCATGTCTGTCAAAAGCACTCAGTTAAGAGGGCAGTCTGCAGAGGCTTAGATACAAGGTAATCACAGAGGTAAAACATATATTAATATAGCTGTGTTGGTTATGCAAAACTGGGGAATGGGTAATAAAGGGATTATCTATCTTCTTAAACAACAAACATTCTGGTGTTGACTGTCCCCTTTAAACCCCCCCCCCCACTTTCCACTTATGGAGGAGCCAATCTGGGTTTACTGCTCAGCTGACAATGCTAGCCCAGTCATACTGTTAGTATACAGTGCATTGTTTTGCAGTCCTTGTTAGTTAAAACCTGTTATGTAAAGATATGTAGCAGGATTAACCTTAAAGGGACAGTCTAGTCCAAACAAAACTTTCATGTCTCAGATAGGGCATGTAATTTTAAACAATTTTCCAATGTACTTTTATCACCAATTTTTCTTTGTTCTCTTGGTATTCTTAGTTGAAAGCTTAACTTAGGAGTTTCATATGCTAATTTCTTAGACCTTGAAGGCCGCCTCTTAAGAATGCATTTTAACAGGTTTTTCACCACTAGAGGGTGTTAGTTCATGTTTTTCATATAGATAACACTGTGCTCGTGCCCATGAAGTTACCTGGGAGCCATCACTGATTGGCTAAACTGCAAGTCTGTCAAAAAAACAAATAAAGGGGTAGTTTGCAGAGGCTTAGATACAAGATAATCACAGAGGTGAAAAATAGATAAATATAACTGTGTTGGTTATGCAAAACTAGGGAATGGGTAAACAAGGGATTATCTATCTTTTAAAACAATAACAATTCTGGTGTAGACTGTCCCTTTAATAAGTCTGTAGTGTGTTTTTTTTCAGTTCTGAGAATTAAAGGGACATAATACTCGTATGCTAAATCACTTGAAACTGATGCAGTATAACTGTAAAAAGCTGACAGGAAAATATTACCTAAGCAGCTCTATGTAAAAAAGGAAGATATTTTACCTCACAATTTCCTCAGCTCAGCAGAGTAAGTTCTGTGTAAAAAGTTATACTCAGCTGCAGGTAAAAAACAAAAAAATAAAGAAATGAACAGCAGCCAATCAGCATCCGCAGTGCTGAGGTCATGAATTCTTTTACTGTGATCTCATGAGATTTGACTTAACTCTCATGAGATTTCAAGTAAACCCTTTAAACTGAATAGGGAAATAAGATGAGAGTGCACAAGGCTCATCCCTTCGGCTGTCCCGGGACAGACATACTAATATGCTGCTTAGAAATCCTTTACAATGGGATGTGGCTACTGAGGAACTTTTGAGGTAAAATATCTTTCTTTTTTACATAGGATGTTCAGGTGATATTTTCTAGTCGGCTTTTTACAACTATACTGCATCACTTGTTGAAACATTTGGGTATTATGGCCCTTTAAAAAAAGCCCCAATTTTCAGAGTTAGATTACATGAAAAAGGGGTGAAATAAATCACATTGCATTTCTTTTTACTATGTATAACTTACATTTTTTATGGTTTAAATCTCAAGTTTTACTGTCTCTATTTTTAAGAAAAACCTTTTTAAATTTGAGGTGATAAGAACAGGAAGGCCATGATTGTGCACACCTGAGTCCTGGGTTATAGGGTTTATTGAATCACAGAAATATGCATTTTTTTTTAACAAAAATAATTAATTAAACAGAGAAACTATTTGAGCACCATGTCTCTTTAGAGGGATATAAAACCCAAATTATCAAATTTGTTTCATTCTCTTGGTATCTTTTGTTTTAAAGCTTCCCCTCGTAGGCTCAGAATTGGTGATTGCACATATATGCCTCATGTTATTGGCTAACCCATGTGCCATGCTGTTTTTTCATACAAGGATACCAAAAGAATGAAGCCAATTAAATAACGCAACTAAATTGGAAAGTTGTTTAAAAATGTGTTCTCTATCCGAACCATGAAAAACAATTGAGGTTTCATGTCCTTTTAAGTTCTTCCATATGCCTAGTTTACGTTTTGATTTAATACTATCAAATATACAATTTGTAAGAATTGATAAGCATCTCACATCGTGGTGTTCATCAGATGGGGAAAATAATTTTTTAAGTTCAAGTACAAAACAGCTCCTTGCCAATAAGCAATCATAAGACATAAAGGGCCAGATTATGAGTTGATCGCTATTGTTTGTGCGCAAGCAATATCTGGTTTTTGCTTTGGTTTGTACGCAATTTAAATTGTTCTCGAATTGCGAGTTCTAAGTAGAAAGTGAATGAGTGACTGCAATCGCGGTTTATGCTAGAATGATTTCCACAACCTCATAGCTCTGGTTAACTGTTTCACGAAACAAAAAGTAAAATACATTACAAAGTACCATATAATAAATATTATTAAAAAATGCATACAAAAGTTATAAAGGCTCAAAGATATAAGATCTCAGGTGTTATAAAAAAAAAACAACCGCCAGGCAAAGGGCTTTAACATAGAGATACATACATTTCTAAATATGTATATTATTAAAAATATAAATACAATAAAAATTATGGATGGAGTAATGTGGTCAGGAGATATTCCCTTTTCTCCAACATAGGTGTGTCCGGTCCACGGCGTCATCCTTACTTGTGGGATATTCTCTTCCCCAACAGGAAATGGCAAAGAGCCCAGCAAAGCTGGTCATATGATCCCTCCTAGGCTCCGCCTACCCCAGTCATTCTCTTTGCCGTTGCACAGGCAACATCTCCACAGAGATGGCTAAGAGTTTTTTGGTGTTTAAATGTAGTTTTATTCTTCAATCAAGTGTTTGTTATTTTAAAATAGTGCTGGTATGTACTATTTACTCTGAAACAGAAAAGAGAAGAAGATTTCTGTTTGTGAGAGGAAGATGATTTTAGCAGACGTTACTAAAATCGATTGCCGTTTCCACACAGGACTGTTGAGATGAAGTAACTTCAGTTGGGGGAAGCAGTTGGCAGACTTTTCTGCCTGAGGTATGATGGCCACATTTCTAACACGACTTGGTAATGCTGGAAGGCTGTCATTTTCCCTATGGGGACCGGTAAGCCATTTTCTTAGATTAAGTAAAAGAATAAAGGCTTTATAAGGGCTTAAAAAACTGGTAGACATTTTTCTGGGCTAAAACGATTACTTGCTAAGCATATTTGACAGATTATAGCGCTTTATAGTTATTATAATCTTGGGGATTGTTGTTAAAAAACGGCAGGCACTGTATGGACACCTTTTTCAGATGGGGGCCTTCTCTAGTCATAGGCAGAGCCTCATTTTCGCGCCACTAATGCGCAGTTGTTTTTGGAAGGCAAGGCATGCAGATGCATGTGTGAGGAGCTAGGATCCACTGAAAAAGCTTATAGAAGGCGTCATTTGGTATCGTATTCCCCTCTGGGCTTGGTTGGGTCTCAGCAAAGCAGATTCCTGGGACTGTATAGGGGTTAAATGTAAAAACGGCTCTGGTTCCGTTATTTTAAGGGTTAAAGCTTCCAAATTTGGTGTGCAATACTTTTAAGGCTTTAAGACACTGTGGTGAAATTTTGGTGAATTTTGAACAATTGCTTCATACTTTCTCCAACATAGGTGTGTCCGGTCCACGGCGTCATCCTTACTTGTGGGATATTCTCTTCCCCAACAGGAAATGGCAAAGAGCCCAGCAAAGCTGGTCACATGATCCCTCCTAGGCTCCGCCTACCCCAGTCATTCTCTTTGCCGTTGTACAGGCAACATCTCCACGGAGATGGCTTAGAGTTTTTTAGTGTTTAACTGTAGTTTTTATTATTCAATCAAGAGTTTGTTATTTTAAAATAGTGCTGGTATGTACTATTTACTCAGAAACAGAAAAGAGATGAAGATTTCTGTTTGTATGAGGAAAATGATTTTAGCAACCGTTACTAAAATCCATGGCTGTTCCACACAGGACTGTTGAGAGGAATTAACTTCAGTTGGGGGAACAGTGAGCAGTCTCTTGCTGCTTGAGGTATGACACATTCTAACAAGACGATGTAATGCTGGAAGCTGTCATTTTCCCTATGGGATCCGGTAAGCCATGTTTATTAAGATTGTAAATAAGGGCTTCACAAGGGCTTATTAAGACTGTAGACTTTTTCTGGGCTAAATCGATTCATTATTAACACATATTTAGCCTTGAGGAATCATTTAATCTGGGTATTTTGATAAGTTTATATCGGCAGGCACTTTTTTAGACACCTTTCTCTTTAGGGGCTTTCCCAAATCATAGGCAGAGCCTCATTTTCGCGCCGGTGTTGCGCACTTGTTTTTGAGAGGCATGACATGCAGTCGCATGTGTGAGGAGCTCTGATACATAGAAAAGACTTTCTGAAGGCGTCATTTGGTATCGTATTCCCCTTTGGGCTTGGTTGGGTCTCAGCAAAGCAGACACCAGGGACTGTAAAGGGGTTAAAGTTAAAAACGGCTCCGGTTCCGTTATTTTAAGGGTTAAAGCTTCCAAATTTGGGGTGCAATACTTTTAAGGCTTTAAGACACTGTGGTGAAATTTTGGTGAATTTTGAACAATTCCTTCATATTTTTTCGCAATTGCAGTAATAAAGTGTGTTCAGTTTAAAATTTAAAGTGACAGTAACGGTTTTATTTTAAAACGTTTTTTGTACTTTGTTATCAAGTTTATGCCTGTTTAACATGTCTGAACTACCAAGATAGACTGTGTTCTGAATGTGGGGAAGCCAGAGTTCTTCTCATTTAAATAAATGTGATTTATGTGACAATGACAATGATGCCAAGATGATTCCTCAAGTGAGGGGAGTAAGCATGGTACTGCATCATTCCCCTCCTTCGTCTACACGAGTCTTGCCCACTTCAGGAGGCCCCTAGTACATCTAGCGCGCCAATACTCCTTACTATGCAACAATTAACGGCTGTAATGGATAATTCTGTCAAAAACATTTTAGCCAAAATGCACACTTATCAGCGTAAGCGCCGACAGCTGCTCAGTTTTAGATACTGAAGAGCATGACGACCGCTGATAATAATGGTTCTGAAGGGCCCCTAAACCAGTCTGATGGGGCCAGGAGGTTTTGTCTGAGGGGAGAAATTACTGATTCAGGGAACATTTCTCAACAAGCTGAACTGATGTGATTACGTTTAAATTTAAGTTGGAACATCTCCGCATTCTGCTTAAGGAGGGTATTATCCACTCTGGATGATTGTGGCAAGTTGGTCAGCCCAGAGAAACTATGTAAAAATGGACAAGTTCCTAGAGGTCCCCGGGGCTCCCAGAAGCTTTTCCTATAACCCCAAGCGGGTGGCGGACATTGTAAATAAAGAATGGGAAAGGCCCGGTATTCCTTTCGTCCCTCCCCCCATATTTAAAAAATTGTTTCCTATGGTCGACCCCAGAAAGGACTTATGGCAGGACAGTCCCCCAAGGTCGAGGGAGCGGTTTCCACTTTAAAACAAAACGCACCACTATACCCATAGAAGATCGTTGTGCTTTCAAAGATCCTATGGATAAAAAATTAGAAGGTTTACTTAAAAAGATGTTTGTTCAGCAGGGTTACCTTCTAACAACCAATTTCATGCATTGTCCCTGTCGCTACAGCCGCGTGTTTCTGGTTCGATGAGCTGGTAAAGGCGGTTGTCGATAGTGATTCTCCTCCTTATGAGGAGATTAGGACAGAATCAATGCTCTCAAATTGGCTAATTCTTTCACCCTAGACGCCACTTTGCAATTGGCTAGGTTAGCGGCTAAGAATTCTGGGTTTGCTATTGTGGCGCGCAGAGCGCTTTGGTTGAAATCTTGGTCAGCTGATGCGTCTTCCCAAGAACAAGCTACTTAACCATACCTTTCAAGGGGAAAACGCTGTTTGGCCCTGACTTGAAGAGATTTATCTCTGATATCACTGGGGGTAAGGGCCATGCCCTTCCTCAGGATCGGACCCTTTCAAGGCCAAAAATAAACCTAATTTTCGTCCCTCTTTCGTAGAAACGGACCAGCCCAAAGTGCTACGTCCCTCTAAGCAAGAGGGTAATACTTCTCAAAGCCAAGCCAGCTTGGAGACCAATGCAAGGCTGGAACAAGGGAAAGCAGGCCAAGAAACCTGCCACTGCTACCAGACAGGCATGAAATGCTTGGCCCCCGATCCGGGACCCCGGATCTGGTGGGGGGCAGACTCTCTCTCTTCGCTCGGGCTTGAGGCAAAGAGATGTTCTGAATCTTGGGCGCTTAGAAATAGTCTCCCAGGTTATCTTCAGGAATTCAAGGGCCTTCCCCCAAGGGGAGGTTCCACAGGTCTCAGTTGTCTTCAGACCACATAAAAAGACAGGCATTCTTACGTTGTGTAGAAACCTGTTAAAAATGGGAGTGATTCATCCTGTTCCATTAGGAGAACAAGGGATGGGGTTCTACTCCAATCTGTTCATAGTTCCCAAAAAAGAGGGAACGTTCAGACCAATCTTAGATCTCAAGATCTTAAACAGTTTCTCAAGGTTCCATCGTTCAAAATGGAAACCCATTCGAACAATTCTTCCTTCCATCCAGGAAGGTACAATCATGACCACGGTGGATTTAAAGGATGCGTATCTACATATTCTATCCACAAGGAACATCATCGTTCCTAAGGGTTCGCATTCCTGGACAAGCATTACCAGTTCTGGTGGCGCTTCCTTTCGGAATAGCCACTGCTCAAGGATTTTCACAAAGGGTACTAGGGTCCTTCTAGCTGTGCTGAAGACCAAGGGGCATTGCTGTAGCTACCTTACTCTGGACGACATTCTGATTCAAGCGTCGTCCCCTTCCTCAAGCAAAGTGCTCACACGGACATTGTCCTGGCCTTTCTCAGATCTCACGGATGGAAAGTGAACGTGGAAAAGAGTTCTCTATCTCCGTCAACAAGGGTTTCCCTTCTTGGGGACAATAATAGACTCCTTAGAAATGAGGATATTTCTGACAGAGGCCAGAAAAACAAAACTTCTAGACTCTTGTCGGATTACTTCATTCCGTTCCTCTTCCTTCCATAGCGCAGTGCATGGAAGTGATAGGTTTGATGGTAGCGGCAATGGACATAGTTCCTTTTGCGCGCATTCATCTAAGACCATTACAACTGTGCATGCTCAGTCAGTGGAATGGGGACTATACAAACTTGTCTCCGAGGATACAAGTAAATCAGAGGACCAGAGACTCACTCCGTTGGTGGCTGTCCCTGGACAACCTGTCACAAGGGATGACCTTCCGCAGACCAGAGTGGGTCATTGTCACGACCGACGCCAGTCTGATGGGCTGGGGCGCGGTCTGGGGATCCCTGAAAGCTCAGGGTCTTTGGTCTCGGGAAGAATCTCTTCTACCGATAAATATTCTGGAACTGAGAGCGATATTCAATGCTCTCAAGGCTTGGCCTCAGCTAGCGAGGGCCAAGTTCATACGGTTTCAATCAGACAACATGACAACTGTTGCGTACATCAACCATCAGGGGGGAACAAGGAGTTCCCTGGCGATGGAAGAAGTGACCAAAATCATTCTATGGGCGGAGTCTCACTCCTGCCACCTGTCTGCTATCCACATCCCAGGAGTGGAAAATTGGGAAGCGGATTTTCTGAGTCGTCAGACATTGCATCCGGGGGAGTGGGAACTCCATCCGGAAATCTTTGCCCAAGTCACTCAACTGTGGGGCATTCCAGACATGGATCTGATGGCCTCTCGTCAGAACTTCAAAGTTCCTTGCTACGGGTCCAGATCCAGGGATCCCAAGGCGGCTCTAGTGGATGCACTAGTAGCACCTTGGACCTTCAAACTAGCTTATGTATTCCCGCCGTTTCCTCTCATCCCCAGGCTGGTAGCCAGGATCAATCAGGAAAGGGCGTCGGTGATCTTGATAGCGCCTGCGTGGCCACGCAGGACTTGGTATGCAGATCTGGTGAATATGTCATCGGCTCCACCATGGAAGCTACCTTTGAGACGAGACCTTCTTGTTCAAGGTCCGTTCGAACATCCGAATCTGGTCTCACTCCAGCTGACTGCTTGGAGATTGAACGCTTGATCTTATCGAAGCGAGGGTTCTCAGATTCTGTTATCGATACTCTTGTTCAGGCCAGAAAGCCTGTAACTAGAAAGATTTACCACAAAATTTGGAAAAAATATATCTGTTGGTGTGAATCTAAAGGATTCCCTTGGGACAAGGTTAAGATTCCTAAGATTCTATCCTTCCTTCAAGAAGGATTGGAAAAAGGATTATCTGCAAGTTCCCTGAAGGGACAGATTTCTGCCTTGTCTGTGTTACTTCACAAAAAGCTGGCAGCTGTGCCAGATGTTCAAGCCTTTGTTCAGGCTCTGGTTAGAATCAAGCCTGTTTACAAACCTTTGACTCCTCCTTGGAGTCTCAACTTAGTTCTTTCAGTTCTTCAGGGGGTTCCGTTTGAACCCTTACATTCCGTTGATATTAAGTTATTATCTTGGAAAGTTTTGTTTTTGGTTGCAATTTCTTCTGCTAGAAGAGTTTCAGAATTATCTGCTCTGCAGTGTTCTCCTCCTTATCTGGTGTTCCATGCAGATAAGGTGGTTTTACGTACTAAACCTGGTTTTCTTCCAAAAGTTGTTTCTAACAAAAACATTAACCAGGAGATTATCGTACCTTCTCTGTGTCCGAAACCAGTTTCGAAGAAGGAACGTTTGTTGCACAATTTGGATGTTGTTCGCGCTCTAAAATTCTATTTAGATGCTACAAAGGATTTTAGACAAACATCTTCCTTGTTTGTTGTTTATTCCGGTAAAAGGAGAGGTCAAAAAGCAACTTCTACCTCTCTCTCTTTTTGGATTAAAAGCATCATCAGATTGGCTTACGAGACTGCCGGACGGCAGCCTCCCGAAAGAATCACAGCTCATTCCACTAGGGCTGTGGCTTCCACATGGGCCTTCAAGAACGAGGCTTCTGTTGATCAGATATGTAGGGCAGCGACTTGGTCTTCACTGCACACTTTTACCAAATTTTACAAGTTTGATACTTTTGCTTCTTCTGAGGCTATTTTTGGGAGAAAGGTTTTGCAAGCCGTGGTGCCTTCCATCTAGGTGACCTGATTTGCTCCCTCCCATCATCCGTGTCCTAAAGCTTTGGTATTGGTTCCCACAAGTAAGGATGACGCCGTGGACCGGACACACCTATGTTGGAGAAAACAGAATTTATGTTTACCTGATAAATTACTTTCTCCAACGGTGTGTCCGGTCCACGGCCCGCCCTGGTTTTTTAATCAGGTCTGATAATTTATTTTCTTTAACTACAGTCACCCCGGTATCATATGGTTTCTCCTATGCAAATATTCCTCCTTAACGTCGGTCGAATGACTGGGGTAGGCGGAGCCTAGGAGGGATCATGTGACCAGCTTTGCTGGGCTCTTTGCCATTTCCTGTTGGGGAAGAGAATATCCCACAAGTAAGGATGACGCCGTGGACCGGACACACCGTTGGAGAAAGTAATTTATCAGGTAAACATAAATTCTGTTTTTTCGCATTTTCAGTAATAAAGTGTGTTCTGTTTAAAATTTAAAGTGACAGTAACGGTTTCATTTTAAAACGTTTTTTGTGCTTTGTTGACAAGTTTAAGCCTGTTTAACATGTCTGAACCATCAGATAAACGATGTTCTATATGTATGAATGCCAATGTGTCTCCCCATTTAAATATATGTGATAATTGTGACATGGTGTCCAAACAAAGTAGGGACAATGATGCCACAGATAATAATAGTGCCCAAGATGAGTCTTCAGATGAGGGGAGTAAGCATGGTACTGCATCACCCCCTTCTGTGTCTACACCAGTTTTGCCCACACAAGAGGCCCCTAGTACATCTAGTGCGCCAATACTTATTACTATGCAACAATTAACGGCTGTTATGGATAATTCTATTAAAAATATTTTATCTAAAATGCCTACTTATCAAAGAAAACGCGATTGCTCTGTTTTAAACACTGAAGAGCAAGAGGACGCTGATGATAACGCTTCTGACATACCCTCACACCAATCTGAAGGGGCCAGGAGGGAGGTTTTGTCTGAGGGAGAAATTTCAGATTCAGGGAAAATTTCTCAACAAGCTGAACCTGATGTTGTAACATTTAAATTTAAATTAGAACATCTCCGTGCACTGCTTAAGGAGGTATTATCTACTCTGGATGATTGTGACAATTTGGTCATTCCAGAGAAATTATGTAAGATGGACAAGTTCCTAGAGGTTCCGGTGCCCCCCGATGTTTTTCCTATACCCAAGCGGGTGGCGGACATAGTAAACAAGGAATGGGAAAGGCCCGGCATACCTTTTGTGCCTCCCCCTATATTTAAGAAATTATTTCCTATAGTCGACCCCAGAAAGGACTTATGGCAGACAGTCCCTAAGGTCGAGGGGGCGGTCTCTACTCTAAACAAACGCACTACTATTCCCATAGAAGATAGTTGTGCTTTTAAAGATCCTATGGATAAGAAATTAGAGGGTTTGCTTAAAAGAATGTTTGTTCAGCAAGGTTACCTTCTTCAACCAATTTCATGCATTGTTCCTGTCACTACGGCAGCGTGTTTCTGGTTCGAAGAACTAGAAAAGTCGCTCGATAAGGAATCTTCGTATGAGGAGATTATGGACAGAGTTCATGCACTCAAATTGGCTAACTCTTTTATTCTAGATGCCGCTTTGCAATTAGCGAGATTAGCGGCGAAAAATTCAGGGTTTGCTATCGTGGCGCGCAGAGCGCTCTGGCTAAAGTCTTGGTCAGCGGATGTGTCTTCCAAGACAAAATTGCTTAACATCCCTTTCAAGGGCAAAACACTGTTTGGTCCTGATTTGAAAGAGATTATTTCAGACATCACCGGAGGAAAGGGCCACGCCCTTCCTCAGGATAGGTCTTTTAAGGCTAGAAATAAGCCTAATTTTCGTCCCTTTCGCAGAAACGGACCAGCCTCTGCTTCTACATCCTCTAAGCAAGAGGGTAATACTTCTCAACCCAAACCAGCCTGGAGACCGATGCAAGGCTGGAACAAGGGTAAGCAGGCCAAGAAGCCCGCCACTGCTACCAAAACAGCATGAAGGGATGGCCCCCGATCCGGGACCGGATCTGGTGGGGGGCAGACTTTCTCTCTTTGCTCAGGCCTGGGCAAGAGATGTTCAGGATCCTTGGGCACTAGAAATAGTTTCTCAAGGTTATCTCCTGGAATTCAAGGAACTACCCCCAAGGGGAAGGTTCCACAGGTCTCAATTATCTTCAAACCAAATAAAAAGACAGGCATTCTTAGATTGTGTAGAAGACCTGTTAAGGATGGGAGTAATTCATCCAGTTCCAATAAGAGAACAAGGGATGGGATTTTACTCCAACCTGTTCATAGTTCCCAAAAAAGAGGTAACGTTCAGACCAATTCTAGATCTCAAGATCCTAAACAAATTTCTCAGGGTTCCATCATTCAAAATGGAAACCATTCGAACGATCCTTCCTACCATCCAGGAAGGTCAATTTATGACCACGGTGGATTTAAAGGATGCGTACCTCCATATTCCTATCCACAAGGAACATCATCAGTTCCTAAGATTCGCTTTTCTGGAAAAGCATTACCAGTTTGTGACACTTCCTTTCGGATTAGCCACTGCTCCGAGAATTTTCACAAAGGTACTAGGGTCCCTTCTAGCGGTTCTAAGACCGAGGGGCATTGCAGTAGTACCGTACTTGGACGACATCCTGATTCAAGCGTCGTCTCTGTCAAAAGCAAAGGCTCATACGGACATTGTCCTAGCCTTTCTCAGATCTCACGGATGGAAAGTAAACATAGAAAAGAGCTCTCTTTCCCCGTCGACAAGAGTTCCCTTCTTGGGAACAATAATAGACTCCTTAGAAATGAGAATTTTCCTGACAGAGGTCAGAAAATCAAAACTTCTAAGCTCTTGTCAGGTTCTTCATTCTGTTCTTCGTCCTTCCATAGCGCAGTGCATGGAAGTAATAGGATTGATGGTTGCAGCAATGGACATAGTTCCTTTTGCACGAATTCATCTAAGACCATTACAACTGTGCATGCTCAAACAGTGGAATGGGGATTATACAGACTTGTCTCCGACGATTCAAGTAGATCAAAGGACCAGAGATTCACTCCGTTGGTGGCTGAACCCGGACAATCTGTCACAGGGAATGAGCTTCCGCAGACCAGAGTGGGTCATTATCACGACCGACGCCAGTCTGGTGGGCTGGGGCGCGGTCTGGGAACCCCTGAAGGCTCAGGGTCTATGGTCTCGGGAAGAATCTCTTCTCCCGATAAACATTCTGGAACTAAGAGCGATATTCAATGCTCTCAAAGCTTGGCCTCATCTAGCAAAGGCCAAATTCATAAGGTTTCAATCAGACAACATGACGACAGTTGCATATATCAACCATCAGGGGGGAACAAGAAGTTCCCTGGCAATGGAGGAAGTGACCAAGATAATTCAATGGGCGGAGGATCACTCCTGCCACTTGTCTGCAATCCACATCCCAGGGGTGGAAAATTGGGAAGCGGATTTTCTGAGTCGTCAGACATTCCATCCGGGGGAGTGGGAACTCCACCCGGAAATCTTTGCCCAAATAACTCAATTATGGGGCATTCCAGACATGGATCTGATGGCGTCTCGTCAGAACTTCAAGGTTCCTTGTTACGGGTCCAGATCCAGGGATCCCAAGGCGACTCTAGTAGATGCACTAGTAGCACCTTGGACCTTCAACCTAGCTTATGTTTTCCCACCGTTTCCTCTCATTCCCAGGCTGGTAGCCAGGATCAACCAGGAGAGGGCTTCGGTAATCTTGATAGCTCCTGCGTGGCCACGCAGGACTTGGTATGCAGACCTGGTGAATATGTCATCGGCTCCACCATGGAAGCTACCTTTGAGACAGGACCTTCTTGTTCAAGGTCCATTCGTGCATCCGAATCTGGTCTCTCTCCAACTGACTGCTTGGAGATTGAACGCTTGATTTTATCAAAGCGTGGGTTTTCAGATTCTGTAATAGATACTCTGATTCAGGCTAGAAAGCCTGTAACTAGAAAAATTTACCATAAGATATGGAAAAAAAATATATCTATTGGTGTGAATCTAAAGGATTCCCATGGACCAAGATTAAAATTCCTAGGATTTTATCCTTTCTACAAGAGGGTTTGGAGAAGGGATTATCTGCAAGTTCTCTGAAGGGACAGATTTCTGCGTTATCTGTTTTACTTCACAAAAGGCTGGCAGCTGTGCCAGACGTTCAAGCGTTTGTTCAGGCTCTGGTTAGAATCAAGCCTGTTTACAGACCTTTGACTCCTCCCTGGAGTCTCAATTTAGTTCTTTCAGTTCTTCAAGGGGTTCCGTTTGAACCCTTACATTCCGTAGATATTAAGTTACTATCTTGGAAAGTTTTGTTTTTGGTTGCAATTTCTTCTGCTAGAAGAGTTTCAGAGTTATCTGCTCTGCAGTGTTCTCCGCCCTATCTGGTGTTCCATGCAGATAAGGTGGTTTTGCGTACTAAGCCTGGTTTTCTTCCGAAAGTTGTTTCCAACAAAAATATTAACCAGGAGATAGTTGTACCTTCTTTGTGTCCGAATCCAGTTTCAAAGAAGGAACGTTTGTTACACAATTTGGACGTAGTCCGTGCTCTAAAATTCTATTTAGAGGCTACTAAAGATTTCAGACAAACTTCTTCTTTGTTTGTTGTTTATTCTGGTAAAAGGAGAGGTCAAAAAGCAACTTCTACCTCTCTTTCTTTTTGGCTTAAAAGCATTATCCGTTTGGCATATGAGACTGCCGGACGGCAGCCTCCTGAAAGAATCACAGCTCACTCCACTAGGGCTGTGGCTTCCACATGGGCCTTCAAGAACGAGGCTTCTGTTGACCAGATATGTAAGGCAGCGACTTGGTCTTCACTGCACACTTTTGCCAAATTTTACAAATTTGATACTTTTGCTTCTTCAGAGGCTATTTTTGGGAGAAAGGTTTTGCAAGCCGTGGTGCCTTCCATTTAGGTGACCTGATTTGCTCCCTCCCTTCATCCGTGTCCTAAAGCTTTGGTATTGGTTCCCACAAGTAAGGATGACGCCGTGGACCGGACACACCTATGTTGGAGAAAACAGAATTTATGCTTACCTGATAAATTACTTTCTCCAACGGTGTGTCCGGTCCACGGCCCGCCCTGGTTTTTTTAATCAGGTCTGATGAATTATTTTCTCTAACTACAGTCACCACGGTATCATATGGTTTCTCCTATGCATATTTCCTCCTGTACGTCGGTCGAATGACTGGGGTAGGCGGAGCCTAGGAGGGATCATATGACCAGCTTTGCTGGGCTCTTTGCCATTTCCTGTTGGGGAAGAGAATATCCCACAAGTAAGGATGACGCCGTGGACCGGACACACCGTTGGAGAAAGTAATTTATCAGGTAAGCATAAATTCTGTTTTCTTTCCGTTAGTCTTTCACTTTATTATTCCTCTTCTTGGAAAACTGTTGTTTTGCCAGGTCTTTGAGTTATCAATTGTAATTAGCAATGCGAAATACTCACAATCAGACCTGTTTTTTGTTACATTGACATCTTTATTATAATACCAGATATATACCGGCGTTCCATGTTAAAGAGGACTCATAATTAATGGAATATGTCAATTTTGTATACTGTAATCTTTCTCACTTTACTTGTCTTGTAACTTTTGAACACCAAGATTCATGTTGCTATGGATTGTTCCCTTTTTCCTTCATGTTTTTTCTTTTTTTCTGTTATTTTGCCTTTAACATAAAACAATAAAAATTACTTTATCTAAATATGTATATTATTATTATTCTTTATTTTTAAAGTGCCAACAGATTCCGTAGCGCTGCCCATGGTTACAAAGATAAAAGTACAATGGAGAAACAATACAATAATAGACAACATTTTACAGACAAATACAGGGGGAATTGAGGGCCCTATTCCCGTGGGAATTTAAAATGTAGATGGGTAGGAGGATAGGAAAAAGGAGGTGGGGAATGCAGAGGTGGGGAATGATATTATTGAAGAGATAGATGAGGGCAAATGTTAGGTAAGTGAAATGTATTTGTTACTGAGTCGGGTGATAAGCTTCCCTGAACAAAAAGGTATTTAGGGAACGTTTAAAGGAGGACAGGTTTGGGGAAATTCTGACAGCTTGAGGAAGTACGTTCCAGAGGGTTGGTGCCGCACGAGAGAGGTCCTGTAGTCTAACATGAGAGGAGGTGATGTTAGAGGACGCAAGGAGCAGGTCGTTGCTGGCTCTTAGGGGGCGGGCTGGAGTATATTTGTTGATGAGTGAGGACAAGTAGGGTGGGGCAGCATTGTTGAGGGCTTTGTAGGTCAGGGTGAGAATTTTGAATTTAACTCTGCTGTGAATGGGGAGCCAGTGAAGGGACTCACAGAGAGGTGCAGCAGAATCAGAGCGCCAGGAGAGGTGGATTAGCCTGGCAGATGCATTTAGGATGGATTGAAGGGTAGAGAGGGAAGCCAGTTAGTAGGTTATTACAGTAGTCAAGTTGGGAAATTACCAGGGAGTGGATTAGCTGTTTAGTAGTTTCAGCGCTCAGAAACAGACAAATTTTGGAGATATTTTGCTTAGGTGGTTGCGGCAGGATGAAGAGAGCAATTGGATGTGGGGAATGAAGGACAGATTTGACGCATGTATTTATGTCTCTATATATGTATATATGTATATTTATTTGTCGATATATATGTGTGTGTATGAATGTTTGTTTTTGTGTGTGGTTGTGTGTGTGTGAAGGCAGTCATCATCAAGTGGAGAAAATATGGCGCAACACTGACATTACCAAGAACTGGACGTCCCTCCAAAATTGATGAAAAGACGAGAAGAAAACTGGTCTGGGAGGCTGCCAAGAGGCCTACAGCACATTAAAGGAGCTGCGGGAATATCTGGCAAGTACTGGCTGTGTGGTGCATGTGACAACAATCGCCCGTAATTTTCATATGTCTGGGCTATGGGGTAGAGTGACAAGACTGAAGCCTTTGCTTATGAAAAAAACATTCAAGCCCAGCTAAATTTTGCAAAAACGCATCTGAAGTTTCCCAAAACCATGTCACAAAAGGTGTTCTGGTTTGATGAAACCAAGATTAAACTTTTTGACCATAATTCCAAAAGATATGTTTGGTTCAAAAACAACACTGCATATAGCCAAAAGAACACCATACCCACAGTGAAGCATTTTGGTGGCAGCATCATGCTTTGGGTCTGTTTTTCTTTAGCTGGAACTGGGGCCTTAGTCAAGGTAGAGGGAGTTATGAACAGTTCCAAATACCAGACAATATTGGCACAAAACCTTCAGGCTTCTGCTAGAAAGCTGAACATGAAGAGGAACTTCATCTTTCAGCATGACAACGCCCCAAAACTTACATCCAAATCAATAAAGGAATGGCTTCACCAGAAGAAGATTAAAGTTTTGGAATGGCCCAGTCAGAGCCCAGACCTGAATCCAATAGAAAATCTGTGGGGGTGATCTTAAGTGGGCTGTGCACAAGAGATGCCCTCACAATCTGACAGATTTGTAGTGTTTTTGCAAAGAAGAGTGTTTTTGCCAAGTCAAGATGTGCCATGCTGAAAAACTCATACCCAAAAAGACTGAGTGCTGTAATAAAATCAAAGGGTGCTTCAACAAAGTATTAGTTTAAGGGTGTGCACACTTATGCAACCATATTATTTTAGTTTTTTATTTCTACGTCCCTCCACCTAAAAGATTTTAGTTTGTTTTGCAATTGAGTTGTTTATAGGTCACATTAAAGGTGGAAAAAGTTCTGAAATGATTTATCTTTGTCTAATTTTTTTACATCACAGAAACATGGCATTTTAACAGGGGTGTGTAGACTTTTTATATCCACTGTGTGTTTATGTATATATATGTGTGTATATATATATATATATATATATATATATATATATATATATATATATATATATATATATATATATATATAATTACAGTTGTGCTCATAAGTTTACATACCCTGGCAAAATTTATGATTTCTTGGCCATTTTTCAGAGACTATGAATAATAACACAAAAACCTTTCTTTCACTAATGGTTAGTGTTTGGCTGAAACCATTTATTATCAATCAACTGTGTTTACTCTTTTAAAATCATGATGACAACAGAAACTACCCAAATGACCGGGTCTGATGAAGGGGTGATTGATCCCCGAAATGTCACTGATTTTCTGATGTTCAAATAAAAGCACATTTTTCACAAATCCAGTGAGTGCAAGCATTTTTGCCTTTATTTCAAGTTTTTGCCTGCACCCTGGTGGTTGTCAGTTAAGTGCGAGTGCGCTCTTTGTTGCTGTGTGTGTGTGTATATATATATATATATATATATATTATATATATATATATATATATATGTGTGTGTGTGTGTATGTATATATGTATTTATGAATAAATAGAGCATATTCTTCTATGTGAAGAACATTGGAATGTGAAATTTTCATGTCTGGTTAGCACACATGCGAATATGCGATCAGGTTTGCGCGCCAGTTGGGTGTCGTCGTCCCCCCCCCCCCCCCGTTATTTTGCTCCATTGACTGGGGTAATAGGTTATCACGCGCACAATATTGTAAATTCAGCTTTTTGCGCTTGTCGTGTTAATGTGCGATTGAGTGATAACATTTTACTTTCAACTTATAAAAATGAGTGCAACCCATTGTGCGCAAAAAGGTTACTTCCAGCGCAATTAGCGTGTGAGCAAAAGTACTAAATATCGTTCCACTCGTAATCTGGCCCAAAATATTTAAGGTTATATGTTATTTTTTATTCTTACAGATATTGTAACTTATTATATTTGTTAAGCAAAGTAACTGTTATTTGACATCTCATTTCAATTTTCTGAAATGTTGAATAGGTATGTACTGCTGATGCATGCAAGTATAAATGTAATATTGATAAATGGCTGTTCCCATATAAACAGGAAACAATATTGCAAATGTTAAAAGCGGCATGATAATAAAAATATGACTTTTATTGATTCCGATAGGGCTTGTAATTTTGTATATTACTTCCATTATTCGAAATATACTTTTCTTTCTTGGTATCCTTTTTTAAAAAGCATTTTTTCTTATGCTTTATAATTTCAGTTACTCGTTTCAGTAAATTTAATTTTGTTACAGTGTTCCCAGTAGATGGCGCATACTTACTGCAAATGCCAGCCTTTGTTTCTTCTTGTATTAAATCTTTTTTTTTTTCCTTTAGTGATTGTAAACTTTCCCGTTTATAAAAACAGATCAAGAATGTTACTGATATTTTAGATGGTGTTTTAATTTATTTTTTAAGTGGGTGGTGGAGCGTGGGGTATTTGAATTTCATATCTGTATTAAAAAGCAAGTTACAGCACATCTTCATTACAGCTGATGGATTAAACTCCGTCTGAAATATCGCTAACACTTCCAGATCTGTTTTTATAAAGGGGAGAGTTTACCATTACTTTAATCATGTTTTTTGCTATCATGTTGTGATTCTACAAATGGTAAGTGAAAGCATTTGTATTCTTGTGAAACTACTAGAGAGGGCTGCAATAAGTATTTGATTGGTGGACTGTCTAAGTATTTTTTATCTGCGTTCACTTTTTAATTCTAAACTGTAAGGTTTACTACTACTATACTTTTATTTGTGACTTTGCTTTAATTACCATAGTAGTTTTCATAATTATAACAGTAGATTTTTGTGTGTGGGTGACTTTTTTTTTTTTTTTTTTTTTTTTAACTAAAACTGCATTATTTAAGGGACTGGAAACCGCAAATTTTTCTTTCACAATTCAGATAAAGAATACAATTTATTTTACAAGATATGACGAGTCCACGGATTTCATCCTTACTTATGGGATAACGCCTCCTGGTCAGCAGGAGGCGGCAGAGAGCACCACAGCAGAGCTGCATATATAGCTCCTCCCTTCCCTCCCACCTCAGTCATTCTCTTTTCCTGTGTTAGTGATAGGAAGAGGTAAAGTGAGTTGTTAGTTTAGATTCTTCAATCAAGAGTTTATTATTTTAAATGGTACCAGTGAGTAATATTTTTCTTAGGGTAGAGCTACAGGCTTTTCAGCAAGGGACCGGGGAGATCTTAGTTCTGTGACTCTCATACTATTTGCTGCCCTGATGATGATGGTCTTAGCAAATATTATCTAAGACCCTGTTTGTTCCCACAAATCGGCTGAAGGTGATGAAAAGAACATCTTCAATGTGTGGGACCACGTCATGCTGCGCTCAGCATTAAGGTATGTGCAGTCATTTGCTTCTGGCATTTATTCCCTATACCGGGAAGGGGTAATCAGTTTGCACAGAGTTCATGAGTGGTGTGCATGGGTTTCCCCTCTTTATTAGGTGAAGTCAGCTGTGTTTTCAGTGCCCTAATATGTAATTAACCCGGTGGGTATAATCTTTGTGGGCTTGACGCTGGGAGATTGCAGAGTTATTCCCCAAGTGTTCTAACGTTAACTGTGGTTAAGCTAATGACAGGGGGGGAGTGTGTTGTTTGTTTGAGGGGCACATTGGCGGTACACTTTATAATTGCTTGTGTTGGTTAAAAAAAGGAAATGCGGAGCACTGAGTAAAATAAAATAAAAAGTCTCTTTATTGTTGAAGAATTATTAAAAGACGAACAATTCAAGGAGTTAGGGTGCTATTCCTTGCAAATGGGTTCAGCTCAAACAGCTGCTGACATGTTTCGGCATTCCGCCGTTATCAAAGCTGCTTTCCATTTGGGTTTGTGAAGTGTATATATTCACTACAGTGACTTTAGCTCCTATTTACCTCGTGACACACCACACAGGGACAAACCTCTTTTCTGTGTTGGTTAAAACCGACATTTTTATCCCCATGTGGTTATTCTTTTTGCCGGGGACTTAGTTTCCGCCCACGATGGGCGGGACTTAGCTTTTCACGCGCTTTGCTGCGCAGTTGTTATCCGGATCCTCGATCGGCAGCAGGTCTCTTAGTTCCGGTGTGGCCTAAGTCAGCTTGTGTCTGCAACTTTCACAAGCAGTCTTAGCAGCGCCGCTCACGGAGTATCATTAAGTGACTCGTGGGGGCAGGTAGGCGCCGCAGCAGAGCTGTGGCGAGGTGCAATTGCTAAAGTTTGTCACTAAAACGTTACGCATAGTTAGACTGTGCAGATAAAACAAAATTTACTAAAAGTCTTATAGTGCTCCCTGTTACATGGTTTTTGCGGAGCAGAAAAATTAATGTGGTTTTATTTTTTAAAGACGCAGTATACTTGTTTTTCAAAAAAAAGTATTTGCTTTTTATATTATATTTTTAATTAAGTTAAAAAACAACCAATTTTGCTATTGCTGGTTAGTTTTTCATGGCTGAACTTCAGGAAAGTACATGTTCTATGTGTTTAGATGCCAATGCGGAACCCCCTATTCCTTTTTGTCCCTCATGTACTGAGAGGGCTTTACAGTTTAAAGAACACATTTTCTTTAATGCAAGTGTATCTAAGGATGTTTCTCAGCCTGATGAGACTCAGGGTATGCTGCAACTTTCTCCCCAAGCGTCACAACCTTTAATGCCCGCTCAAGCGACGCCGTTTTCTTCAACTGCGTCCACTTCATTCACTCTGCAGGATATGGCTGCAGTTATGTCATCCACTCTTACAGAAGTTTTATCTAAGTTGCCAGTTTTCAAGGCAAACGCAGTAGGACAGAGGCCCATGTGGTCCCTGCAATTTCTGATGCTTTGATGGCTATCTCCGATGTACCCTCCCAGGGCTATGAATTGGGGGGTAGGGAGGCCTTGTCTGAGGGGGAACTGTCTGACTCAGGAAGTGCATTGTCCCCGACAGTTTTGGACGTCATGTCCTTCAGATTTAAGCTTGAACACCTCCGTCTGTTGCTGCAAGAGGTTTTGGTGACTCTGGACGACTGTGACTCTATTGTGGTCCCACCAGAGAAATTGAGTAAGATGGACAAATACTTAGAGGTCCCTTCTTATTCCGATGTTTTTCCGGTTCCTAAGAGAATTTCAGAAATTATTGCAAGGGAATGGGAAAGACCGGGTATCCCGTTCTCCCCTTCCTCTATTTTTAAGAAAATGTACCCTATAGCTGACACCGTTTGGGACTCTTGGCAGACGGTCCCTAAGGTGGAGGGAGCTATCTCTACCCTGGCGAAGCGTACGACTTGTGCTTTCAAAGACCCCATGGATAAGCAGTTGGAGGGCCTTCTCAAAAAACTCTATGTTCATCAAGGGTTTTTATTGCAACCGGCGTCCTGCATTGGAACAGTCACGACAGCGGCTGCTTTTTGGTTTGACGCTCTAGAAGAGTCTCTTAGGACTGAAACTTCTTTGGAGGAAATACAGGATAGAATTAAGGCCCTTAAGCTGGCTAATTCCTTTATTACGGATGCTTCCTTTCAGATCACCAAATTGGCGGCTTAGAGTTCGGGATTCTCCATCTTAGCACGAAGAGCCTTATGGTTAAAATCTTGGTCTGCGGATGTGTCCTCTAGTCTAAATCCAAGCTTTTGGCTATTCCTTTCAAGAGATAGACCCTATTCGGGTCTGACTTGAAAGAAATCATTTCTGACATTACGGGAGGTAAGGGTCACCTCCTCCCTCAAGATAAGACATCTAAGCAAAGGGGACTACAGAATAATTTTCGTTCCTTTCGAAATTTCAAAGGAGTTCCCCCTTCCTCTTCTGCTCAACAGGAAGGGAATTATTCACAAGCCAAGCCCATCTGGAGACCCAACCAGGCTTGGAACAAGGGTAAACAACCCAAGAAGCCCGCTGCTGCTCCCAAGAAAGCATGAAGGGGCGGCCCCCGACCGGGACCGGATCTAGTAGGGGGCTGACTTTCTCTCTTTGTCCAGGCTTGGATAAGAGAGGTTCAGGATCCCTGGACACTAGAAATTGTGTCTCAAGGGTATCAGTTGGAGTTAAAAAATTCCTTCCCAAGGGGAATGTTTCTTCTTTCACGATGGTCTGTAGACAAGATAAAAAGAGAGGCGTTCTTACTTTGTGTAAAAGACTTCTCCATTATGGGAGTAATTTGCCCCGTTCCAATACAGGAACAGGGGCATTGGTTTTACTCAAATCTTTTTGTGGTTCCCAAGAAGGAACGTTCCGACCCATTTTAGATCTCAAGAGTCTAAACAAGTTTCTCAGAGTTCCATCCTTCAAGATGGAGACTATTCGGACAATTCTTCCATTGATCCAGGAGGGTCAATATATGACTACTGTGGACTTAAAGGATGCATATCTTCATATTCCTATCCACAGAGATCATCACAAGTTCCTGAGGTTTGCCTTTCTGGACAAACATTTTCATTTCATGGCCCTTCCTTTCGGGCTGGCCATGGCACCCAGAATCTTCACAAAGGTTCTAGGGTCTCTGCTGGCAGTTCTCAGGCCGCGGGGCATTGCAGTGGTGCCTTATCTGGACGATATTCTGATCCAGGCATCGTCTTATCAGCTGACAAAGTCTCATACCGACATTGTTCTATCCTTTCTAAGGACTCACGAGTGGAAGATGAATCTAGAAAAGAGTTCACTAATTCCACAGACAAGGGTTCCTTTCCTGGGAACTCTAATAGACTCTCTATCCATGAAAATCTTTTTTACAGAAGTCAGAGAGTTAAAGATTCTGGATACATGCAGATCCCTTCAGTCTAATCCTCGGCCATCAGTGGCTCAGTGCATGGAGGTAATTGGATTGATGGTGGCTGCAATGGACATCATTCCGTTTGCTCGTTTTCATCTCAGACCTCTACAACTGAGCATGTTCAGACAATGGAATGGCGATTATGAAAATTTGTCTCCTCAAATAGATCTGGATCAGGAAACGAGGGACTCTCTTCTTTGGTGGTTGTCGTCGGATCTGTCCCAAGGGACGTGCTTCCGCAGACCCTCATGGGTGATAGTGACAACGGACGCCAGCCTACTAGGATGGGGTGCAGTTTGGAATTCCCTGAAGGCTCAGGGTGTGTGGACTCAGTCGGAGTCTCTATTTCCCATCAATATTTTGGAGTTGAGCAATATTCAATGCGCTTCAGGCTTGGCCTCAGTTGGCTTCGGCCAAATTCATCCGATTTCAGTCAGACAACATCACGACTGTGGCTTACATCAATCATCAGGGAGGAACAAGGAGTTTCTTAGCGATGACAGAAGTATCCAAGATTATTCGGTGGGCGGAAGCTCACTCTTGTTATCTGTCAGGAATCTACATCCCAGGAGTGGACAACTGGGAAGCGGATATTTTGAGCAGACAGGCGTTTCATCCGGGGGAATTGGAACTCCGTCCGGAGGTCTTTGCAAACCTAATTCTCAGATGGGGCAGACCGGAGCTGGATCTTATGGCATCTTGTCAGAATGCCAAGCTCCCGAGATACGGATTCAGGTCCAGGGATCCTCAGGCCGAACTGATAGATGCCTTGGCAGTGCCTTGGTCGTTCAACCTAGCTTATGTGTTTCCGTCGTTTGCTCTCCTTCCCCGGGTGATTGCTCGAGTCAAATAGGAGGGGGCTTCGGTGATTCTCATCGCTCCTGCGTGGCCTCGCAGGACTTGTTATGCCGATCTGGTGGACATGTCCTCTCTGCCGCCGTGGAAGCTTCCATTGAGGGCAGGACCTTCTCATTCAGGGACCCTTCCATCATCCGAATCAAATTTCTCTGCAGCTGACTGCTTGGAGATTGAACGCTTGATTTTATCTAAGCTAGGGTTCTTTGATTCGGTCATTGATACCTTGATCCAGGCACATAAGCCTGTTACTAGAAAGATTTACCATATGATATGGCGTAAATATCTTTATTGGTGGGAATACAAGGGCTACTCATGGAGTAAGATTAGGATTCCTAGGATTTTATCTTTTCTCCAAGAAGGATTGGAGAAAGGGTTATCAGCAAGTTCCTTAAAGGGACAGATTTCTGCTTTATCTGTTTTGCTACACAAACGTCTGGCAGATATTCCGGATGTTCAATGTTTTTGTCAGGCTCTGACTAGAATCAGGCCTGTATTTAGACCTATTGCTCCTCCTTGGAGTTTGAATTTAGTTCTTAAGGTACTTCAAGGGGTTCCGTTTGAACCTATGCATTCCATAGATATTAAATTGTTATCTTGGAAAGTTTTATTTTTGGTTGCTAATTCTTCTGCTCGCAGAGTTTCTGAGCTTTCAGTATTACAATGCGATTCTCCTTACCTTATTTTTCATTCCGATAAGGTAGTGTTACATACCAAACCTGGTTTTCTTCCTAAGGTTGTTTCCAACAAAAATATTAATCAGGAAATTATTGTTCCTTCATTGTGTCCTAATCCTTCTTCTAAGAAGGAGCGTCTGTTACATAACTTGGAAGTGGTCCGTGTCCTAAAGTTTTACTTGCAGGCGACTAAAGAATTTCGTCAATCATCTTCATTATTTGTTGTTTTTTCTGGAAAACGTAGGGGCCAGAAAGCTACGGCTACCTCTCTTTCTTTTTGGCTGAAGAGTATCGTCCGTTTTGCATATGGACTGCTGGACAGCAGCCTCCTGAAAGAATTACGCTCATTCTACTAGGGCTGTGGCTTCCTCTTGGCATTTAAAAATGATGCTTCTGTTGAACAGATTTGCAAGCCTGCAACTTGGTCGTCTCTTCACACTTTTTCCAAATTTTCCAAATTTTATACTTTTTCCTCGTCCGAGGCTGTTTTTGGGAGAAAGGTTCTTCAAGCAGTGGTGCCTTCCGTTAGGTTCCTGTCTTGTCCCTCCCTTTTCATCCGTGTCCTATAGCTTTGGTAATGTATCAAATAAGTAAGGATGAAATCCGTGGAGCTCGGTCATATCTTGTAAAGAAAAGGAAATTATGCTTACCTGATAAATTTATTTCTTTTACGATATGCCCACCCTGTCATTTTCTAAGACAGGTCTTTATCTTTGTTAAACTTCAGTCACCTCTGCACCTTGGCTTTCCTTTCTCTTCCTAACTTCGGTCGAATGACTGGAGTGGGAGGGAAGGGAGGAGCTATATATGCAGCTCTGCTGTGGTGCTCTTTTGCCTCCTCCTTGTTGACCAGGAGGCGATATCCCATAAGTAAGGATGAAATCCGTGTGGACTCGTCATATCGTAAAAGAAATAAATTTATCAGGTAAGCATAAATTTCCTTTATTAACAACTGGGATATAAACAAACGAAAAAGAGGCACCTGTGTGTATCGTTTTGGCAGGTGAAAATAACACAAATAAACCCCTTGTACAGGGGGTACTCAAATTTCTTCAGAATAAATTTATTTAAATGATATATTATAAAAACAGGAACAAAATAGGGACGTAGGGTATGCTAGCTCATCCTCCTCAAATAATAGCAACTAGTTTCTCAGCGTGTCCAAATGCTGTTTCATGAGACGTAAAATGTTTAACCTTAGTTAGCCCTTAAATATATGAACTCTACCAATCAAAATCACACCTGGGCACCTCCTTCACAGGGGAGGAAACCCAAACAACCTTAACCCTTTGTTTAAAGTGCATATATGTGGTTTTAAAAATTACCATAGTATATGTAAATAAAGCAGCCTGCATATCATAGGAGTAACAAATCAAGTAAAATTTATAATCGTCAATGACTAAAAATACATCAATATATCACAAACAAGATGGAAATTTTATTTAAAAATATAAAAGTGTGCACATATCATAGACATGATTCCTACCAGAAAACAGTGTGGCTGTAGTCTACAGCTTATAAACAAGAGCAATCATAAAGTGGGACATACCAAAGTAGAACCTAGGGAACAGATCGTCAAGTTGATGTGAAAACGACTCTAGATAAATAAAGGCAGCAGACTATTATGTATATCACACCAAACTAGAGTGTTTCCTAATTAAGTCACCAAGGGGGCATGTGTAGTCTAACCTCAGGAAGCGTGATTGGAGCTCTGATAGTGACGGTGTGTGAAATGCCGCGAGCGTGATAGGCTAGAGGATAGCGTTGACAAAATGAGGGGGGTGTATATGATCGTAGAAACCATCACAAAAAAATTGCCCTCCAATGCTAAAGTGACTACTCGACAAACAATTTATATTGCAAAACTAAATCTAGACTATGTTAACACCAGCGGGGCGGATCTGTGTAACGTGTATTGGGTAATGAACATTTTGAAATATAATGGCAAAAATAAAAGTATGGAAACTGTGAGGGTAGATAAATAGAGGGGATATATAAGGAGAAATAACACGTGTCATGAAGACTAACAATAACAAAAGGACAGCATGTGTAGATAATATTAAATGTGTGTTAATGGTACTAAAGGTGGAAGAGGTATGAAAGGCTAGTTGATAATTAACGGGACAGTCAACACCAGAATTTTTGTTGTTTTTAAAAGATAGATAGTCCCTTAATTACCCATTCCCCAGTTTTTGCACAACCAAAACGGTTATAATAATAATACATGTTTTACCTCTGTAAATTACCTTGTATCTAAACCTCTCAAGACTGCCCCCTTAGTTCACTTCTTTTGACAGACACTTGCATTTTAGCCCAATCAGTACTCGCTCCTCGGTAAATTCCACGTGCATGAGCTCAATGTTATCTATATGAAACACATGAACTAATGCCCTCTAGTGGCAAAAAAACTGTCAAAATGCATTTAGATTAGAGGCTGCCTTCAAGCTCTAAGAAATTGGCATATAAACCTCCTAGATTTAACTTTCAACTAAGAATACCAAGAGAACAAAGCAAATTGGTGATAAAAGTAAATTGAAAAGTTGTTTTAAAATTGCACGCCGTATCTGAATCATGAGATTTTTTTGGGGATTTGACTGTCCCATTAAGTGTAAACACGAGCTAGTGGGGATTAGTAAGTGATCCAAAGCAACTATCAATAGGTATATACTGCTTATGCTCAAAAATATGAGAAAGGCCTAAGCTCTATGTGAAAACTAATCTAAAAGAAGGAAAAGGATATAGAAACATGTATTCTCTACCGATGTACTAAAAATGAAGTCTTGTTCAAATATACTTAAACTAATCATTATGGAATCCAAAAATAAAATAAAAATAACCAATATGCACTTATAAACTCCAGTGTACAAACAAATACTAATGAAATCTCTAAAATTAATTGAAAGCTGCTGAATCTATAACCTTGTTGAGACTAGAGGAAAGAGAGACTGGAATTTGTAGATCCAATATGTCTCCCTTGTCCTGAGCTTGAGGTACCTATTGTACTTATGAGAGGGTGGAATGTTTTCAATTGAGTAATATGAAAGCTAACCCGGTTCTCCATAATGTGCCTGTAAATGATGTCTAGACACACTGTGTAGAGTGATTTCTTTCTAATATTACGCAGATGTTCACTCATCTTGTACGAACTTTGCGTGTCGTGACGCCCTAAGTACTGGAAACCACCTTTACATGATAGAATGTAGACCACAACAGAACTTATAACAAGTGATCCTCCCAATTGATGTTCACCCCTTTCTCCTGTAGTGTTTAATAGTGACCGATGTAGACCTGTGTTTCACGTATTTACACATTGAACATCTTGGATGTCCACATCTGTAGATACCTGATTGGGTGTGATTCTGGGTTGGTCTTTCTTACTCCAGATTTCTTTGACATCACTATTTTGCTGTGGGCGAGTTTTCGTTTAAGGGTTGGAGCCCTTCTAAAGTTAAAAGGGGTTTGTGGATCTAGAATCTTTTTAAGGCACCAGGTCTTTTAAGAGGATATGCCAATGTTTTTGAAGAGATTTTTTTTATGGCTCTATGATTGGAGTTGAATTGTGTGATAAAACTAGGTTGATGGACACTCTGGTCTACCTCATTGTCAGTCATTGTGTTCTTAAGTTTACCTTTTGAGTATTTCAGATCTATCTAGAGCTCTGGCTCTTTCTTGGCTATTTTTGATAACATATAGGGGATAACCCTTGGACAGAAATCTTTCTACTAGAATAGGGAATTGTTCATCATATTTCTCTAATGTACTTTACATTCCTCTTAATTCTATTAAATTGCTGAAAGGTATGTTCAATTTCCAGATTTTGAGGGTGATTACTCGTAAAGTGCTATAAATAGTTACCGTCGACCTGTCTAAAAAATGTTGAGGGACATAATTCACCATGGGGTCCCCAAGAAAGGGAGACATCCAAAAATTCCATTTGGTGGGGCTGAATATTCGAGGTAAATGTGAGCTCCATCCTTATTCATGTTTAAATGCCTCACAAAAGCCTCAGCCTCCTGCAGTGTGCTATCCCAAATAAAAAGCAGGTCATCGATATAGCGGCCATAGAACACAGTCACTATCAGAGTTTCCAATCACGCTTCCTGAGGTTAGACTACACACGCCCCCTGGTGACGTAATTAGGAAACACGCTAGTTTGGGCGTTGATATACATAATAATCTGCTGCCTTTTATTTATCTAGAGGTCGTTTTCACATCAACTTGACGATCCACTCCCTAGGTTCTATTTTGGTATGTCCCACATTATGATTGCTCTTGTTTATAAACTGTTAGACTACAGCCACACTGTTATCTGGTAGAATCATGTCCTATGATATTGTGCACACTCATATTTTTAAATACATTTCCCATCTTTTTTATGATACTTTGATGTTTTTTTAGTAATTGATGATTATAAATTTACTTTTTTTTTACTCCTATGATATGCAGCTGCTATATTTACATATACCATTGGTCATTTTTAACCACATATATGCACTTTAAACAAAGGTTTAAGGTTGTTGGGCTTCCTCCCCTGTGAAGGATGGCACCCAAGGTGGGATTTTTGATTGGGTAGAGCTCATATATTTAAGGGCTAACTAAGGTTAACATTATATGCCTGATGAAATGGCGTTTGGACACGCTGAGAAACGCGTTGCATTATTTGAGAGTGGGTGAGCTAGCATACCCTACCTCCATATTGGTTCCTGTTTTAATTATATATAATTTGTGTTTTCTAATACTACCAATCACTCCCACTGGGAGGACTACAGCCTGGAGAATCCAGCATTTCTGGAGCTTGAAGATCAGTTAGCTGGGTTGCTGTAAAAACATCCAGCCTGCACCTGATAGCACTGTCTGAGTGCTCTGAAGAATGTGGAGTACTCTGAACAAGGGTTTATTTGTGTTATTTTCATCTGTCAAAACCGATACACACAGGCGCCTCTTTTCTTCTTAAATGGAAAAGAGTCCACAGCTGCATTGATTACTTTTGTGAAATAAGAACCTGGCCCACCAGGAGGAGGCAAAAGACACCCAAGCCAAAGGCTTAAATACTCCTCCCCTCATCCCCCAGTCATTCTTTGCCTTTCGTCCCAGGAGGTTGTCAGAGACGTGTCAGTTTTTAATTTTTGCTTGTGTCTCTTATGGAGGGTAGTACTCTTCGGATGGGACACGAGTTTTAATAGTCCTGTCAGTCTCTAAGTTAGGGCCTGAATTAAAGTTAGAGTCCAGATATGCAGGAAGTTTCTTTCTGCAAAACCACCCCAACTTCATATTAACAGCTCCTCAAGCAATCGGCGTTGACGAACTTTGCTCCACTGCCTGCCTTCTTCTCTCAAGTCCATGGTGGGAGGAGATGCTACGATTTGTCACACTTGAAAGCTTGGTGTTCCTGTTTCCACGCGTTGATTTCAGGTAATATCGTTTCTTTTACTTTATTTAATGTACTGTAACGTGAATGTTTCCCGTGAGGCTAAGCTCCTCGCGGGTTTAACTTTAACATAAGGGTCATCAGTGAGTCTCTGTTAGATCTTGGAATCAAGGGTTAATAGTCTCCTGAGGGGGGTTATTGGACAGGGGGGTTTATAATATTGTTTGTTATGTGATTCAACCTGCTTATGTGTGAGGGTTTATGGGCTTGTGGTTTGGAACTTTGAGCCTTTGGAAGTGACGCAGGCCTTTGGCTAGGCGTGCTTTTTGGACTATGCGGTTCACCCTGGTGTTCCGGAGCGTGTTACGCTGTTTCCCATTTCCACGTTCCCGACCATGTGGCAACTGAGATATTCTAGTTTGCGGGGTTCTGGTCCTAGGAGGTGGAGAGTGCCCCATCCATTGGTGGTGTCCGGTGCCGTTTTTGTTTTTTATTGATATATCCTCTTTATAGTTATGGGGGATTCTGATGCTGAGACTGTGCTCATTTCAGATTCAGTTACAGAGGATTCTAATACTGAGACAATTATAATAGCTAATTCAGATTCTGTGTCCGGTGACAAATCCGGTTTAGCCTCGTTGACTCCTGTCAATCAGTCTTGTTCCATATGCCAAATGAGAGCACCCGGTTCCTCTGGCTCGGGGAATCAGGGATTTGCTGAGCCGTCCGCCACTGGGGGTCCTGTCTGTCAGGGAGCGAGTTCCCTACCGATTCTTCCTCCTACACATGCGGGTAACCCAGTTTATGGCTCCTCCATGTGGGGTGGTGTGTTCCCCCCGGAGCTTGCAACACGTTTTCGCCTTCAGATAATGTTTGCACTGGCTCGTCTACAGAGTCCAGACGTTCTTTGAGAATGTGCTTGTGCCCTATTGTCCTGGGTATTCAGCCTTGGGGGTGGACCTCCACAGTATCCTGAGCGTTCTGTTTCCGGAGTGTTGTGTCCTTTCGGTACTGGATTAAGCGCCTTCTCGTATTGCTCAGACATCTGTTTGAGTCATTGAATAACCCTATAGTTCATAGATATGGCAATTTTCAGTCTGATGGGCCGAATGGTACAACTCGTTAGACATATGGGGATGAGGTAATCTCCTACTGTCTTTATTTTGAGTTCTTTCCCAGTTTATGTGAGATGGGGCTCTGTTTGGCTGGTCCTACTGGTAGGCCCTGTCTTTTTTGGGCATTAAACTTAGGGTTGCTTTATATTTTTATTTTGTATCCGATGGAGGTCTTTTATTTGTTTTTTTTTGTTTCCTTCGGGAACCTTCTGGGATTGATACTCTTTGTTACTTCTGCGGAAGTTGTTTTGGACATGTTAGTCCTATGTTTAGAAATGTCTGTTTAGTTTTCTCCCTATGAGGGACAGTTTATGCAGCTTGCCGGTTAGGACCCCTGGTACAGGCTGGCCCTGTCGGGTTCGTTCTGTCTTGCGGCTGTTCAGATGCGTGGCGCTGTTCTGCTGAGCTGGTTCGGTAGAAGCGCTGAGTGCCTCAGGTTATCATTGTTTTTCATGTTCCACTAAGCATTCGAGAAGAACCAGTGGGTTTTGTGAGGCGGGAAGAATTGTCTCAGTCCTTATAGCCTCCAGTCATAGATGACTGTGCGGGGAGTGTTCCGCTGTTTCACTCTATCTGACATCTGATTCATCATGAACATTAGAGTTCCTCCTCCATGTGGGGGAGGGTTTGGTGGGCTTAGGCCTCGTCACTTCTGTTTGAGTGGATTGGGCTTCAAGTTTTAGGTCTATGCATGGTCCTGTTGGGACTTGATCCTACTGCTTGTATGGATAGCTGTCCAGGATGCAGACAGTTTTTTTTTGCATTTTGAAGCTCTATTGCAGCTCTTGGCACCTTGTAGGTGTATGTTGTAAGCTGTTTCTAGTGTATCTAGATACAGCTTTTACTCTTGGACGTGATGGTCTGACTGAGTTAGATCTCCTTTTAGGGATCGGTGTCCCGGATGATGGTTGATCCCTGTTGGGGACTTTGTTGTTAGCTCGGGGTTCCCTGGAGCTGGGAAGGTTTAGCACCCTTCTCTTACCTGTGTCCTCTGCCTATGTGGAGGTGATGGGTGAGACTAGCTCTGCAAGTAGGGTTTTGTGGACCTTGAGAAATCCCTTCTGTTGTCCTGAGGCTTTGGGAAGCCTCTTCATACGACTTCTAGCCCCTGTCCTTGAGCGTTGGACTTTGGCTAGGGGTGTGTTTCCTTCCTTTGGTCGGGACTTTAGAGTTCCCCTTGCTATCCCGGATTCTCTGGATACGCGTCCATTTCCCTTTTCTGGCTTTTTAGCCAGTTGGGATGCTTGGTTCCTGGGTAAGATTTCCTGGACTATTAGGCACCCAGACCTGTTTTTTCTCTCTGAGACTTCCCCTTTCTGAGGGGCTTTGCTTGGCCTTCTTCCTGACCCAGTCTTGGGTTGTTTTGGAATCTTGGATCTCAGAGTTGGTCGGGGTGTTCCACGGTAGTGGGAACTTGGCTTATTTCCTTGCTCCGTCTACCTGACCGGGTCAGGCTTGACCTGGTTTTTAGGAGTATTTCTTACTCTTTACAACAGAGTATTCCATGTCATCTAGGGGGTTAGCTGTGTGGTTTGCGCCTCAAGGGTTGTGGGTTCATACCCAGCTGCTGGCGTTGGATTTCCAATTTCTGGTGCGCCTTAGGGTTGCATTCCCTTGGTCAGTTTGCCAGTGTACCTGTGGATTCCCTGCTCTGCAAGCGAATGGGTTGGCTGTGCCTCTGTTTGGCTAGCTACTTGTAGGGGGGTCCTTTTTCTAGGACATTTGCGTTGGGGATTTTACTTCCCAATTAGCCGGTTGGCTTCGGGCCTTGAGGACAGTTGTTGCCCTTCCGGCCTCTTCCCTTTTTCTTTAGGGGAGCGTGCCCTCTGTCAAGGGGCTGTTTTTGTGTGGTCTGTTTCTTGATGACTGCTTCTTCTTCCTTGCAACATCCCTCTGTGTCGTCCTGTTATGGACTCGCTGTTCTTAAACTTGGGGTTTCCGCCTGGGTCTGTTACACACTTTCATGGTCGAATACTTTGGTATTCTATGGGCAGGCGCTGGGAGGACTTTGCCTCTTCGTTGCTTCCATGCTTGCAGGATGTTGGAGAGACATTCTGTTCTGTCTCTGTGCCCGGTCTTATCCCGGGTTTCGGCTTGTTATAGGTGTGGCCTCCTTCCCTGTTTGGTCCGTTTGGTTCTTTTTTGTATTAGGGACCTTTTGGTTCCCCTTTGCCTTGTCCCCTTGGTGGTTTCGGCTGGTGGTCCCCTTCATTTGTGGGAAGTGTGCGGTGGGGACCGTTGGTTGGACAACGGTGTCCTCTTGGTAGACTGTTGGCTCAGTCGAGTCCGTTTTACGGTCACATCGTTTGGCTCTGGACTAGCTGCGAGTCAGTGTCATTGGGGCTTTTCCTTTTAAAAGATTTTCTCTGGATTTTTTATTCGGTTAAAGTTCAGGCCGGGTACCCTCAGTATGGGACGCATATTGTACCCTCCCGTCTTGGCATTCAGTGTCCTCTATAGCTTGGGTATTTGCCAAAAGTAATGAATGCAGCTGTGCACTCTTTCCATTTAAGAAGAAAAACATAAATTATGCTTACCTGATAATTTCTTTTCTTCTGATGGAAAGAGTCCACTGCTCCCCACCCGTGTTTTATGTGGGGCGTCTATATGTTTTTCTGGCACCTTTTTACCCTGATATTTCTTCTACTGTTCCTTGTTCCTAGGCAGAATGACTGGGGGATGAGGGGAGTGGGAGGAGTATTTATGCCTTTGGCTGGGGTGTCTTTGCCTCCTCCTGGTGGCCAGGTTCTTATTTCCCAAAAGTAATGAATGCAGCTGTGGACTCTTTCCACCAGAAGAAAAGGAAATTATCAGGTAAGCATAATTTATGTTTTTTCGTTTGTTTATATCCCAGATTTCCAGACACCAAGGTGTGAGGAGAGTTGCTGCCATCACCTGAAAATAACCCCCCTCCCCCGTTTGGTTGGGACGATTTGACCTTTCAGATGACTTTATGATTCACTTGGAACGGTCCAATCATCCCCCTTTTTTGGGACATTTCCTTGCCAGGAATTTTATTTATTCTGTTTTCATTACCTTATGTATATCTGCAAATAACATATATTGTATATTTACAGAGCATAGCTTTATTGTATAGCTTTATTGGTTACTGTCTAATATCACTTGGTTTTTAGACATATCCACATAGCTCACTGCTAATTTCAATTGATCAGTATATCCCTTTATTGGCTGTTTTTTCACCTTTTATAGAGTGCCCCCTATTGGAAGTCTTTTGTACCCTACCCTGTATATAATTTTAACAACTAATAGACTACTGGGACCTTGCTGAACAATTGGGTGAGCCAATAACAAGAGGCATATTTATGCAGCCACTAATCAGCAGCTAGCTCCCAGTAGTGCATTGCTTCCCCTGAGCCTACCTATGCATTCTTTTTAGCATGGGATACCAAGAGAAAGAAGCAAATTAAATAATAGAAGCAAATTGGAATTTGTATTTTCTCTCAGAATCATTGATGAAAAAATGTAGGGTTTCATGTCCCTTTAAATGGTTATAGTTTATAGAACAGTATAACTTGCATAAAAATAAACATTATATTATTACATCAGGATCATTATCTTCACAGCAGTGTTTTTTATGTATACAGCCATAAGAAAGTGAGTCATTACATTGTGATTTGTGTTAGCTTATTTTTATGTTTTCACAATAAGTACATTTCTGTGCATCTATCTATGACAAGTTTATAATAATGGTGGGTAAGAGTAAACATAAATAAAATAAAAGGATATTAAGACAACTAACATACTATGGGTTAGGTTACAACACTTGAGCAATAGTCTAAGGCAGTGATGGCTAACGTTTGCACCCCTGATGTTTTGGAAATGCACTTCCTATGATGCTTAACTAGACTGCAGAGTGCCTAAGCATCATGTGATATGTACTTCCAAAACATCTGGGATGTCAAGGTTAGCCATCACTGGTCTATGGCGTACTAACCTCTGCATGTTGGATAGTGCGGTTGCTATAAATCCCTCACATAATAGATTTCTGTGTGGGGTGTGCAGTAAAATTATGTTGTATATTGCTCAAGCCCTAGGCGGATGGTGTGCAAGTAGTAAGAGTTCCTCATGCAGCTATGTGCTATATTATTAATAATAGCAATGGTTTATTAGGGTCTTAAAAAGTGCTACATTTTACAGTGGTATTTTGGGTTGTGTTGGAGTGCTACACTTACCTCACCGCTTTGTAGTTCTCCCTGTGAAATCAATTATAAGTATAGGGGGAGCTAAAAAAGTGTTGGTGGTTAAGATGTTTTGGTTAAAATATTAAACCATTCACTTGTAATACCAGATTCTGATTTTTTTCTGAGCAAGGTCCCATAAAAATGATAATGCACCCTTTACTATCAATTGAGCTCCACTTGTAATCTAGCCCTTTATGTGTCTGCTCACAATCTTAAAAAGGCCTAGAAGACATTACATGTAATCTGCTCAGAAAAGCTTATACTCAAGCTTGTCAGCCACAGCTAATAGACATTGTGAATGCATGCAAACAAAAAAAATCCATTTGAACTATAGAACATGTGTATGGCATTTTCCTCAGAGTTTGGAAACTTAAAGGGTTATGGAAATCATAAAGTCTAACTTTGATTTTTAAAGCGTACAATTTCATGAGAGGTTTCTAGATCACTTTATGGCAGCAATGTTTGTAACAATATTCTACAAAAAGTGTTCAAGGCACTCCGTATGCTCTCATGGAAAGGAGCTAAGTTTCAAGAAAGAGACTAAAGAGGTCATTTGATAATGGATGTAAATTATTAATGGACTTTCAGTTCTCTTTAAGAAAAAGACTAATAAAATGTCCCTTTTTTTTTTTTTCTTTTCATTGTTCAGACTCTCAAATACTTATCCAACAGCCCATGCCAACATCAAAATCCTCAAATTCTACATGATTTCCTAACCGCAATTAAGGCACATAAACTAACCAAGTAAGTGTTAACATAATTTAGCTGATTAGCTTGGGTTATATCTCATCATTTACTTTTAGAATGCTTCTCTTTATAAGGACATAAAGAGCTAAAAAGCACTTAAAATTAATGCAGCATATTTGTAAAAGGTTGACTAGAAAATATCACCTCAACATGTCTATGTAAAAAAGCAAGATATTTTACCTCAAAATTTCCTCAGGCACATCCCACTGTAAAGGGACTTTAAACAAGCAATCGGGATGCTAGTCCCGGGACTTGCAAAGGAGCGTGCATCTGGCATGTGCGGCACAGTCATGCTATTTCCCTCCGCAGTTAAGGAAGTTTACTATGAAATCTTGTATTTCAGTGTGATGAAGCACTGATGAAGCTGATTGGCTGCTGCCCCCCCAACATTCAGCCTACAGTAGCTGAAGGATAATTGTGCAAAGATCACTTACTCTGGTAAGCTAAAGACATTTTTACATAGAGATGTTCATGTGATCGTTTCTTTTGAAATTTTTACAGTTATTCTGCATCACTTTCAAGTGATTTAGCATATTGACATTGTGTCCCTTTTAAATTAAACAGCAACAGATCTGTAAAATCTGTTCGCAATAGTAGATTGTAAGATACTGGACATGCGATTACTGTGATTTTTTTTTCTTGATTCCTAACATTTAGCAACGGTTATAATTTGCCCTTGACTAAAAATAAAAAATTCTGTCTTTTTTACCCTATTATGTTCTATGGCTTGATGGCAGAAAAAAAATATTTCTTTCCTAAGATACGGTGAGTCCACAGTTTCATCTATTACTGTTGGGAATATCACTCCTGCCAAGCAGGAGGAGGCAAAGAGCACCACAGTCAAACTGTTAAGTATCACTTCCCTTCCCACAACCCCCAGTCATTCTCGTTGCCTACGGTGCAAGGAGGAGGGGAAGTTTTAGGTGTCTGATTATTTTCTTCAATCAAGATTTTATTATTTTGAAAGCAGAGTATGTTTACTCTGAACTTTCCTCTCAAGATTGGGTCTAGCCGCGCTCCACATTTGTCTCTTCAGTAGGGCAGTGGTGGCTTTAAAGCAGTCAGGAATTTGTGAGGTGGGCCTTGCTGCGTTTTCCTGACATGTTGCTGCCCCGGTATTGAAAGCCTGAGTATGTTTACTCTGTTCTTTCTTTTATTCACAGGTCCCTGTGAGGCGTGGTATCCTCTCATACTGGGTGAGCTGTCCTCCTGCCGGACAGCTAAATGTACAGGTAAGTGCCTTTTGGTCTTCTGGGGCTAGAAGACTGGCACTAAAGGGGTTAAGAGACCCTGGTTAGTATTTCTAATGTCTGAATGCATATGCTTAGTTTGGGACACAAATCCTTAGCAGGATGGCAGTGGGCAGGCATAAATCTGGCATGTGTTATGGAGACTTAGAGTTAATCTTCTTCTAGGTAGGAAGAAGTTAACTCTCTTTTTGGGCTCAGATTTTGTTAGGGCGGGAGTTCTAATACTCTTTAGGCTATGATGCAGTTTTTAAAAAAAATAGACTTAAGTGACCAGCGCCAAAAAATATAAATTACTACAAACTCCAACTAGAAAAAATAGGTTACCCTCAAAGACCTACAGGACTAATCAATACAAAATACAAAGCACTAGGGAGCGCTGAAACCAGCTTAAGAGTAAGGATATATAGAATATATATAATAATAAAAAACACCTAACCTGATACTAATATGATACTAATATAATAGGCAATATGTATAATACATGTAAATTGTGAATTATGAATTATGTGTGAAAAAAATCTTTTCAAAATTGGAAAAAATTATATATGAAAAAATTCAATTCTATAGAAGATGCCAGCAACAAATACTAGAATTGCATATCTATATATAAAAAACTTTATTACAATATAGGTCGACCTATTCAAGACATACAATAATAAATCACAAAATTAAGAAAAAAAAATATAGAAAAAATAAAATTAGTATAAAAAACTCCTTAAACCAAAAACCAGAAGTTCATGCATAAGAAACAGTTCCCAGGAGTGGACGATTTTTCGGCTTGTTACTATGTGGACCCACGCTCATACAAGGATGCTGTTCTATGTATAGTTGTAAGAGGAGCGTTCCCAGGACAAAAGAGGCAGTCGCAGCCAATGATGGTATTTCCCCTACGGACAAGGAATCCTCTTAGTAAATGTCACACAGCAAATAGCAGGGGAAGTTACATCCGTACTTGCATAATAATAAGCAGCAACCGGCCTCCAAACTTGAACCAACGATCTGTGGGCACACCTTCCAATAGTAACCAATGGCCACTGGAAACAGAAAAGCTTTAACAGGGAAAAGCAATTAGATATACTAGGCTAGGAACCCAGTGAATTTTTTGCAGCTTTCTTTTACAGGATATGCATTCTAGCTCCCAAGGCCTGTTTGTAATGGCCAATACTGCACAAAAAAACACCTAGCAGAGGGTTATTCAGCCACAAGATATCTGCACAAATAAAATACTCCAAAGGTGTAGGAGTTAGTTTAAAATATTTGCTCTATTTCATATATAATTTTTTCTAATTTTGAAAAGATTTTTTTCACACATAATTCATAATTCACAATTTACATGTATTATACATATTGCCTATTATAGTAGTATCATATTAGTATCAGGTTAGGTGTTTTTTATTATTATATATATTCTATATATCCTTACTCTTAAGCTGGTTTCAGCGCTCCCTAGTGCTATGATGCAGTTTTTACAGTACAAGACCTGTTACATTTTTTCGTTAGAGGGGAACAAATGTTTGCCATTTCTGCCTACGATATACTTGTGGCCGTTGAGAAGCCTAATAGGAGCGTGCTCTTTTTTGTGGCGCCTTACTAGGAGATGGTCCGGTGAATCAGAGATGTAATGTTTTTATTATGTCAACCCATGGCAGTGAAAGTAAAGTTCAGAGTGGGTAAGGAGACACATGTATATTATCAACTTTGTTAATTTTTTGCATCTATTCCTGGTGGCAGTATGAAGCGCAATATATGCACGCTTAATCTCTATGTTGTATTCAACTTGCCTCCTTCTTCTCAGAGTGGCGCCATCTTGGGCTAGGTTGATCGGCAATTACCCAGCGTCGTTTTCTGGCTGAGAATGGAGCGGGGTTATTGTTTTTGACAAGTTCTGATTTTGTCAGCGCATTGGAAATATGTTTTAATATTAATGTCTAGGTGATATGTGCTTGGTTTTTCCGATACGGAGAGTTTCACGGGAATTTGCAAGAGTTGTGAAAATAACGTTATATACCACTGTAGTTTAGTGTTACACGGAACTGCTCTAGCACTTCTTTTTTTAATCAAGTATGTATGATTGAAGCACATATACTGGTCATATATAAAAAGGTTTCATTATTTAAAATGTTCTTTTTAGTTGGATATGTCTTCAGATAGAATTATAGACAATGTCCTATATACATTAAAACTGCTTGAGTAACATTATGGTTAAGTAAGCAGTTATTGTCTGGAAGTTCTGTCTTGTTTTCCCTATTCTGGGTTAACAACTTTACGGCTAGATTACGAGTTTTGCGTTATGAGGGGTGTGGTGCTAACTTGCATGTTATTGTCACCGCTCACTTACCTACAGCGCTGGTATTACAGGTTTTCCTAAACCCAGCGTTATTAGGCAAGAAGTGAGCATAGAGCAAAATTGAGCTCCATACCGCACTCCAATACCAGCGCTGCTTAAGTCAGCGGTGAGCTGGTTGTACGTGCTCATGTACAATCTCCCCATATACATCAATGGGGACAGCCAGCTGAGAAAAAGTCTAACACCTGCCAAAAAGCAGCGTAAAGCTCAGTAACGCAGCCCCATTGATTCCTATGGGGAAACACATTTTATGTTTACACCTAACATGAGCCCTGAGTCTAAACACCTCTAATCTTACCCCTAATCTTACACTTATTAACCCCTAATCTTCCGCCCCGTCATCACCGACACCTACATTATACTTATTAACCCCTAATCTGCTGCCCCAAACATCACCGACACCTACATTTATATTTATTAACCCCTAATCATGCCACCCCAATGTCGCTGCCATTATAATAAACATATTAACCCCTAATCTGCATCCCTAACATCGCCGCCACCTACCTACATTTATTAACCCCTAATCTGCCGCCCCAACGTCTCCGCCACTATATTAAATTTATTAACTCCTAAATCTAAGTCTAACCCTAACCCCCTAACTTAAATATAATTAAAATAAATATAAATAAAACTTACTATCATTAACTAAATAATTCATATTTAAAACTAAATACTTACCTATAAAATAAACCCTAAATTAGCTACACTATAACTAATAGTTACATTGTAGCTAGCTTAGGGTTTATTTTTATTTTACAGGCAAGTTTGTATTTATTTTAACTAGGTAGAATAGTTACTAAATAGTTATTAACTATTTAATAACTACCTAGATAAAATAAATACAAATTGACCTGTAAAATAAAACCTAAGCTGTCTTACACTAACACCTAACCTAACCCTACAATTAAATAAATTCCCTAAATTAAATACAATTAACTAAATTCAAAACAATTAGCTAAATCACGAAAACCCCCCACTAAATTACAGAAAATAAAAAACAAATTACAAGATCTTTAAACTAATTACACCTACTCTAATAGCCCACTCAAAATAAAAAAAAACCTAGCCTAAACTACCAATAGCCTTTAAAATGGCCTTTTGAGGGGCATTGCCCCAAAGAAATGAGCTCTTTTACCTGTAAAATTTTTGACAAACAATCCCCCCAACAGTAAAACCCACCACCCACACAACCAACCCCCCAAATAAAACCCTAACAAAAAAACCTAAGCTCCCCATTGCCCTGAAAAGGGCATTTAGATGGGCATTGCCCTTAAAAGGGAATTTAGCTCTATTGCGGCCCAAAGCCCTAACCTAAAAATAAAACCCACCCAATACACCCTTAAAAAATCCTAACACTAAACCCCAAAGATCCACTTACCAGGAGAAGTCTTCATCCAAGCGGCAAGATGTCCTCAATGAAGCCGGCAGAAATCTTCACCCAGACGGAATCTTCTATCTTCATCCTTCCGACGCGGAGCGGCTCCATCTTCAAGACATTCGGTGCGGAGCATCCTCTTCAATCGACGTCTTCTTGCTGAATGAAGGTTCCTTTAAATGACAGCCAAATCAGCCAATAGAATGCAAGCTCAATCCTATTGGCTGATTGGATCAGCCAATAGGATTTTTTCAACCTTAATTCCGATTGGCTGAATTCTATCAGCCAATCGGAATCTAAGGGACACCATCTTGGATGACGTCATTTAAAGGAACCTTCATTCAGCAAGAAGACGTTGATTGAAGAGGATTCTCCGCGCCGGATGTCTTGAAGATGGAGCCGCTCCGCGTCGGAAGGATGAAGATAGAAGATGCCGTCTGGGTGAAGACTTCTGCCCGTCTGGAAGACCACTTCTGCCAGCTTCGTTGAGGACATCTTGCCGCTTGGATGAAGACTTCTCCCGGTAAGTGGATCTTCGGGGGTTAGTGTTAGGATTTTTTAAGGGTGTATTGGGTGGGTTTTATTTTTAGGTTAGGGCTTTGGGCTGCAATAGGGCTAAATTCCCTTTTAAGGGCAATGCCCATCCAAATGCCCTTTTCAGGGCAATGAGGAGCTTAGGTTTTTTTAGTTAGGTTTTTATTTGGGAGGTTGGTTGTGTGGGTGGTAGGTTTTACTGTTGGGGGGGTTGTTTGTAAAAAAAATTACAGGTAAAAGAGCTGATTTCTTTGGGGCAATGCCCCGCAAAAGGCTATTGGTAGTTTAGTTTAGGCTAGGTTTTTTTTTATTTTGGGTGGGCTTTTTTTATTTTGATAGGACTATTAGATCAGATGTAATTAGTTTAAAGATCTTGTAATTTGTTTTTTATTTTCTGTAATTTAGTGTTTGTTTTTTTTGTAATTTAGCTAATTGTTTTGAATTTAGTTAATTGTATTTAATTTAGGGAATTTATTTAATTGTAGGGTTAGGTTAGGTGTTAGTGTAAGACAGGTTAGGTTTTATTTTACAGGTCAATTTGTATTTATTTTAGCTAGGTAGTTATTAAATAGTTAATAACTATTTAGTAACTATTCTACCTAGTTAAAATAAATACAACCTTGCCTGTACAATAAAAAAATAAACCCTAAGCTAGCTACAATATAACTAATAGTTATATTGTAGCTAGTTTAGGGTTTATTTTATAGGTAAGTATTTAGTTTTAAATAGGAATTATTTAGGTAATGATAGTAAGTTTTATTTAGATTTATTTTAATTATATTTAAGTTAGGGGGGGTTAGGGTTAGACTTAGGTTTAGGGGTTAATAAATTTAGTATAGTGGCAGCGACGTTGGGGGCAGCAGATTAGGGGTTAATAAATGTAGGTAGGTGGCGGTGATGTTAGGGACAGCAGATTAGGGGTTAATAATATTTAAATAGTGTTTGCGAGGCAGGAGTGCAGTGGTTTAGGGGTTAATATGTTTATTATAGTGGGGACGATTTCCGTAGCGGCAGATTAGGGCTTAATAATTTAATTTTAGTGCTTGCGATGCGGGAGGGCCTCGGTTTAGGGGTTAATAGGTAGTTTATGGGTGTTAGTTTACTTTTTAGCACTTTAGTTATGAGTTTTATGCTACAGCGTTGTAGTGTAAAACTCATAACTACTGACTTTAAAATGCGGTACGAATCTTGCGGGATAGGCTGTACCTCTCACTTTTTGGCCTCCCAGGACAAGCTCGTAATACCGGTGCTATGAAAGTCCCATAGAAAAAGACACTACGCAATTTGCGTAAGTTGATTTGCGGTAAGGCCAAAAAAGTGTGCGGTGCCCCTAAATCTGCAAGACTCGTAATACCAGCGGTAGTAAAAAAGCAGCGTTATGAGGCTTAACACTGCTTTTTTACTCATAACGCAAGACTCATAATCTAGCCATTAGTTTTTTGTTTTTTTTTCTGAACGCACATTTGAACAGGGATCAAATAGATTGTTGCCCTCTGAGCCTCTGCCAGGAAGATGCTGTTCAGTCAATGCCGCATCTGTCTCCTTCTACGTCCCAAGCCTCTATGGCATCACATGCAGTGCCCTGCCGTTCCTCTTAAATCTCCTGGAGGAGGTTATTTGCCTGCAGAATTTATTGCCCGGGTATCTGTGGCATTATCTGTTTTTCCTATACTAAGGGAATTTGCAAGAGGAATATTTGAAATTCAGATAATAAGGTTTCTGTTCCCTATGCTTTACATGGATTGACCTTCCTCATAGGTCTGATGTGGAGGTTATGTCGGTAGCCTCTGAGGGTGAAATCTCAGATTTGGTCAGTATAATTCCTTCATCTGATGCTGAAGCAGCATCCTTCAGACTTAAGGCTGGACACCTTTGTGTATGGTAAGGAAAGTTCTGGCTACTTGGATCGACTCTGATACGTTTGTTGTTGTCAATCCTAAGGAATCTTGTACACTTTATAAATGTCAGGATTCCTCTGTGGAAGTTTTTTCCTGTTCCAGTCCGTGCTAGGAGACTTTTCACAGGAATGGGAGGAGTCTCTTTTTAAAAAAAAAATATGCTACCTGTCTATCTCCATTATATATCAGGGCGCACGGTGCCTAAGCAGTAGGACATTTCTACTCTGGCTAAGAGAACTATGGTTCCTAGAGAGGATAGCTGTTCTTCAGGATCAATGGACTAAGCTGGTGGCTTACTGGGGTTTGTATTGCTACTGTGTCAAGTGTGAAATCTTTTTGGTGCAATGCCTTTCCTGATTCCAATTTGGTAAAGATCCCTTTGGAGCAGATCTAATACGGAATTGAGGCTCTTAAGCTGGCTAATTCTTTATTTCTGCAGCTACCAAGCAATTTCAGCCGTGAGCCAAGATATCTGGCTTTGCTGTACTAGCCCCCGGTGTGTTATGGACAGTGGATTTTTTTTTTTTTTTTTAATTATTGTTTTTTATTGAGGTTATGCAAATAATATAACAAAGAACCATCAAATACATACAAGGCATGTCAATATTACAGTAGTCCTCAGTTTTTGTTTTTGATTAAGTAACATAACACATTGTATGTAAAGAAAAAAAAAAAGAAAACCTCAGAAATATTTTTACGTAGATACACATTGTGATCCAACACTAAGCACATAAAGACAGTGACCATTAATATTTGAAGGGCTGCTAGGTGTGTTCATATTGTGTGAGAAGTTGTGATTATGATGTGCAAATCAGATATTGATAAATAATAATGTTTAAGTATGTGCATGAAAATTTGAGTTTTAATAAGTAGGATATATAATTACTCTATCATATTGTATAGAGGAGGGCCCCGAACACTAGCGAAGAGAAAAAAAAAAAAAGGTGGGGAGTCAAGAGGGTATCGGGAGAGAGTCAGAGGGATGGGAGATAAGGCTGAGAGGGTAAAAGGAACAGATTATCTATTTGGCTCGTTGATCCTGTTTAAGTGGGAGGGGACTTAATTTTCCTCCAGAGTTCCCATGTTTGACAATTCAAGAAGATCTTATTGTTTGAGGTGAGACAGTGGATTTTACCTCTGGGTTTAAGTTTTTGGTGCATCCGTACAAGGGTGAGACCTTGTTTGGTCCTGATCTTACAGGAAAAGTTCTGATTACAGGAGTTTGCCCCCAATCCAGGATTGGTCCAAGTAGGGGGTTGATTCTCTGCTTGCCTTCAAACATAGATCTGAGATGTCCCAAATAGTCTGTGGACATAGTACTTCAGGGTTGTTACGTTGTAGCAATTCCCTCCCTGCCTGAGGCAGGCACCACCTCTTTCTTTCATGTAATTGGCAAGAGTCCATGAGCTAGTGACGTATGGGATATACAATCCTACCAGGAGGGGCAAAGTTTCCCAAACCTCAAAATGCCTATAAATACACCCCTCACCACACCCACAATTCAGTTTTACAAACTTTGCCTCCTATGGAGGTGGTGAAGTAAGTTTGTGCTAATATTTCTACGTTGATATGCGCTTCTCAGCATTTTTTGAAGCCCGATTGCTCTGAGTACAGTGAATGTCAGAGGGATGTGAAGGGAGTATCACCTATTGAATGCAATAATTTTCCTCACATGGATCTATTTCATAGGTTCTCTGCTATCGGTCGTAGAGATTCATCTCCTACCTCCCTTTTCAGATCGACGATATACTCTCATATTCCATTACCTCTACTGATTACTGTTTCAGTACTGGTTTGGCTATCTGCTATATGTGGATGGGTGTCTTTTGGTAAGTATGTTTTTCATTACTTAAGACACTCTCAGCTATGGTTTGGCACTTTATGTACTTATATAAAGTTCTAAATATATGTATTGTACTTATATTTGCCATGATTCAGGTTTTCAGTATATTCCTTTTTTTGCAGATAGTTTCATATCAGGGAAATGTTTTTTTTTATGAACAAAATATTTCTTACCTGGGGTATAGTCTCTTTTTCAATTGACTGTCTTTTAAATTTGCGGGCAGAATTAGGCTCGCGAGGACGCAAAATTCCAAACTTTATTGCGTCATTTTTTGTGCGAGATTTTTTTGGCGCAAAGTTACGTTCACTGACGCAAATTTGTCATTTCCGGCGTCTTAGTTGACGCTGAGTCCTTCACAAGGTTGCGTCATCTATAACGCGAGTGTTTTGTTTCCGGACGTTTTTGGCGCCAAAAAATATTTTTCTGTTTGTTGTGCGTCATACTTGGCGCCAAATATTTTCATTTATTTAAAACCCCATTCCTTTTGCCTCTGGCCTTTTTCTATGTCAGAGGGCAATGCTGTTTGCATTTTTTCCCTTTCCTGAAACTGCCATATAAGGAAATGGATAATTTTGCTTTATATGTTGTTTTTTTCTCTTACATTTGCAAGATGTCTCAATCTGATCCTGTCTCAGAATTTACTGCTGGATTCCTGCTGCCTGATAACGGTTCTACCAAAGCTAAATGCATTTGTTGTAAAGTTGTGGAGATTATACCTCCAGCTGTGGTTTGTTATAGTTGTCATGATAAACTTTTACATGCAGAAAATGTTTCCATCAGTAGTAGTTCATTACCTGTTGCTGTTCCCTCAACATCTTTTTTTTTTTTTTATTTTTTTTTTAAATATTATTTTTATTGATTTCACATGCAAAAACCAATTCAACAAAGCATCTTACAGAATTTGTAATAAATATAACATATCTTCTGATAATTCGAGAAAACACAAGATAAATATCTATCTAGTTATAGATTACCTCATAACATCCTATTAAATCCTTACAGAAATCATATATATGCAGGAAAAGGAAAAAACAGCGCCATATCTCAGTTAACTCACATAAATAAACATGGAGAAAAATGATACACTCAATATAATAATACATAGCTTAACAGAGAGAAGCATTTTCCCTTCAGCTATCAACTCAAGAATTCTCCCAGTGGCCTGACCCATTATTCGAATTATCATATCTTCTTCTTTAATAAAACATAAATGAAATATATCTGGAATTCAACACATTCAATCATCCTTCTGGAGACACTGCCTCCGCATCAATTATAGAAATTAAATAAATGACAGGCAACAAAAGACAAAAACAAATAGAACAGGACAGAGCAGAGCAAAACAAAACAAAACAAAAACAAACAGAACAAACAAAAAAAAAAAAAAAAAAAAAAAAAAAAAAAAAAAAAAAAGAAGAGGGGGAGGAAATAGCAGCCAGAGTCACCCGATCCTCTACTCCCCTACCCCCCCCCTCTCCCCCGATGTCGCTGCCTCAGCCATGCCGGTCAGCCACCATCCAGGGTAGTGACCTGCCAAGATGTTTTGAAGAATAAAGGTAGACCTACTTATTGGCTTAATTATTTGAATTTGAGTTTTATTCGGGAGTGATCTGATTACTCCCTCCCATTTGGAAATGAATGCCAGCACCTGATCATTATTCGTAATTGAGATATTATATTGTTCCAAGATTATTTGCATAGTGACTGCTTTCTTAAATTCACTGAAATTGGGCGCCCATGACGCTTTCCAGTGCCTGAAGATTAAATTTCGAGCTAATATCAATATAGTATTAAGTAATTTGTATTCCTTAGATCTTGTTGAGTATCTAACCAAAAAAAGAATGTCTCTACAAGTTATGGTGAATATAGGATTGACTGTCTGTTTAATCCAGAAGGATATTTTACCCCAGAATTGGGATATCTTAGGACATGACCATAGACAATGCAAGATATCTGCGTTCTCCTTACTGCATCTTGAGCATAGCTGGACATTCTTAGACCAGATAGATATTTTGCTAGGAGTAATATATACATTATATAAAATTTTTAAGTGTGACTCGCGCCAGGCTGTAGGTACCCAGGAGTCATTAATTATTTGAAGGCTTCCCTGTATATCCAAAACATCTAAATCTGGAAAAAACTTTAGCCATGTTAACCGTATATACCTAATTTGTGTTGCTTTATTATTAGAATTCAGAATTTTATAAAAAGTAGAGATGGAAAATCTACCCGCTTGATATATTTTCACAGCACTTGCTAGTGGACCCATTGACCAGTCTGGTTTAAATTCTTTTTGAAGGTTTACTATATAATGTCGAATCTGTAAATACGCAAAAAAAATCTTTGCTTTGTATATCATGCTTAGAACAAATGGAGCCAAATGAATCAATTGTACCATCTGACAACAGCAACTGTTTGACATAACTTAACCCTTTCCCCGCCCATCTCTGGAAGACTTGAGAGTCATATCCTGGTTGGAACTCAGGATTCCCTTGGATCGGTAGAAATTCCGTAGCATTTGGGTTCACCTGGATTTCAAGGCAGTATTTTTGCCATGCCCAAATTACGTTCCTAAATGTCAAAAGATTATCTACATTACTGGGCAGCTTTTTAATTGGACAATGTAATAAAGCCTTCAAATTAAATGGAGCAGTAATGCTTGATTCACACTGATAAAAAGTGAAGTATTGTTTCTCAGTGATCCAATCAATGGCATATTTAAGTAGAGAAACCCAATTGTAGTATTGAATATTGGGGAATGCTAAGCCTCCTGCCAATTTATCATTCATTAATCTTGTCAGGGCGATTCGTGGTTTTGCCCCTTTCCATATAAACTTAGATGCTATTTGATTAAATTTCAAGACATCCTTATTTTTAAGCCTAAGAGGAATGTTCTGTATAAGATACAAAAATTTGGGAAATACTATTGTTTTAATTAGCATAATATGAGGTATTAATGATATTGGTAAATTAATCCAATTTTCTACTTGGTTTTGTATTGTCTTAAGACAACTTGTTATATTTAAATCATACCATTCCGATGGATTCTTACTTAGAACTATGCCTAAATAGTTCAAGTGTTTAGTTTCTTTAAAAGGATGTCTGATTCTGTTTTTAACTGGTTTTGATATCCATAGTAATTCAGATTTAGTGAAGTTAATTTTATAACCAGATACAGTACTGAAAAGTTTCATAATAGCAGTAAATTTCGGCAAATTGACTTCTAAATTATTCAAAAACACTAGTAAGTCGTCTGCATATAGTGAAAGGATGAATTTATATTCCCCTATATTGATGCCCTCTAATTGATCCCGTAGCATAATAGCCAGCGGCTCGAGTGAAATATTAAAAAGTAAAGGGGATAGTGGGCATCCTTGCCTTGTTCCTCTATGTAACGGAAATGGGGCTGTAGCTACATTATTTATAACTATAGCAGAAACTGGAGTACTATATATTAACTGAATAAAATTACTGAAATGTCCTCTGAAACCGAACTTCCCTAGTGTCATAAATAGGTGACTCCAACTTATGTAGTCAAACGCTTTCTCTGCGTCCAGCGCTATTATAGCAGCATCAGACCCTTTCCTAGATGTCCCCTGTGACTTATTCCAGAAGTAATCGAGAATAATCATTGTTTTCCTTAAATTCTTAATTGGGCTTCTTCCTTGCATAAACCCTACCTGATTTTCATGTATGATAGTTTGTAGGATAGGCTGTAATCTATTAGCTACAATTGATGTGAGGAATTTGTAATCGGAATTAAGAAGCGATATAGGTCTATACGAATCTACCAATTCTGGGTCCTTTTTTTTTTTAAGAATAAGCACAACATTAGATGCAGTAAAATATTTGGAACATCCTATTTCTGCACTATAGTATTTATTAAATAGACTACATAATGTTGGAGTCACCTCCTCCTGTAGAATTCTATAGAACTCGACAGGGAGACAGTCCGGTCCAGGAGCCTTATTGAGTCTGGCTTGTTGAATAGCCAGATTTATTTCTTGTTCTGTGATTACTGCATTCAGATTTTGGAGATCTTCCTGTGAGATCATAGGTACAATTAGTTTAGACCAAAGCGCCTCCCCGTCCAAGTCCCGACAGGACTCTGCTTTATAAATACCCTGAAAATAATTATGAAAAGCTTTTTTAATTTCTTCTGTCTGAGTATATCTAAACCCATTCTGTCTAATGGCCGCGATTAAGTTGCTATCTTTCGGTTTAGAGATTCTAGCTAAGTATTTAGCCGCTCTTCCTGTAAATCCTCTATATAGAGCTTTTTGCTTTAAACCTTCTTGCATGGCTTTTTGTTTTAAAAAAATATCCCATTGAGTTTTCGCATTACTATATTTGATCCAATTCCCCCTAGATCTAGAGGAGATATAAGTGTTGTACTTATTTCTGACTGTGTTAGAAAGTTGTATTTCTTTTTGCTTAGTTTTTTTTTTGAGTCTACATAAATAAGCTTTAATGTGTCCTCTAAGTACAGCTTTAGCAGCTTCCCAATATGTTTCAGTTTTATCTATATAACCTCTATTAAAATTGTGATATTCTATCCATTTATGCTTTAGAAAATTTTGGAACTGAGTATCTGAAACTAGGTACTTGGGAAAAAATATTCTATTGTTCTCTCCTTTTTTAAACGCATTAGGGCCAAATTCAAGTGAAATAATTGCATGATCTGACAAAAGGATATCTTTAATATCGGTTTTACATTCCAATCCCATTAGGGCCTCTGAGATCAGAAATAAATCTATCCTAGAAAGACACTGGTGACTAGAAGACATACAAGTGTAATCCCTAGTATCGGGATGTTGGACCCTCCAGATATCCCTTACCCCTAATTGGGAACAGAATTTTTGAAATATTCGTGTCTTCCTATCCCTTCTATATATATCCTTCCTTCCAGCTCTGTCTAGATTAGGAGAGGGAGTAAGATTTAAATCCCCAGCTATTATTAAATTTTGTCCAGTATATTCTAATAATTTCTCAATAAGTCTATTCCAGAATTGACCATCCACTATATTGGGCCCATATACATTGCAAATTATGTAGGGAATGTGATTAATCTTTAATTTAAAAATTTGAAATCTCCCGCCCCTGTCCTCTTCTAAGCCCGTGATCTCATAGTCCAGATGTTTACTAATCAGAATTGCTAATCCTTTCTTCCTATCTTCCCCAGGGATAGCCACAACTTCTCCCACCCATTTCATTTTTAATTTCATTATCTCTGAGTTTTTTAGGTGAATTTCCTGAAGCATTGCCAAGTCAGGTTTATATAGGCCTAATTGCTTAATAATAGCTTTTCTCTTTCTTGGCGAGGTTATCCCGCCAACATTCCATGACAGAAGAGTTAACGCTTTCATACTAAACTCTTAACAGGGACGAGATAAACCTCCAAGGTCCAATACCCATGGTCGGGGAAGGACAGAGGAGAGGCACAGGGGGAGAGAAGAAGGGGAAAAGAGAGAAAGAGAAAAAAAAAAAAAAAAAAAAAAGGGGTGGTTGACCCCCCAAACTTGTATCCATCCATCCTAACCACACATCCAATCACTTCCTGGAAATCCATATATACTGATTTAAAGTATTTTTAACACTATATTTATACTTCTTCATTCATTGTATGCCCTGCTCTTTGCAGAAAGCCTGCGCCTCACTGGTATTGTTAAGTACCACCTGCGTGCCATCCATTCTTATTATTAGCTTAGCCGGGTATATCATCCTCACGTTGTAATCTGCTTTTAATAATTTAGAACAGAAAGGCGACATATCTTTACGTTTTGCCACTGTCTCACTGGAAAAGTCCTGGAAAATCAGGACTTTAGCTTGCTCTATCATGAGAGGATAGACTTCCCTGTATTGCCTAAGAAAATGTACCTTATCTTGGAATTTGAGAAACTTGACAATTATAGGTCTGGTAGGAAAATTATCTTTTCTCACTTGACGAGCTACACCTGTTCTGTGCACCCTTTCTATGTGGATTGGTGTGTCGATATTAATTCCAAGGCTCAGTGGAAGAGTGACCGTGACAAAATGCATCAGGTCCGTATACTTACTGTCATCTGGAAGACCAATAATTCTCAGGTTGTTACGCCTAGATCGGTCTTCCAGCTCTTCCACCCTGCCTTGCAATTTGTCCAATCTCTTATTATATTCAAGGTTAGAAGGTTCAATTATGTTAATTTTGTCTTCAATATCTGAAATTCTAGTTTCTATCTCCAAGAGTCTTGTAGAAAATTGTCTAACTTCAGATGTGAGACTGTTTATGTCTTGCTTAATTTCCATTTTCATGTCATTCATCTGTGAAGTAATTGTCTTGGTAATCTGACATAAGAGTTCCTGCATATCAAAATGCGTCTCAGCTTGTGATTGTGATGTATCTAATATCTGTTTCGCCATTTTTTTCTCTTTCTGTCTAACAGGCATATTAGAGGGAGAATTCTTGGCTGATAAAATAAATTTATCCATATACTTGAGTTCCTATAAGCCCTGCTATATGGCCACTGGTGTTTATTGTGATCAAAAATTGTGTGTGTCAAATACGTGAATTACGTGAGCCTAAATATGGTCCCCACAGAAGTGGGACAGAATAAATAACAAAGATCTCAGGAAATAATGAGAACAGCAACAACAGAAAAAAGTGCAGCGTGAAAAAAAACCAGTGCCACGTGCTAGTGATTATGTGAGATGAGCTCTGGAGAGAGCTCTACATGTAGTGAGAGGCAATGAAAGAGAAGAAGAGAAAAAGAAAGAGAGAGAAAACAAAAAAAAGAAAAAGGAAAGATAAGAGTGAGGTGAAAAAAAGTGAGAGAAAAAAAAAAAAAAGAGAAAAAAAAAAAAAAGGAGATGAGGGGTGGCCTAAATAGCAGGAATTTATAGAGGGCAAGTTCTGTGTAGAAGTTCAAGAGTTTAAAGAGCAGTTAGGTATGCCCCTTGGATTATTGAAGCACCCAAGAAATTCTTACAATTATATTATCTGACTAATACAAATACTAGCTTCCCTATCTATATTGACCCTTACTCCTCTTAGTTAATACTTATAATCAATATAATTCTAATATATAAAAAATTGTATGGAAGAGCTTGGAGCGTTTAAGTTCACTCCAGAATTTAAGGGGAACAGAGTAATGACAATCAATAAGCCTGTTCTGGCTTCAAAAAGAATATTAGAGGATATCAAGCACTACCAGATACCAATGTAACTAGACAATTTGCTTCACATACTAATTAAAGTTTAAATTAAGAAGCTATATGTCCATGAGTCCAGATAGTAATGTTCCAGATGAAACTATATATATGCACGCCAGGTATGTGCACTGCCAACGCTTCACTTATAGGCTGACAAAGATACCCCAGCCAGAGAGAGGCATTCAATGAAAGTCCCTTATAATTCAACAATTCCCGTGGCCCCCCTGTAACAGTTCATTCATGCAGACAGTAAGTAGCATTGTTACCCATCTTATGTATCCGTATTCCGGGCGTGTGAAAAATATTGCGGATCACCTGGTGGGCTTATTTTCAGCTTTCTACCCGAGGCGCACCGCCAGTGCAAGAAATTAGAAAATGTACCTTTAGAGATGCAGGCGGAAGCGCTCCAGCGCACTATCACCAGCCCTTTGTCCCTCCTGTATTCAGGCTTTCAAGCTTACTTGCCACGCTCCAAAGCGATCTCCATTAGATCAGGAATCCGAGCGCCCCACTCGCTCTCCGCAGGGCAAACCTCTCCACCAGAGCCACGCCCCACGCTGTCACCGTAGGACCCCGTAGGACCCCGGGATGGCCGTATTCCTCCGCCAGACAGCTACCGGTTCACCCGCTGTCACCTCGGTCTAAAGCTCACCAGGGAGCTACCGGACATTTCACCTCCGTTGGAATGTGGGCATACAGGCCAGCCAGTGAGGATCTGCGGGAAGGTAAGTTTTAACGAATTCCTCCTCCCGGTGTCGCGTCTGCTCTATACTGCAGGGACCGGGTCTTTCAGTGTTCACTTCCTCTAGGGGGTTTGTCCCCTTCAGGCGATCCCAGTGAGTCTACGGCAGATAGCCGACAGGATACTCGGGCTTAACCTCTGTTAATTATGCGCTCCCAGCACAACACAGGGGGTCAGGGAGTCTAGTAGGCACACCCGCCACTGATGCCCCCTTATGCACCGGGGTTAATCTGGAGCATCCAGGACTGTATCTTTTTACCACTTGCAGATATCATATATGGGGGAAAAAGAAACAGCTGCAGAGTGTAACATTCCCCTGTAAAATCCAGAGTCTATCTGAAAATAGTCAGCTGTTATTTGTAGCAATTTTAACAGCTGCTGCTGTCCTTTATTCGCAACAATCACTGAATGTCCTGAAGTTACTGTAGCAACCTGCTTCAGCCACGAAGCAAAGTAGATACTATGTCAGACTTCCACTTCATGGATCACAAGATCCTGTGCCCAGGCCGGTGTAAATCCCACGGCCAAGGGACGCTTGAAGGCGAGAGTAGTTGGTCCAGGCTGGAAGCGGGAGCAGCCCGGCGTGCAGCACCTTGCTTGCTCCTCCCTCAAACGGAAGTCCACAACCATCAATTTCTAAGTTCGCTGTTCCCTCAACATCTAATGCACAAGATATACCTGTAAATTTAAAAGAATTTATTTCTGATTCTATTCAGAAGGCTTTGTCTGCCATTCCGCCTTCTAATAAACGTAAAAGGTCTTTTAAAACTTCTTATAGAGTTGATGAAATTTCAAATGACCGGCAACATACTGATTTATCCTTCTCCGATGAGGATCTATCTGATTCAGAAGATCCTGCCTCAGATATTGACACTGACAAATCCTCTTATTTATTTAAAATGGAGTATATTCGTTCTTTATTAAAAGAAGTGTTGATTACATTGAATATGGAGTAAACTAGTAAACGTTTAAATTCTGTTTATAAACCTCCTGTGGTTATTCCAGAGGTTTTTCCAGCTCCTGATGCTATTTCAGATATGATTTCTAAGGAATGGAATAGGCCTGGTACTTCTTGTATTCCTTCTTCAAGGTTTAAAAAACTGTATCCTTTGCCAACTGTTAGATTGGAGTTTTGTGAAAAGATCCCCAAAGTTGATGGGGCTATCTCTACTCTTGCTAAACCTACTACTATTCCTACGGAAGATAGTACTTCTTTTAAAGATCCTTTAGATAGGAAACTTGAATCATTTTTAAAGAAGGCTTATTTATATTCAGGTCATCTTCTTAGGCCTGCAATTTGTTTGGCTGATGTTGCAGCTGCTTCAACTTTTTGGTTGGAAACTTTAGCGCAACAAGTTTCGGATCATGATTTGTCTAGCATTGTTAAATTGAACATGCTAATAATTTCATTTGTGATGCCATTTTTTATATCATCAAAATTGATGTTGGATATATGTCTTTAGCTATTTTAGCTAGAAGAGCTTTATGGCTTAAATCTTGGAATGCTGATATGACTTCTAAGTCTAGATTGCTATCTCTTTCTTTCCAAGGTAATAAATTATTTGGTTCTCAGTTGCATTCAATAATTTCAACTGTCACTGGGGGGAAGGGAGTCTTTTTGCCTCAGGATAAAAAAACCTAAGGGCAAATCTAAAGCTTCTAACCATTTTCGTTCCTTTCGACATAATAAGGAACATAAATCTAATCCTTCCCCAAAGGAATCTGTTTACAATTGGAAGCCTTCCTCAAATTGGAATAAATCCAAGCCATTTAAAAGATCAAAGCCAGCCCCCAAGTCCGCATGAGGGTGCGGCCCTCATTCCAGCTCAGCTGGTAGGGGGCAGATTAAAATTTTTCAAAGATGTTTGGATCAATTCAGTCCAAAATCATTGGATTTAGAGTATTGTCTCTCAGGGGTACAGAATAGGTTTCAGAGTAAAACCGCCTGTGAGAAGATTTTTTCTCTCACGCATTCCAGCGAACCCAGGAAAGGCTCAGGCTTTCCTGAAGTGTGTTTCAGACCTGGAGTTATCAGGGGTAATCATGCCAGTTCCGTTTCAGGAACAGGTTCTGGGGTTTTATTCAAATCTATTCATTGTCCCAAAGAAAGGAAATTCATTCAGACCAGTTCTGGATTTAAAGATTTTGAATTGATATGTAAGAGTACCAACTTTCAAAATAGTGAGTATAAGGACTATTCTGCCTTTTGTTCAGCAAGGGCATTATATGTCCACAATAGACTTACAGGATGCATATCTTCATATTCTGATTCATCCGGATCACTATCAGTTCCTGAGATTCTCTTTTCTAGACAAGCATTACCAATGTGTTGCTCTTCCTTTTGGCCTAGCAACAGCTCCAAGAATCTTTTCAAAGGTTTTCGGTGCCCTACTCTCTGTAATCAGAGAGCGGGGTATTGATGTGTTTCCTTATTTGGACGATACCTTGGTACTCGCTAAGTCTTTACGTTCTGCAGAATCTCACGTGAATCAACTAGTGTTGTTTCTTTAAAGACATGTTTGGAGGATCAATTTACCAAAAAGTTCTTTGATTCCTCAGACAAGGGTAACCTTTTTAGGTTTCCAGATAGATTCAGTGTCCATGACTTTGTCTCTAACAGACGAGAGACGTTTAAAATTGGTTGCAGCCTGTCGGAACCTTCAGTCTCAGTCCTTCCCTTCAGTAGCTAAGTGCATTGAAGTTTTAGGTCTTATGACTGCAGCATCGGACGCGATCCCCTTTGCTCGTTTTCATATGAGACCTCTCCAGCTTTGTATGGTGAACTAATGATGCAGGGATTATACAAGGATATCACAATTGATATTCTTAAATCCCAATGTTTGACTTTCTCTGACTTGGTGGATAGATCACCATCGTATAATTCTAGGGGCCTCTTTCGTTCGTCCAACCTGGACTGTGCTCACAACAGATGCAAGTCTTTCAGGTTGGGGAGCTGTTTGGGGATCTCTGACAGCACAAGGAGTTTGGAAATCTCAAGAGGCGAGATTACCAATCAATATTTTGGAACTCTGTGCGATTCTCAGGGCTCTTCAGTTTTGGCCTCTGTTGAAGAGAGAACCGTTCATTTGTTTTCAGACAGACAATGTCACAACTGTGGCATATGTCAATCATCAGGGTGGGACTCACAGTCCTCAAGCTATGAAAGAAGTATCCCGGATACTTGTTTGGGCGGAATCCAGCTCTTGTCTAATTTCTGTGGTTCATATCCCAGGTATAGACAGTTGGGAAGTGGATTATCTCAGTCGTCAGACTTTACATCCGGGAGAATGGTCTCTCCACCAAGATGTATTTTCTCAAATTAAAAACAAGAAACTTCCCAGGTACCTGTCCATGTCCAGGGATCCTCAGGCAGAAGCAGTGGATGCATTGACACTTCCTTGGTGTTATCAACCTGCTTATATTTTCCCGCCTCTAGTTCTTCTTCCAAGAGTGATCTTGAAAATCATCATGGAGCAATCGTTTGTGCTGCTGGTGACTCCTAGCATGGCCTCACAGGTTTTGGTATGCGGATCTTCAGATGTTCAGTTGCCAACCTTGGCCACTTCCCTTAAGGCCAGACCTTCTATCTTAAGGCCCATTTTTCCATCAAGATCTCAAATCATTAAAATTGAAAGTATGGAAATTGAACGCTTAGTGCTTAGTCATAAAGGTTTCTCTGACTCAGTGATTAATACTATGTTACAGGCTCGTAAATTTGTTTCTAGAAAGATTTATTATCGAGTTTGGAAGACTTATATTTCATGGTGTTCTTCTCATAAATTTTCTTGGTATTCATTTAGCATTCCTAGAATTTTACAATTTCTTCAGGATGGTTTGAATAAAGGTTTGTTTGGAAGTTCCTTGAAAGGACAAATCTCTTCTCTTTCTGTTTTATTCCACAGACAAATTGCTAAACTTTCTGATATTCACTGTTTTATTCAGGCTTTGGTTCGTATCAAGCCTGTCATTAAATCGATCTCTCCTCCTTGGAGTCTTAATTTGGTTTTGAAGGCTTTACAGGGTCCTCCATTTGAGCCTATGCATTCATTGGACATTAAACTACTTTCTTGGAAAGTGTTGTTCCTTTTGGCCATCTCTTCTAGAAGAGTTTCTGAATTATCTGCTCTCTCTTGTGAATCTCCTTTTCTAATTTTTTATCAGGATAAGGCAGTTTTGCGGACTTCATTTAAATTCTAACAACATTAATAGAGAAATTGTTGTCCCTTCTTTGTGTCGTAATCCTAAGAATTCTTTGGAGAGATCTTTACATTCTTTGGATGTGGTGAGAGCTCTGAAATATTTTGTTGAAGCTACTAAAGATTTCAGGAAGACTTCTAGTCTATTTGTTGTCTTTTCTGGTTCCAGGAAAGGTCACAACGCTTCTGCCGTTTTTGTCATCATGGTTAAAGCTTTTGATTCATCAAGCTTATTTGGAGTTGGGTAAAACTCTGCCTCAGAGAATTAGAGCTCATTCTACTAGATCAGTTTCCACTTCTTGGGCTTTTAAGAACGAAGCTTCAGTTGATTAGATTTGCAAAGCAGCAACTTGGTCTTCTTTGCATACTTTTACTAAATTCTACTATTTTGAAGCAGTTTTTGGTAGAAAAGTTCTTCAGGCAGCTGTTTCAGTTTGATTCTTCTGCTTCTAATTTAAGTTTTTTCTTTTCAATTATGAGACTAAACTTATGATTTGGGCTGTGGATTAATTTTTTTCAGCGGAAATGGCTGTTTTTATTTTTTAACCCTCCCTCTCTAGTGACTCTTGCGTGGAGTTCCACATTTTGGGTATTGCTATCCCATACGTCACTAGCTCATGGACTCTTGCCAATATGAAAGAAATGAATTTATCAGGTAAGTTCTTACATATATTATGTTTTTTTATCGGCAGGCCAGACAACTGTGAGACATTTTGTAGTTATCATGCCTGTTTGGGGTTCCCGAAAAGGAGGGAACTTTTCGCCCTATAGTAGACCTAAAGGGTCTCAACAGGTTGTCTCAGGGTACCGTTTTTCATATGGACACCAGTGGTTCCATTCTTTTTTTTTTAACTAGGATGGTCAGTTCACAGTGACCATAGTCCTGGGGGACGCGTACTTTCAAGTTCCTGAAGTTTGCCTTTCTGTCAAACTCTTTCAGCTGGTGATTCTCCCCTTTTGACCTTGCATGGTTTTCAGAGGGGACTGTATTTCAGGGAATTGCTGTGGAGCTATTCCTGGACGTCAATGGTTCAGGCACCATCTTTTCTGCAAGCAAACTCTCATTTGGAGATCTTGTTGTCTCCCTTCATTCCTCGAATAAAAGTGAATCTGCTACCTCTGTAGCTTGTTCCAGCTACAGAGGTAGTTTCTTAGGGACCAGATTAGTTTCCCTATCTCTGAAAATATTCTTGACAGGTCAGGAAATAGAGAATTCTTTCTTCTATCCTCTCTCGCACTCTACTGTTTGGCCCTTCAGTGGATCAATGTATGGAGTAAATGGGCTCGATCCTTCGGAGAGTCTGCGGTTATGCATGTTTAGATAGTGGATCGAGGATCTTGTGGCTCTGTCTTGGAGGATAGATCTAGATCTGTCAACATGAGATTCTTTCCTGTGGGTCAGAAAGGGGAATTAGTGGTAGAATGTTTGCTTTGCTTGTGAGAGGTGGCGGGATTGTTAACCGTATTCTCCTGCATTTTTTGCTTTTCTCAGGAGCATCTGTCTTGGCACACTTGCTTCCGGAGACCTTCCTGAGTAATAGTCTAGGTCGTTAGCCTGTTGGGTTGGTGAGTAGGGGCTTGGGAGGAGTCTACTTTCCCCATAACCATCTTGGAGTGGAGAGCGATCTACAATGCTCTGATGGCTTGGCCTCAGTTGTCTTATCCGGTTTTTCAGGTTCTAGTTGCAATTTCATCTCAGTGGTTTACATTAACCACCTTGGAGGAACCTGGAGTTTCGTTGCCATGATTGGCGTGGATTGTTTGGTGCGCGGACGCTTACACTTCTAGTTTATAATCTATTATATTCACTTTTCAAGAGTGTATAACGGGAGCGGACTTCTTGAGCAGACAGATTTTGCATTCCGGGGAGTGGGCGCTTCTCCCGGAGGTGTTCTCCAGGTTAACCCTCACATGGGGGGTGCTGGAGTTTGCAGTGTGCCAAATTTCCAAGCTATGTTTAGGGTCAAGAGATCAGCAGGCTGCTGTGCTATAGACCTTGCTGTCTATAGCATCAGTATTTTAATAGTTCCTGCATAGTCTCACAGGATCTAGTTTCCAGACCTGGTGGAGATGTATTTCTTCAACCTTGGTGGTTTTTCCTGAGAGAGAACCAATTCAGGGTCCATTTTTTCATACAACTTTGTTTTCTCTGAAGTTTTCTGTTTAGAGATTGCCTGCTTAGTTCTTTCAAAGCGTGGTTTTTCTGAATCGGTCATTGAGACTATGATTCAGGTACTCAATATGGTGTCGTTTCCCTGATTGGTGTGAATCCATGGACTACTCTTGGAAGTAGGGCCCTTCTCCAGGACCGTCTGGAGGAAGGTTTGTCAGTCAGTTCTCTGATGGGTCAGATTTCTGTGTTATTTTTTACACTAGTGTCTGGCCAGACGTGTATCCTTTTTGTCAGATCCTGGTTAATATCAGGCCTGTGTTTAAGTCTGTTGCTCCTCTTGGAGCTTTAACCTTGTTTTAAGGTTTTGTAGCAGGTTCAGTATGAGCCTTAGCATTCCATAGATTTTAAATCTTTTTCTTGGAATTTTTATTTTTTGCTATCTTCTGCTCGGAGAGTTTAGGTACTCTTGGCTTTGCAGTGTGAATCGCTTTATCTTATTTCGGATAAGGCGTTTTTTTATCCTAAGTGGAATAATTGTTTGGGAATTGTTGTTCCTGCACTGTGTCCTCATTCTTATCTCTAGAGGAATGTTTGTGCACAATTTGGATGTTATTTTTGTTATATTTTTTCTTCTGTTTTTGTTTGTTTTCTCTGTATCAGAAAACTACTGCTACGTCTCTTTTCTCTGGTTGAGAAGTTTAATTTGTTTGCTTTTCAGACTGTGGGGCTGCAGTTTCCTGAGAGAATTATTGCTCTTTACACGAGGGCGGTCTCTTTTTGGATTTTCAAAAATGAAGCTTCTGTGGAACAGATTTGCAAGGCTACAAATTGGTCTTCCTTGCATACTTTTTCTAAATGTTCTAAATGTGTTCCTTTTGCTTCGGCTGAGGCTTCTTTTGGGAGAAAAGATATTCAAGCGGTGGTTCCTTCTGTTTAGGTCTCCCTGTCTTGTCCCTTCTTATTCATCTTTGTCCTCTAGCTTGGGTATTGATACCCAACAGTAAATTATGAAACCGTGGACTCACCATATCTTAGGAAAGAAAAGAAAATTTATGCTTACCTAATAAATTTATTTATTTCCGGATATGGTGAGTCCACAGCCCTGCCCTTTTATTCCAGTCAGTTTTTTTTTTTTTTACTAATCTTCAGGCACTTTTACTCCTTGTGTTTCTTCCTTTTTCTCCATTTTCCTTCGGTCGAATGACTGGGTGTTGTGGGAAGGGAAGTAATACTTAACAGTTTGACTGTGGTGCTCTTTGCCTCCTCCTGCTGGCCAGGAGTGATATTCCCAACAGTAATTGATGAAACCGTGGACTCACCGTATCAGGAAAGAAAGAAATTTATCAGGTAAGCATTTTCTTTTCACGTGAGTAGGTTCTGATTAAGTACAAGACAAATATCATAAAACACTCATTTTAACTCTCCAGAGTCTGGGTGTTCCTGATAAAAAATATGCTTGGATGGTTTCAATTATAAAAAAACAAAGGTAAAATAGTCTGTGAACTATGACCCTTCAAGACGAGGCTGTGCCCCAGTGTGAAACAAAGATCAGAAAGCAAGTTACAGATTATTGTACTATTAATCTCAATTACTATCTTTCATTACAAAGAGGTTAAACTTAAATTGGAAAATAACAGCTCATAAAATATAATATATTTCACTAAAGTATAGCTATTTCACTCAGACATTCCCACTAATTAATATTCAGCTATTTTAACAAAAGTGCAATAAGAGATAACTTTAATATTCAAAATCCAACAATAGTATACAGAATTCATAGTTCTACCAGTTAAAGTTCTAAATATCTGAAGTCCTTAAATTCAATTTTTTTATATGTTCATTCATACATTTTTTTCATTTTTGTATAACAACACTTGATCTATTTTTATTTACTTAGTGTACACAAAGAATCATTTTATACAACACAGGACAAGAACAAAAAGTAATATATAATGAGACACTCATATGGTATACATTTTTGGAATTGTGATTCCAGTTGTGAAATTAATCAGACTAAACCTCTTCCATCTTAATAATTGTATTTAGAATGCTTATGCAAACAAATTATTTTACCATATGTAATGATAAGTCTGTGAAAACCCGAAAATGAGACAAAAAACAGAATCAAGTGTCATATGAAGCACGACCATGTGTCAAAAAGTCAAAGGTCTTAGACCAAGCTACTATTACATGCTTTTGTGATTCATGTAATTTGTACTAATTTTGTCCTGAGGTAAACCTGAGCTTGTCAAAAGGAGTTCTGCTAGCATAGGTACATAGCGCAGTGCAACTGGTAATCATTTCACTGATTTAATAATGGTTTCCACATGCACGTAGGTGGAATACACAGAACAAACAGGGAATCAGTTTCCACATTCAAAACATCTTCTATGTCTTCTATTTTGAGATTTAAATGAAATAAATGAAACAGTAATAACGTGTACTAGAAACTTTTTTGTTTTTTGCTATTAGAAATATATTACAAAAATGCTATTATGCAAAACTGAAATGCGCTTATGCAAAGTTCAATTTTGACCATTCTTTCACTTTAATAACATAAAGAAAATGAATATGTTGTACTGGAGCAAATGAGAAAACACAATTTAATACCAAAAAAATGGTATTTATATGTGATTTATCAAAATGGTTTATACTTTTTTTATATTTTTTTAAAGACTATTGGTGATTATATTTAAAGAAGATGTTTACATTGATCTTTTTATTGTAATTTTTACCATTTGCTTTTTAAGTCGCATTATTTTTACCGCATAGCTTGAGTCACAAAGTTTCGTCTCAATATATTTTTCTATCTATTAAATTGTGTCTACCTTATCATGCATAATTATAGATTATTATGTAATGACATTATTTTTTATGTCCTGTATCTTTTCTAGTGCATGTATTTTTTCACAATAAAATGTGCAATTCAGCATGGCAGATGTGTTGAAGATATTATGTAAGTTAGCTTAAAAGACAAGTACAAGTGTTAGTGGGTCATATTAACTCCCACCCTTTTATTACAATGTATAACTTTTGAAATGCAAAAACTGTTCTAGAGAAGTGTTGAAAAAATGTGTTGGTTAGAGTAACTCTGCATTTTGTCCATTACTCAGGAATTCTCCCATCTGTGGAAATTAAAGATGAATTTGCTCAGCATTGTCAACTCAAACTTTGTGCATGCAACAGATATTCTTTGTCAGTTTTAACTCCTTTCAGCAAGGTTTAAATATGAGCAGCAGGAAATTAATTAATCTTTTAACCACGTTGGTCTTTTATTTTGTATCTGTAAAGGGGCTGAAACTGAACTAACAAAATATTTTTTTTGTTCCTCTAGAGCAGAAAAGTTGCAACTGCTGAATCACAGACCCACAACTGCTGTGGAAATACAACTGGTATGTTAAAAAAAACTCCTTCATTAAAAGAATATTAAAGACACTAATATAGACTATTTTTTTTTTCTGGCAAGTTTCAAACTTTCCTTCAATTTCCTAACCCCCTATGTTATGTGACAGCCATTAGCCAATCACAGGCTCATATATGTACACGCTGAACTCTTGTACATGCTCAGAAGGTAATGGGACCTTAATACATATAAAAGGACTGTGCACCATTTGATAATAGAAACAAAATGGAAATTTGTTTAAAGTGATTTTAAAGTTTAATGAATTACTGCACAGTATCTAAAAATAATCTTAAAAATATGGGCACTTTAATACATTTTAAAATATAGAAATAAGCTTTATTTATAAAATATTTACCATTGTGTACTGGTAAACATACCGCTGTTACTCCGCCCGCATCTCCTACTTTATTTAGCAGATCGATGCAGATCCGGCTTCCTACCATCGTTACATGCCCCATCTGGCATCCAGCTCATGGGGCACGCAACAATTGGAGGAAGCCACTTTTGTTATTTTCCTAAATATAAGTTAGATTATTTGTTAATTTATTTGTGTACTTTTACTATATTAATATTGTCCATATTATGGACACGTGTTTCCAGGAGCAGTTTCATGAACAGTACATGGTGATATGAAACTTTAACTGTTGACCTTTTAAGAAGATACTACCTTCTATTTCATTGAACATTGTTTGTGTGTGTGTGTATACCTATGACCTAGCCCAGATTTCTTCTGTTATGTGTGATCAGTCCACGGGTCATCATTACTTCTGGGATATAACTCCTCCCCAACAGGAAATGCAAGAGGATTCACCCAGCAGAGCTGCATATAGCTCCTCCCCTCTACGCCACTCCCAGTCATTCTCTTGCACCCAACGACTAGATAGGATGTGTGAGAGGACTATGGTGATTATACTTAGTTTTTATGACTTCAATCAAAAGTTTGTTATTTTACAATAGCACCGGAGCGTGTTATTATTTCTCTGGCAGAGTTTGAGGAAGAATCTACCAGAGTTTTTTACTATGATTTTAACCGGAGTAGTTAAGATCATATTGCTGTTCTCGGCCATCTGAGGGAGGTAAAAGCTTCAGATCAGGGGACAGCGGGCAGATGAATCTGCATTGAGGTATGTAGCAGTTTTTATTTTCTGAATGGAATTGATGAGAAAATCCTGCCATACCGTTATAATGACATGTATGTATACACTTCAGTATTCTGGGGATGGTATTTCACCGGAACTACTCTGTTAAAAGTACACTAAACCTTTTAATAGGTATTTATCATGTTAAACGTTTTTGCTGGAATGTAGAATCGTTTGCATTTCTGAGGTACTGAGTGAATAAATATTTGGGCATTATTTTTCCACTTGGCAGTTGCTTGTTTTAATTGTGACAGTTTCGTTTCTCTTCACTGCTGTGTGTGAGAGGGAGGGGCCGTTTTTGGCGCTCTTTGCTACGCATCAAAAATTTCCAGTCAGTTACTCTTTTATTTCCTGCATGATCCGGTTCATCTCTGACAGAACTCAGGGATCTTCAAACTTCTTTGAAGGGAGGTAGATTCTCTCAGCAGAGCTGTGAGACTTTTATATTGACTGTGAATAAAAACGTTGCTCTGTAATTTTTATTGCAAATTTAATTATTGTTACTTTACTAATGGGAACAAACCTTTGCTAAAAGTTGTGTTGTTTTAAAGATTGATGCTATAACTGTTTTTTCAGTTCATTATTTCAACTGTCATTTAATCGTTTAGTGCTTCTTTGAGGCACAGTACGTTTTTTGTTAAATAAGATTTTAACCAAGTTGCAAGTTTATTGCTAGTGTGTTAAACATGTCTGACTCAGAGGAAGATACCTGTGTCATTTGTTCCAATGCCAAGGTGGAGCCCAATAGAAATTTATGTACTAACTGTATTGATGCTACTTTAAATAAAAGCCAATCTGTACAATTTGAACAAATTTCACCAAATAGCGAGGGGAGAGTTATGCCGACTAACTCGCCTCACGCGGCAGTACCTGCATCTCCCGCCCGGGAGGTGCGTGATATTATGGCGCCTAGTACATCTGGGCGGCCATTACAGATAACATTACAAGATATGGCTACTGTTATGACTGAAGTTTTGGCTAAATTACCAGAACTAAGAGGCAAGCGTGATCACTCTGGGGTGAGAACAGAGTGCGCTGATAATACTAGGGCCATGTCTGATACTGCGTCACAGCTTGCAGAGCATGAGGACGGAGAGCTTCATTCTGTGGGTGACGGTTCTGATCCAAACAGATTGGATTCAGATATTTCAAATTTTAAATTTAAATTGGAAAACCTCCGTGTATTACTAGGGGAGGTTTTAGCGGCTCTTAATGATTGTAACACTGTTGCAATACCAGAGAAATTGTGTAGGTTGGATAAATACTTTGCGGTACCCGGCGAGTACTGACGTTTTTCCTATACCTAAGAGACTAACTGAAATTGTTACTAAGGAGTGGGATAGACCCGGTGTGCCGTTCTCACCCCCTCCAATATTTAGAAAGATGTTTCCAATAGACGCCACCACACGGGACTTATGGCAAACGGTCCCTAAGGTGGAGGGAGCAGTTTCTACTTTAGCTAAGCGTACCACTATCCCGGTGGAGGATAGCTGTGCTTTTTCAGATCCAATGGATAAAAAATTAGAGGGTTACCTTAAGAAAATGTTTGTTCAACAAGGTTTTATATTGCAACCCCTCGCATGTATCGCGCCGATTACGGCTGCGGCAGCATTTTGGATTGAGTCTCTGGAAGAGAACCTTAGTTCAACTACGCTGGACGACATTACGGACAGGCTTAGAGTCCTTAAACTAGCTAATTCATTCATTTCGGAGGCCGTAGTACATTTAACCAAACTTACGGCTAAGAACTCAGGATTCGCCATCCAGGCACGTAGGGCGCTGTGGCTAAAATCCTGGTCAGCTGATGTAACTTCTAAGTCCAAATTACTCAATATACCTTTCAAGGGGCAAACTTTATTTGGGCCCGGTTTGAAAGAAATTATCGCTGACATTACAGGAGGTAAGGGCCACGCCCTGCCTCAAGACAAAGCCAAAGCTAAGGCTAGACAGTCTAATTTTCGTCCCTTTCGGAATTTCAAAACAGGAGCAGCATCAACTTCCACTGCACCAAAACAGGAAGGAGCTGTTGCTCGTTACAGACAAGGCTGGAAACCTAACCAGTCCTGGAACAAGGGCAAGCAGGCCAGGAAACCTGCTGCTGCCCCAAAGACAGCATGAACCGAGAGCCCCCGATCCGGGACCGGATCTAGTGGGGGGCAGACTTTCTCTCTTCGCCCAGGCTTGGGCAAGAGATGTTCAGGATCCCTGGGCGCTAGAGATCATATCTCAGGGATACCTTCTAGACTTCAAATTCTCTCCCCCAAGAGGGAGATTTCATCTGTCAAGGTTGTCAACAAACCAGATAAAGAAAGAAGCGTTTCTACGCTGTGTACAAGATCTGTTATTAATGGGAGTGATCCATCCGGTTCCGCGGTCGGAACAAGGACAAGGGTTTTACTCAAACCTGTTTGTGGTTCCCAAAAAAGAGGGAACTTTCAGGCCAATCTTAGATTTAAAGATCCTAAACAAATTCCTAAGAGTTCCATCGTTCAAAATGGAAACTATTCGGACAATCTTACCCATGATCCAAAAGGGTCAGTACATGACCACAGTGGATTTAAAGGATGCTTACCTTCACATACCGATTCACAAAGATCATTACCGGTATCTAAGGTTTGCCTTCTTAGACAGGCACTACCAGTTTGTAGCTCTTCCATTCGGATTGGCTACGGCTCCAAGAATCTTCACAAAGGTTCTGGGTGCCCTTCTAGCGGTACTAAGACCGCGAGGAATTTCGGTAGCTCCGTACCTAGACGACATTCTAATACAAGCTTCAAGCTTTCAAACTGCCAAGTCTCATACAGAGTTAGTTCTGGCATTTCTAAGGTCGCATGGATGGAAAGTGAACGAAAAGAAGAGTTCTCTTTCTCCTCTCACAAGAGTTCCATTCTTGGGGACTCTTATAGATTCTGTAGAAATGAAGATTTACCTGACAGAAGACAGGTTAACAAAGCTTCAAAATGCTTGCCGTGTCCTTCATTCCATTCAACACCCGTCAGTAGCTCAATGCATGGAGGTGATCGGCTTAATGGTAGCGGCAATGGACATAGTACCTTTTGCACGCCTACATCTCAGACCGCTGCAATTGTGCATGCTAAGTCAGTGGAATGGGGATTACTCAGATTTGTCCCCTACTCTGAATCTGAATCAAGAGACCAGAAATTCTCTTCTATGGTGGCTTTATCGGCCACACCTGTCCAGGGGGATGCCATTCAGCAGGCCAGACTGGACGATTGTAACAACAGACGCCAGCCTACTAGGTTGGGGCGCTGTCTGGAATTCTCTGAAGGCTCAGGGACTATGGAATCAGGAGGAGAGTCTCCTTCCAATAAACATTCTGGAATTGAGAGCAGTTCTCAATGCCCTTCTGGCTTGGCCCCAGTTAACAACTCGGGGGTTCATCAGGTTTCAGTCGGACAACATCACGACTGTAGCTTACATCAACCATCAGGGAGGGACAAGAAGCTCCCTAGCAATGATGGAAGTATCAAAGATAATTCGCTGGGCAGAGTCTCACTCTTGCCACCTGTCAGCAATCCACATCCCGGGAGTGGAGAACTGGGAGGCGGATTTCTTGAGTCGTCAGACTTTTCATCCGGGGGAGTGGGAACTTCATCCGGAGGTCTTTGCCCAAATACTTCGACGTTGGGGCAAACCAGAGATAGATCTCATGGCGTCTCGCCAGAACGCCAAACTTCCTCACTACGGGTCCAGATCCAGGGATCCGGGAGCGGTTCTGATAGATGCTTTGACAGCACCTTGGAACTTCGGGATGGCCTATGTGTTTCCACCCTTCCCGCTGCTTCCTCGATTGATTGCCAAAATCAAACAGGAGAGAGCATCAGTGATTCTAATAGCACCTGCATGGCCACGCAGGACTTGGTATGCAGATCTAGTGGACATGTCATCCTGTCCGCCTTGGTCTCTACCTCTAAGACAGGCCCTTCTGATACAGGGTCCATTCAAACATCAAAATCTAACTTCTCTGAAGCTGACTGCTTGGAAATTGAACGATTGATCTTATCAAAACGTGGTTTTTCTGAGTCGGTTATTGATACCCTGATACAGGCTAGGAAGCCTGTTACCAGAAGGATTTACCATAAGATATGGCGTAAATACCTATACTGGTGCGAATCCAAAGGTTTCTCCTGGAGTAAAGTTAGGATTCCTAGGATATTGTCCTTTCTACAAGAAGGTTTAGAAAAAGGTTTATCGGCTAGCTCATTAAAGGGACAGATCTCAGCTCTGTCTATCTTGTTACACAGGCGTCTGTCAGAAAATCCAGACGTCCAGGCCTTTTGTCAGGCTTTGGCTAGGATCAAGCCTGTGTTTAAAGCTGTTGCTCCGCCATGGAGTTTAAACTTAGTTCTCAACGTTTTACAGGGTGTTCCGTTTGAACCCCTTCATTCCATTGATATAAAATTGTTATCTTGGAAAGTTCTGTTTTTAATGGCTATTTCCTCGGCTCGAAGAGTCTCTGAGTTATCAGCCTTACATTGTGATTCTCCTTATCTGATTTTTCACTCAGACAAGGTAGTTCTGCGTACTAAACCTGGGTTCTTACCTAAGGTAGTCACTAACAGGAATATCAATCAAGAGATTGTTGTTCCATCCCTGTGTCCAAACCCTTCTTCAAAGAAGGAACGTCTTCTACACAATCTGGATGTAGTTCGTGCCCTCAAGTTCTACTTGCAGGCGACTAAGGATTTTCGTCAAACTTCTTCCCTGTTTGTCGTTTATTCTGGACAGAGGAGAGGTCAAAAAGCTTCTGCTACCTCTCTCTCTTTTTGGCTTCGTAGCATAATACGTTTAGCCTATGAGACTGCTGGACAGCAGCCTCCTGAAAGAATTACAGCTCATTCCACTAGAGCTGTGGCTTCCACTTGGGCCTTTAAGAATGAGGCCTCTGTTGAACAGATTTGCAAGGCTGCAACTTGGTCTTCGCTTCATACTTTTTCCAAATTTTACAAATTTGACACTTTTGCTTCTTCGGAGGCTATTTTTGGGAGAAAGGTTCTTCAGGCAGTGGTTCCTTCTGTATAATGAGCCTGCCTATCCCTCCCGTCATCCGTGTACTTTTGCTTTGGTATTGGTATCCCAGAAGTAATGATGACCCGTGGACTGATCACACATAACAGAAGAAAACATAATTTATGCTTACCTGATAAATTCCTTTCTTCTGTTGTGTGATCAGTCCACGGCCCGCCCTGTTTTTAAGGCAGGTAAATATCTTTTAAATTATACTCCAGTCACCACTTCACCCTTGGTTTCTCCTTTCTCGTTGATTCTTGGTCGAATGACTGGGAGTGACGTAGAGGGGAGGAGCTATATGCAGCTCTGCTGGGTGAATCCTCTTGCATTTCCTGTTGGGGAGGAGTTATATCCCAGAAGTAATGATGACCCGTGGACTGATCACACAACAGAAGAAAGGAATTTATCAGGTAAGCATAAATTATGTTTTTCTCAGTTGTGAGGAATGACTGGGGAATTGAGTCTAAAGATGGAACTTTTCCAGACCATTGTGATCATATGTTGTCAGCCATATACTGTATAGTAATATCTCTTATTGCTTCAGTTTCTAACTTAGAGGTGAAATTGTTCTTGAGGTATCCCTCCTCCACAAGGAAGAAAAGTCGTAAGACCTAATCAGTTTTTTCCGTAGAATATATTTTCCCTATTCTTTTAGTGTACTGAAGTAAAAAAGACCAATTTTTTTTTTTATTCTGGCAAAGTAGCACATTGTTTAGTCGAATAAGTTATGGAAAACAAGCTTCTAGATTTAGCACAATAACAATCTAATGATAGGAGTATCAGCAACATAATGATACATGTGTAAGATGTGTGTACTGAAGTTAGCTGGACAAATAATCTTTTAATAATAAAGCTTCTTCAGGTTAATGACAATTGTGAAATAGAGAAATATACATTTTTCATGACTTTGTGGCTTCCATTTGTGTAACTGAGTTATATCCTTAGATATATTAAAGGGACAGTATACTATAAAATTGTTTTTCCCTTAATGTGTTTCAAATTACTTTTTTATACCAGCTTCATAGTATACAATGTATGAGATTTGATTTTTTAAGGCTTATTTGTGTATATGATTTTGTGTTTTGAAGTCACAACCTAATAAAATAGGTTGAGCTTGTAGGTATAATCAGATCTCATTACTTTACCACATTGTGTACATATACCTGCTTCTTTATCTTATATCTATCCATAAACCGATCACCAATACTTGGAGGGAACAATGGAAAACTAACATTTTATTATCGTATCTCTTCCATACCCCACTGGGAGTGTAATTTCTTCTACTGGCTGTTTTAACACAGCTTGACCTTGAGGCCAAAAACTTTCAGGATGGGTGGTGATACCACAGGCTAAATAAACTATTTCAAATGCCAATTTTAAGGGTAATGGAAATACTTGTAACCAATTTAATACACTCCAGTGGATCTTTGGGAACAAATTAAAAGGGAGAAAATGTTTGAGTAAACTGTCCCTTTAATACCTCACGTTGATGGCACTAACAAACATGATCTAATGTGGCAGACTTCCCATCACAATAAGTTAGATGGTTTTTGGCTAGTTAATGAGTTTCTTTCAAAGATAGTGAAAAGATATTTGTACATAATGCATTGTTAGAGACATTAAGCCCAACATTTTTCTTTCATGATTCGGATAAAGCATACAATTTTAAAAATCTTTCCAATTCCTATTGTCAAATTTGCTTATTTTTCTTAAGATCCTTTGTTGATGGAGCAGCAATGCACTACTGTGAGCTAGCTGACCATATTTGGTGAGCCAATAACAAGAGGCATATATGTACAGACATCAATCAGCACCAAATTCCCAGTAGTGCTGCTCCTTAGTCTACCTAGGTATGCTTTTCAACCAAGCAAATTACATAATAGTCAATTTCAATTTAAAAGTTGTGTAAAATTGCATTTTAAAGGGTTAAAGCCATATAATATCTGTTAAAAAGTAATGTTTATAAATGATTCAAGGAAAATTAAACACTTAATACATTGTATACATCCATTTTACCTCCATCTAGCCATGTGCGCCACCATGTTGAAATCTGTCTCACTACATTCCAGTTCTGACCTGTTTGCACATGTGCAGTAACTCTCAGATACCTGCAGTGTAACCTGGGTTCTATAAGAGGCAGCACCCATGATTAGAGGGAGGTGCATGAAATCTATTTTGGGTTTATTGTCCCTTTCATCCAATTTTTAAATTATAGACCTAAGAAGTTTAGAATTGTTATTTTCTGCTACACGTTTATACAAAAGAGCATCACTTTTGGAACTGTCCCCTTTTATTTACTTGTCTCTATTTTTCATTGTGAGACTTTATTGTCTCCCAAAAACAGTTTGTCTAACACAAGATTAAAAAGAAAAAAATCCTGAAAACTGATTAGTTCATCACCGATGTTCCAGAGTAAGACTGCTTTAAGGGGCATTCTAGCCAAAATTGGAATACGCATTTCAGTTTTGAAAACAAGCATTTTTGCAATATACAGATGTTGGAAAAAATGCTGTTTCAAGAGTGTACTTAAGTATGCTCCTTGCACCGGCATTTTAAATGCAGCACTTGCTCAGGGAGCCTTAGTTGCTTGTATCATCTGGTAACGACTCAATGCTGGTGCACTGAAAATATCTAGCTATGTTTCACATGCACATGCAACAAAAAATGTTAACACTAAAACAGTAATCACTTTTACTAGAAGCACTTTTGCCAATATATGTATGTTGGAAATATGTTTTTATTCAAATATGTTATTCATCTATGAGCATTTCAATTTTGACCGAAATATTATCTACTATTGCACCAATGTGACTATGATCTTTATTTATAGACCAGTTACTATAACTACATTGCAATAATGTGCACTAAAAAAATGATACTGTAGGTTACAAAGTAAAAGACATATAAACGAAACTGGGTTGTGTTTTCCCAATTATACATTCTAACAGTATATAATATGCATTAAATCATCCAAAATTAATGTCTATGACAATCTTATACCAAAGGTACTCTCCTCCTCCTACACATAACTGTTAAAGGAACAGTCTAGTTAAAATTAAACTTTCTTTCCTAAGATATGGGGAGTCCATGACATCATCAATTACTAGTGGGAATATCTCTCCTGTCCAGCAGGAGGAGACAAAGAGCACCACAGCAAAGCTGTTAAATATTACTCCCCTTCCCATAATCCCCAGTCATTCTCTTTGCCTCTGTCAATAGAATGCAAGCTCAATTTGATTGGCTGATTGGATCAGCCAATCGGATTGAACTTGAATCTGATTGGCTGATTCAATCAGCCAATCAGATTTTTCCTACCTTAATTCCTATTGGCTGATAGAATCCTATCAGCCAATCGGAATTAGAGGGACGCCATCTTGGATGACGTCATTTAAAGGAAACGTCATTCGTCGTCTAGTCGTCAGGGAAGAAGGATGTTCCGCGCCAGAGGTTTTGAAGATGGAGCCGCTCCTCGTCGGATGGATGAAGATAGAAAATGCCGCTTGGATGAAGATGTCTGCCGGTCCGGATGTCCTCTTCTGGCCGGATAGGATGAAGACTTCTGCCGTTTCGGATGTGTTCTTTTGGTCCATCGGTGCCCGGCTGGGTGAACACGGCTCAAGGTAGGGAGATCTTCAGGGGGGTAGTATTAGGTTTATTTAAGGGGGGTTTGGGTTAGAGTAGAGGTATGTGGGTGGTGGGTTTAAATGTTGGGGGGGGTGTATTTTTTTTTTAAAGGCAAAAGAGCTGATTACTTTGGGGAATGCCCCGCAAAAAGCCCTTTTAAGGGCTGGTAAAAGAGCTGGTTACTTTATAATTTAGAATAGGGTAGGGACCTTTATTATTTTGGGGGGCTTTTTTATTTTATTAGGGGGCTTAGAGTAGGTGTAATTAGCCTAATATTCTTGTAATCTTTTTTTTATTTTTTGTAATTTAGTGTTTTTTTTTTTATTTAGTTTAGTTTATTTAATTGTATGTAATTGTAGGTAATTTATTGATAGTGTAGTGTTAGGTTTAATTGTAACTTAGGTTAGGATTTATTTTACAGGTAATTTTGTAATTATTTTAACTAGGTAGCTATTAAATAGTTAATAACGATTTAATAGCTATTGTACCTAGTTAAAATAAATACAAAGTTGCCTGTAAAATAAATATAAATCCTAAAATAGCTACAATATAATTATTCGTTATATTGTAGCTATATTAGGGTTTATTTTACAGGTAAGTATTTAGTTTTAAATAGGAATACTTTAGTTAATAAGATTTAATTTATTTTGTTAGATTAAAATTATATTTAATTTAGGGTGGTGTTAGGGTTAGACTTAGCTTTAGGGGTTAATATATTTATTAGAGTAGCGGCGAGGTCCGGCCGGCAGATTAGGGGTTAATACTTGAAGTTAGGTGGCGGCGATGTTAGGGAGGGCAGATTAGTGGTTAATACAATTTATTATAGTGTTTGTGCGGCAGTTTAGGGGTTAATACATTTATTAGAGTAGCGGTGCGGTCAGCAGATTAGGGGTTAATAAGTGTAGTTAGGTAGCAGCGAAGTTGGGGGGGGCAGATTAGGGGTTATTAAATATTATGTAGGTGTCGGCGATGTTAGGGGCAGCAGATTAGGGGTACATAGGGATAATGTAGGTGGCAGCGGTGTCCGGAGTGGCAGATTAGGGGTTAATTGTGTAATGCAGGTGTCAGCGATAGTGGGGGCTGTAGATTAGGGGTTAATAAGTGTAAGGCTAGGGGTGTTTAGACTCGAGGTTCGTGTTAGGTGCAGACTTAGAAACTGTTTCCCCATAGGAAACAATGGGGCTGCGTTAGGAGCTGAACGCTGCTTTTTTGCAGGTGTTAGGTTTTTTTCAGCCCAAACTGCCCCATTGTTTCCTATGGGGGAATTGTGCACGAGCACGTTTTTCCAGCTAGCTGATGTTAGGGGCAGCAGATTAGGGGTACATAGGGATAATGTAGGTGGCAGCGGTGTCCGGAGTGGCAGATTAGGGGTTAATTGTGTAATGCAGGTGTCAGCGATAGTGGGGGCTGTAGATTAGGGGTTAATAAGTGTAAGGCTAGGGGTGTTTAGACTCGAGGTTCGTGTTAGGTGCAGACTTAGAAACTGTTTCCCCATAGGAAACAATGGGGCTGCGTTAGGAGCTGAACGCTGCTTTTTTGCAGGTGTTAGGTTTTTTTCAGCCCAAACTGCCCCATTGTTTCCTATGGGGGAATTGTGCACGAGCACGTTTTTCCAGCTAGCCGCTACCGCAAGCAACGCTGGAATTGAGAGTTGAAGTGGCGGTAAATATGCCTTTACGCTCCCTTTTTGGAGCCTAACGCAGCCCTTCAGAGAACTCTAAATACCAGCGTTGTTTAGAAGCAGCGCTAGAAAAAAAAGATGCGTAGCTAGCGCACCCCTTCAGCCGCAAAACTCTAAATCTAGGCGTTTGTTTTTGCATATATTTGGGTCATTGGTTCGTTGGTGAAATAGACCTTGCACAAAGGATTCTAACCAGTGGAGTTAACAGATTTGGGAGTACCCTGAATGTAAAGGTTATTTCAATGTTCTCTATTATCAAGATCCTCTAACTTCATTTGCAGCTCCTGCAGTTGAACATCATGTGTAGAAACATTGTGTGACAAATTTTCAGCCATCTACATTGCGGGACAAATTTTCAACCATCTTATTTGTGGTCTCCTGGATGTCTTCTAGATCATTTTATGACCAATCTCTTTAACCCCTTAATGACCGGACCATTTTTCAATTTTCTTACCCTTAATGACAATGGCTATTTTTACATTTCTGCAGTGTTTGTGTTTAGCTGTAATTTTCCTCTTACTCATTTACTGTACCCACACATATTATATATTGTTTTTCTCGCCATTAAATGGGCTTTCTAAAGATACCATTATTTTCATCATGTCTTATAATTTACTAAAAAAAAAAATAATAAAATATGAGGAAAAAATGGAAAAAAACACACTTTTTCTAACTTTGACCCCCAAAATATGTTACACATCTACAACCACCAAAAAACAACCATGCTAAATAGTTTCTAAATTTTGTCCTGAGTTTAGAAATACCCAATGTTAACATGTTCTTTGCTTTTTTTGCAATTTATGGAGTAATAAATACAAGTAGCACTTTGCTATTTCCAAACCACTTTTTTTCAAAATTAGCGCTAGTTACATTGGAACCCTGATATCTGTCAGGAATACCTGAATATCCCTTGACATGTATATATATTTTTTTTAGAAGACAACCCAAAGTATTGATCTAGGCCCATTTTGGTATATTTCATGCCACCATTTCACCGCCAAATGCGATTCACAAAATTTGTCACAAACTTTAGGTTTCCCACTGAAATTATTTACAAACAGCTTCTGCAATTATGGCACAAATGGTTGTAAATGCTTCTCTGGGGTCCCCTTTTTTCAGAAATAACAGACTTATATGGCTTTGGGGTTGCTTTTTGGTAATTAGAAGGCCGCTAAATGCCGCTGCGCACCACACGTGTTTTATGCCCAGGAGTGAAGGGGATAATTAGGGAGCTTGTAGGGTTAATTTTAGCTGTAGTGTAGTAGACAACTCCAAGTATTGATCTAGGCCCATTTTGGTATATTTTATGCCACCATTTCACCGCCAAATGCGAGCAAATAAAAAAAAAACTTTACATTTTTCACAATTTTAGGTTTCTCACTGAAACTATTTACAAACAGCTTGTGCTATTATGGCAGAAATTGTTGTAAAAGCTTTTCTGGGATCCTCTTTGTTCAGAAATAGCAGACTTATATGGCTTTGGCGTTGCTTTTTGGTAATTAGAAGGCTGCTAAATGCTGCTGCGCACCACACGTTAATTATGCCCAGCAGTGAAGGGGTTAAATAAGGTAGCTTGTAGGGAGCTTGCAGGGTTAATTTTAGAGATCAGCCTCCCACCTGACACATCCCACCCCCTGATCCCTCCCAAACAGCTCTCTTCCCTCCCCCACCCCACAATTGTTCCCGCCATCTTAAGTACTGGCAGAAAGTCTGCCAGTACTAAATAAAAGTTTTTTGTTTTTTTTTAAATAAAAATAATAAAATATTTTAGCTGTGATGGACCCCTGCCTTAGCCCCAACCTCCCTGACCCCCCCTCCAGCTCTCTAACCCTCTTCCCTACCTAATTACCGCCATCTTGGGTACTGGCAGCTGTCTGCTAGTACCCAGTTTGGCCCCAAAAACCAAAGTATTTTATTTTTAACTTAAAACTCTTTCTGTAGTGTAGCAGTCCCCCCACAATACCCCTCCCCCTCCCAGATCCTTTTATATTTAAAACATTTTTTTTACCTTTTGCTCCCTTTCGGCCTTCATTCATTGGTGTCAGTGTGACTAATGCGCGCATGTGCACGCACGCCCCGTGCACACGACCATGCACGCTCACGTGCACCCGCCTCGTGCACGCGCGTGCTCCCTCACACCCGGACAACGGCACCATCGCTACCGGTGCAGAGAGGGCCACAGAGTGACTCTCTCTGCATCGGAGGCTTGTAAAGTGGTATTGCAGGATGCCTCCATATCGAGGCATCACTGCAATACCCTCAGAGCTGCTGGAAGCGATTGTGATCGCTTCCAGCACTCTGTTAGACAATTGACGTACCAGGTACGTCCATTGTCATTAACTGTTAGTTTTTGCATGACGTACCAGGTACGTCAGTTGTCATTAAGGGGTTAAATAATCTCTTTAAGGGAATTTAAATACGTCTTTGGAAGATAAGCAATGTCTGCTTTAAGTACTGTGAGAAGCGGGTTGTGGTGTTAAGTCAGCAGGACTACTATAAGATTTCTGTGAAGCAGCTTCAGCTGTTTGAAAAACAAAACAAAAACACTGACAAAAACTGGGAGCACAGGTTGAGATTTAGATGATCTAATTTAGCATCTTTAACGCCATTATGATACACAGATTTGAAGGCAATAGAAATGTGTCCAAGTGAAACTGCTCAGCGAATCAATAACTATGTGAATAAGTGGATTCTTCACAAGATTGTGATATAGCTGAATATAAATGTAAATCAATTCTGAATCGGCTATAAATACAATAAGGAATAGCTGCTAAATTCAGGTCTCATCACAAAAAAAGAGGCAACCAGGAATAAACCTTATGAAAGTGTAGCAGAAATACATATTTCACTGGTCTGCAATGTTCTAAACCAAGTCTCAGTAACAAGGTGAAAGTGTAATAATCTTCATCAAGCGTTGTAGAGATATCGCCCAGAATATTATTTTAACACATAGTAATACGTTTTTTTAGCAAAACCAGCATACAGTTTAAAATGAAGATGCAATATATAATAAGTTAGCCTTATATCTAAAGGCACCATGTAAATGCTGATTAAAGACATTTTTCTTCCAGCTGAGTCAAACTAATATGTCCCGTATCTTTAAGTGCAAATTGCAAAAAAGAAAGCAGGAAACCTTTAGAAAGGAAAGCAGCCATGCAATATTGAAAACACCCTCCAGGGATTCATTTCAAAACTATAGTATAGCAGCTCACCAAATCTTCTTTTTTTTTTTTTTGGAAAAAAGAAAAGTTTATTAGTATTCTATATCAGATACAAACAAAAAAAGAAAATTGTTTCAACAGAACAAATCCAACAGAATATCATACATATTTGTCTTCATATATACTACATTAATTCCATCAGTTCAGATTCTAACATAGGGTGTATTTATCTTGATATAGTATCTTTCCTGATTTACCACCCAGGTTAAATTAATAATCCCATCTCTCCTTTCCACTTTTAACTCTCAACGAAAAACACATTTGTAACCACAGGAGCAGATGATTACACTTCTCAAAATTTCTATATGGAGTGCATAATATTCAACATAACACTTATCCAGCCAGGTTTACTCCCCCAACAAAGAAGGGAAAAAAAAAAGAAAAAACAGGGGATATTCCCTCCGTTTCCTCTCCTCCCCCTCCCCCAGAGCCTTCCCCACCATCCCCCCACTCCCCCAGTATAAATCATCCTGCTCGAATAGCCATTCTCCTCTAAGTCTACAATTTTTGAGGTACTCTGTATTTTCAAAATGTTTAATTATTTGTTTTTGTTCTTCTAGGTCTTGGGATTTGACCCACTTCCCCATTTATCAAAAAAGCAGGCAATATTAGTTTCGATATGAAACAAGGTATCTTGAAGTTCGATCAGAAATTGATGATGAATATTTTCCCTTATCATCATTAGAGTTGGGGGTTTAGCATTCTTCCACCCTTTTCATATAAGATTCCTCCCTATTAGAATTACTAGTGTTATGAATTTTCTTATCAATAAATGTTCTTTCTTATAGTGGAAAAAAATAACCTGATCTGCTTGTAGAGTAATTTGGGTCTCATATATCTTGCCTAACCAGTAGTTTACTTTCCCCCAAAGTCTTTGTATTCTTGGACATAGCCAGAAACTGTGTAACAAATTCGTGCTTTGTTGTCTACATTTTATACATAGTATTCCATCTCCAGTCCCGCCCCACTTAGCAATTTTCTCAGGTGTGATATATACCATCCATATTATCTTAATGTGTTGCTCCCGCATAGGAATAGCTAGCGATGCCTCTTCTACCCTTTCTACACTTTTCAGTATTATTTGCGTGCTAAGATTCTTAAAAAATACATCTCTTCATTTTACAACCCCTGCCTCTATATGCTGTTTATGATTTCTATTATTTATTAGATTATAAAGGAGTGAAATAGAGTATTTGCCTTGTTTGATGAGATTAATAACTGGGATTAGTGCTGTAAATTCCCAGTTGTTCCCTTGTAGTCAGATTAATTTCAAGCAGTAGTGTCTGATTTGTAAGAAAGGAAAGAAATGTCTGTCGGACAAAAGGTATCTATTCCTAATTACTTCAAACTCTTCAACCTTCACTACGTCTTGGCTAGTTTTAACTAGTTGAATAAGTTTAGATAGCCCCTTCTCTCTCCAACATGCAAAGATTCCAGAAAGGAGACCCTGTTTAAACCCTGGATTTCCCTCAATGGACAAAAATTTGGTTGCCAAGGGTTTTAAACCTAAAAGTTTGCATGTCCTATGCCATGCCACTATTGTGTCTTTGAAGAAATCTAATTTTTTAACGTACGATGGAAGGTTTTTAATTTCTAAATGAAGAATATTTTTTAAATGTAGAGGTTTTATCAGACCATTTTCTATGTCTAAAAGGGAGAAATGATTACTCTCCAAGAGCCAATCTAAAGCGATCTTCGTAACCGCCACTAGATTATATATTTCTATGTTAGGGAGTCCCAGGCCTAAAAATTATTTTTTGAGTACTAATTTTTTATAGCTAATCCTGGGCTTCTTACCCATCCATATATAATCTTTGATAGCAGAATTAATTATCTTGATCTCCTGTTTTTTGATTAAAAAGGTATATTCTGAAAAAGATATAATAGCCTTGGAAGTGCGATCATCTTAAGCAGATTTATTTTGCCAGAAATAGAGAGTGGGAGAGAGGCCCATCTTACTAATGTTTGAGGAATACCACTCCATGAGGTTGCTAGAGATCTTAATCCCCAGGTATGTGATATGTTTACTCACTTCCCTGAAGATCTTACTTTCTGATGTCTGATTTTTTTGAAGCCATAGAACTTCAGATTTATTTCTGTTAATACGATAACCTGAGAAGGAGCCATAATTATCTATGATCCGACAGATTTGATTAAAACTTTCACAAGACTTTCTAGAGAATACCAAAAGATCGTCAGCATCTACAGCCAGTTGAACATTCTTACCTCCTACATCTATCCCTTGTATATTGTTCCTCAGAGCGATCAATAAGGGTTCTAGAGCGATATTAAAAATTAGGGGGGACAAGGGGCAGCCCTGTCTTGTCCCTCTCAAAAGAGAAAAATAGGGTGTTTTATTACTATTTATAACAATTGATGCCCTGGACTCCCTATACAGCATCTCAATTGTATTAAGGCAATTACCTTCATACCCAAATTTTTTGAGGGAAGTAATAAGATGGTCCCATGTAACAGAATCGAAGGCCTTACTTGCATCTAATGATACTATCGAGATATCTTCTTTACTTATTTTCTTATTGTATTTGTTGTTATACCAATGATCTATAATTGTTAAAAAGACCTTCCTCAGATTAGTATTTGAGGATCTTCCCTTCATAAATCCTGTTTGATCAGAATGTATTATAGTATCAAGCGAAGCCTGTATCCTTTTAGCTAATATACTGGTTAATATCTTGTAGTCAATGTTCAAGAGTGAAATGGGCCTATAAGAATCAATTGACTGTGGATCTTTTCCTGGTTTAGATATTACAATTATTGTGGATTCATTAAAGTCTGCTAGCGGTTTCAACTGACCATTCCAAAATTTATTCAGCAAGGTAGTTAGCGTTGGAGTTATTTCGTCATTCAGAATCTTATAGAGCTCAGATGGCATACCATCTGGGCCTGCTGCTTTATTATTCGCCATTGCTTTAATTGTCTGACTTATTTCTTTTTCTGTAATGGGTTCATTAATACTTATTAACTGATTACTCTCTAACCGTGGATTTGTTAATGAAGCCCAAAATTTTTCCTTCCTATCTAGATTTATAGATTGTGTTGAATATAATTCTGTAAAATGCTCAAGAAATACTTTTTTGTATATCTCCGGTATTTGTCCATATTTGGCCTTTATCTTTAATTTTGGTTATAAAATTTTTAGTCTTATGATTTTTATCTATGCGGGCTAGGAAGCTGCCTACCTTGTTCCCATATCTGTAAAATTGTGTACAGGATTTTATATTCTCCTTGATTTCATTTTGCAATAAATAGTTATCTCTATTTTTTTTAGCCTGTATATATTTCTGCCAATTGGTCGTATTTTTTTCCTGAATATAGTTGGAGTATTTATTAAACAATTAGTTACCTGTTGTCTGTATAGGTTCATTTTTTTTTTGATCGTATTAGATATGTTGTAATCTCGCCTCTAAGCACCGCTTTCGCGGCGTTCCAAAATATATGGGTTTTATCTAAAAAACCTTCATTGAAGCGTTTATAATCAGCCCACTTCTCTTTTAAAAAGTTTATAAATTTGGTGTTTTTTATCAAATATTTCGGGAAAAAAAATTGATTAATCTTCCTATCCTTACACTTGGGATTCAATGTAATTACAATAGGGGCATGATCTGAAATTGTTATCATATCTATATACGTTTCTTGGACGGCAGCAGATAATTTCTCTGAGACAAGAAAATAATCTATCCTGGATAGGGTTTTTTTAGATTTTTAACAGCATGTATACTCCCTATCATCTGGATGCATGATTCTATAGCTGTCTAGAATTTTAAAACTTGTTGGGATTTCTTTATTGTATTAGATTCTCTCTTTCTCCTGGCTATTGTAGTTTTGTCTAATATCTTCCCCCCTGTTTGAGCTGTACTATCTCTACATCTATCCAATATACTATTTGGGGCAATATTAAAATCTCCTATGATTAGCATATTGCCAGGATATTTAAGTAGTTTATCCCTCAGAGTCTGCCAAAACCCTATATCTTCCTCATTTGGGCCGTATACATTACATATAACAAATTTTTTGTCCCCCGTTACCACTTCCATTATAATATACCTGCCTTCCTCATCACAAATTAAATTATCTATTTAATATTCTAGACATTTGCTAAATAGTATAGCTACTCCTTTCTTCCTTTGATATCCTGGGGTGTATATGACTTCTTTGACCCAACCTCCTTTTAATTTAACTGCCTCTTCTCCCTTCAAGTGTGTTTCCTGTATTAGTAGTATTTGGGTTCCCAATTTCTTTGCATATCTTAAGATGGCTTTGCGTTTGATGGGTGATGTAATCCCATCTACATTCCACGATACAATTTTGAGACTCATTTTACCAATTGCTTAAGACAAGAAAAAAAAAGATACTTTGGGGGAGGAGAGGGGAGGGGGGAGAATCCACAAATGAAGAGGAGAATAGGAGGGAAAAAAAAAAAAAGGTGAGTAATCCCACCATATAACCCACACTTTAATTCTATACATTTAAATTTTTCTAAAAACCTAAAATTAGCTGCAACACTCCAATGCAAAAATACGGTCAGGCTATTTAAGCTTATAGCCATTACTACAATGTGATAACCTATCATACCTGCATAAGTCTTCCTACTTCTCCAGACTATCTCTATGATTTTATAGAAACTTATTAGCTTCATTACTTTCAGTAAAAAATGTATTTCCTTCCTTGGTTTGGATACTGAGTCTAGCTGGGTACAGAAGTCTAGCTCAATATCCCTCCTGAATTAATTTCGTGCAAATTGGGGCTAACAAATCAAATAACCAAATCTTCTAAATTCAAGTCCATGTTCACTGCAGATCATGTGGAGGGCCTGCAAAATGGCGACAGCATTTAGAAGCACTCAAGCTCAGCGCTTTACACAATGGAGAATACTGCTGCTGAAGAAGTAGCCACAGAGCCCAGCACAGCTTCCGAAGTTGGCACTACAAACATTGAATTCACAAGGTCTCCGTGAATCTAGTTGAGATTATAAGGAAAAGTACTATTAACACTGAACAGAGTGCAGTTAAAATGTGAACATGTTCCGGCACACCCCAGAACATGATCTATAAGGCATCTGATATTGTAGGAACAGTCTTATGGTTTTTGAAAGCAAAAAGAAGTTATATAGGTATCATACAAATGTTATAACAGTCCTCCTAACATTTAAAAATCCTAACCTGTTACTAGGAGACTAGAACTTGGGTGATCAAGGTGTGGGCTTGGTAACACAGGTAGAGTCTTAACTAACTTAAAGTTGGGGCTGTGTGATCCAGAGTGAAGTTTGGGCACTTCTAGGTTTCATTGTGTTTAAACCCATATTTTTTCTTTAAAGATTTCCATACAGCATGCAATTTTAAGCAAATTTCTAATTTACTCCTATTATCAATTTTTCATCGTTCTCTTGCTATCTTTATTTAAAAGCAGGAATTGGATGCATAGGAGCCGGCCCATTTTTGGTTGAGACCCTGGGTTATGCTTGCTTATTGGTGGGTAAATGTCAGCCTCAAATAAGCAAGCGCATTCTCTCAGATGAAAGTGAGCACTACTTTTCTGACCAACACATATAAGGGCAATACGATAGATGGACTCTTTATTGTGATGGGACTGTGGCCTCTTCTTGAGGAAGTACCGTGTTATACAGACACTGGGGCTGGACAAACAGTGTTATTTTAATCCCGGTGGTCTTAACATTAAATATGCAGACCGGGAGAGGGCTAACTTTTATTTTCTGTAATAGAAGGACAGCGCTTGTGCTACCTGTCATGCGGTAGCAGACTTAACTCCAATGTACTTATTTACTTATTTTAGGCTGTTAGTCAATCTCCCGGTGTCTGATCTATTAGATCCTAATGGCGACCGGGAGATTGAGCACTGTGACGCCCACGGTGGGCGGAGTCACGTTTGCGCCGGTTTTTTGGGCTCATTTGTTGGTCTCAGGGCACAGTCAATCAAGGTGCCTAAAGATGGAGTCCTGTCACGCCCACGAGGGGTGGAGTTACTTTGGCGCCGTTTTTAGGCTCATTGGGTTTGTCTCAGGGCACTGTCATTTTAGGGTGCTGGGAGATGGAGTCTGTTACGCCCACGAGAGGCGGAGCTACATCGCTATTGTGCTCTACACCTCCATTACGATTCTGGAGGGTAGAGTTTTTCATATGCTTAGTGATGTTTATTGATCAGGAAGGTGCTGTTGGCACTGTAATACACGAGGTCAGATTTGAGCAATATTAAAGTGTTTGAAATTGCAGTATCTGATAGTAGTTGTAATTTGGACAAATGTGGGCTTCCTATTTTATTTTCAATCCTGCACACATAACGGAAAGGTGACAGTTTGAAATTTACTGTGACAAGCACTCACAAAAAGAATGTGGCTTTTAACATTTAAAGAGACAGTTTCCTTTTATCTGTTATTTTTTAACAATAATTCCTGTTATTTTGCTCAATTCATCCTTTATGATTTAGGATAGAACAGAAGCACATGAAATGTAAGGTTACTTTAAAATTTAAAGAGACAGTAACATCTTTTCAGATGTTAATTTTTATTGTAAATACTCCTTCTAAAGCGATGGCTATTAGGAGTCTGGTGACATCGGTCAACCCATGCCACAATTTTTTTTCTATAGTGTCCAAAATAATTTTATGACCCACAGGCAGTGTTCTGCAGTTCCTTGCGAGGCCATTGCTTTTGATGTTCATAGCGATGTCTATTGACAGCAATATTAATAGTCTTATTGGATTGTTTCTGCACAATAGAAATAAGACGTTCTTTTAAAATTTAAAGAGACAGTAACACTTTTTTCTGTGTAAAATTTATTAAAGCATTGCGGCTGTTTATTTGTTAATTCATCCTTTGTAATTAAAAAAAGACAACAAAGTGTCAGCGCTACTGTTGGGGAAGAGAATAATTTAAATAATTATATTAGGGCTCACAAAATGAAATTAGCTCAAAAATAACGTAAAAAATGTCTAATGTGTAGTAGATTCAAATAGGGCAGGTGTAGACTTAATCAGAGTCTAAGGTGAGGTTTGAATGTGGCTCATTATCACCAAAAGACACAATAGTGCTACAAACAATAAATACACAATAGTGCTACAAACATTAAATTAAACAGATATATGAATACTTAAATGTCTAAAAGTAGCACATATTAAAAAAAGAAAATCATACAATAACATATGTTAGAAACACAAAAACATGTAGGATATCTAGTGCATACAGAAATATTTTATGCACTGAAAATTCATGGATTATCAGTCTTTTATTTTTCAGTCTTTTATTTTTCTCACCCCTCTGTAGCTTATAGATGTTATGTACATGATGATTCTCTCAGTCCCCACCACAAAAAAATGGTTTATGCTGCTTTGTTTAAAAGGGTGTATCATCAGAAGCCCCTTAATGTTAGAAAAGCACTGAAATATATAGAAAAGACAAAGTGCAACAGGACTCAAGTGAAAAGATTTATTTAACAGATAAAAGATATTTTAAAAACAGAAGGTATTAGGCGTACCAGAAATTAAACACAGATCTCACCTCTTGAGAAAGTTCCCACACTAGGGAACGAAACGGCCGTTGAGTAGATCTTTAATCACCCAAGGGTGAAAACAGCAGACACTGCACAGCTGAAGACTTCCTTCACACACAGGATTTCAGAGCTGCATGCAGGATCTCACTGTGGAGCAACACAGCACCAAGCTAAAAGGAAGCCTGTATAAAACGGTTTCATCCTGCAATTCAAGATCAGCTAGAAGCGGTAACCTGGTGAAAGTTTTAAGACAATTTTGTCTGATATGCATTTCTGTTTTTAACTTCTGGTACGCCTAATACCTTCTGTTTTTTAAAATATCTTTTATCTGTTTAATAAATCTTTTCACTTGAGTCCTGTTGCGCTTTGTCTTTTCTATATTTTTCATCCTTTGTAATGTAGAATGGTATAAAACACACAAATATGAGTTACTTTAAGATTTAAAGAGGCGGTAACGTTTCCGTTGTTCCGTGTACGTTATAATAAATGAATTTCAGCTATTTATTCATTCATCCCTTGTGACTGAGGATGAAACAAACGCACCCAAGAATAGAGTTACTTTTCAGATTTAAAGGAACAGTATCGTTACCTATGTGAGAGATTATTGAAGTTGTTTCAAATTTATTTTCTCTTTTTGAACCTACTTCCTCTATGGCGATTGCTGTTTTGGAGTCTGTTAACTATGGCCACAATTTTCTCCTATAGTTTCTGTCAAAATTTTATGACCCACATGCAGTGCCTTGCACTCTACTCGGGGTTATGATGCATTCTGAATTTTTCCACAGGGTAAAAACATTGCTAGAGAAATTGCTATTCTAAAGAATTAATTCATGTTACTGAGAATCTCAGTTTCAGATGGAATTGGTACCTTAGGCATTCCCTATATTTACGAGACTCTGATGTTATTAGTCAGTAACCTCCCTGGATAAAATCCGGGACTGGATAACGCTTTAACATTGGCTTATTTCTTTATTTCAATTTCTTCCCTTCCAGTTATCAAACTGGGAGCATAGATGGCTCTGTTCCAGCTCTTGGAACCTTATGGTTAGAGCCTTGTTTTATGGATATATGTTCTAAAACTAAGATTTTGGAGATTCCATTGCCAGGAGCAGACATTGTCGGGACCTGGCTTGATGAAATTTAAAGAAAAATAAAAAAGGAAAACAAAAGAACACATAGCCTGCTGTTGAATCAATGACAGCATGGAGAACTTGCCCCGGTCTGGGATTGGATCTTGTAGGCGGCTGACTTTCAGTTTTCTCTTGTTAAGTGTATCCAGTCCACAGATCATCCATTACTTGTGGGATATTCTCCTTCCGAACAGGAAGTTGCAAGAGGATCACCCACAGCAGAGCTGCTATATAGCTCCTCCCCTCACTGCCATATCCAGTCATTCTCTTGCAACTCTCAACAAAGATGGAGGTAGTAAGAGGAGAGTGGTGTATTATAGTTAGTTTTTTAACTTCAATCAAAAGTTTGTTATTTTTAAATGGTACCGGAGTGTACTATTTTATCTCAGGCAGCATTAGAAGAAGAATCTGCCTGCGGTTTCTATGATCTTAGCAGAAGTAACTAAGATCCACTGCTGTTCTCACATATTCTGAGGAGTGAGGTAACTTCAGAGGGGGAATGGCGTGCAGGTTATCCTGCAATAAGGTATGTGCAGTTAACATATTTCTAGGGATGGAATTTGCTAGAAAGATGCTGCTGATACCGGATTAATGTTAGTTAAGCCTAAATACAGTGATTTAATAGCGACTGGTATCAGGCTTATTACCAGAGATACATACTCTTATAAAAGTGCAATATAAAACGTTTGCTGGCATGTTTAATCGTTTTTTTTTTTTTGTTTTTTTTTAATTTTCTTTTTATTGAGTTTTGCATTAATACAGTAAAAAGATAAAAGTAACAAAGGGCAAGTCTATTTTCTTAGATATAGAATAAAAATAAAGATTTCACATTAGTCCACATCACAACACTTAGGATTTATAGTCTTTTCCATGATGCCTCAAGCTTAGAGTCTCTTTCCAGTTGTGCTGTAGTTCAGGGAAGTTCAAAGTCTCTAGACTAGAATGTGCAGTATGAGAACTTTCCCAATGTTCAGCATTGTGAGGACATCACTAATCTGCCTCTCTCAAAGGCTGTGACGTAAACCAAGATGTGATTTTGTGGAACATTAGTAACTGGTATCTTGCCTTATAGGGAGAGGAGTAGATGGTAATTAAGAGAAAAGAAAGGAAAGAGAAAACGAAGGGTATAGTGAAAAAGAAAAACTTAGACATTTATGAATACAATATTTTCTGTATCACTTTGGTTATGTGTGTTACTGAACAAGTACATTATATGCTCTGAGTATTATATTGAACAGATTCCCACAGAAACAACATGTCCAGATATAATGATAGTTGGTCTAATTTTAGATAATATAATCTCTCTAGTTTTAAGTTTTTATTGACTAAGTCAATCCAATCTGGGATGGTGGGTGTGGTTGCCGATTTCCATTTTTTCGGTATTAACTGATTAGCTGCATTTAACATGATGCAATAAAGGTGTTTTCTTATTTTACAAGTGACCTCCGGTGGGTGGCGTAGCATTATTAATTCTGGGCTGGGTGTCAGTTGACTGCTTAAGGCTTTATTGATGTTCTGAAAAACGCTGGACCAGTATGGTTTAATATGTTGGCACTCCCACCAAATGTGGGTAAGATGCCCTTCTTCGGGGCAACCTCTCCAGCATGAGCCTGAGGCTTGTTTGAATATATATTTAATTCTGGCTGGTGTTAAATACCACCTCATTAATAGTTTGACATTAGTTTCCTTTGCATGGGCTGAATGTGAAAGATTTGAGAATCTGCGTAACCATGTCTCTGTTGATGTATTTGAGTGTAATTCGGTATCCCATCTCTTTGTGTAGGATGGAAGATCTGGATAAGTGAGATTTAAGGTAAGTTTGTATAACTTGGAGATTATTCCTTTTATATTTTCTTTGGATATACAGATCTGCTCAAATACCGTGAGGGGGCGGATAAGGTCGCTTTTGTATTTGTGTGTAGATATATAATGTTTCATTTGGTGTACACGAAGCCAAGATGAAAGGAAGGGGTGTTCTAGTAAGTCAAGTTGAGGTTTTCCTTTGATAGTCTTATTATCCTCTATTAGGAGATATATGGGGAGGAGTTTTTGGGGGTCCACGTGAGATTTGGATTCTGGGGTTGTGCCGGGGTTGAATTCCGGGTTATTCAGTAGTGTAGTGAGGGGTGAGTATTTGGATGAAATTTTGTTTGGTGTTTTGCAGATGTGTTTCCAATCTGCCCAGGTTTCGTTAGAGATGGATGATGTTGAGATAGAGTGTTTGGTAAAATGAGCCGGGTTCCAACTTGCAGTATTTAGGTTGTCAGTGATAGCTAGATTAGACTCAATTTGGACCCAGCTCTTAATGTATGTCTTTAATGTATCACTCAAGAATTCTCTGGAGAGATATAGCGAGTTTATAAGAGCGAAGGTGGGGAACCCCCAAGCCTCCCTCTGCTGGGGGTTTAAATAGTGTGTGTTTGTTAATCCTCGGGGGTCTGCGTCTCCAAATGTAGTCATTTATGATCCTTTGCACAGTATCTAAATCTTTTTGTATACCTGGGATAGGAACTGTTTGAAGAATGTATAATACTTTTGGTAGTAGAGTCATTTTCACTGCCTGTATTCTACCTGTCCAGGATATAGTTTTTGGGAGCCATTGGGATGTTAATGTTTGGAGCTCTGTGATCAGGCCTCCATAGTTATATTTACGGAGATCTGCCTTGTCTGGGGTAATGTGAATGCCGAGATATTTCAGAAATTTTGTTTGCTGTTTAAGGGGACAGGTTGATTTTAATGTATTAAGGGCCTTAGTTGTCAGGTGTATTGGCAAGTATTCCGATTTATTCATGTTTACTAAGAAATTTGATATCGTCCCAAACTGTGTTAATTCAGTGATTGCCTGTTGTAGTGATGATATAGGGTTTGTAAGGGTCAAGAGTATGTCGTCCGCGAATATGGCCAGTTTATGTATATGGTCCGCTATAGATATTCCGTGGATTTGGTCATTCAGTCTTATTTTGATAGCCAGAGGCTCTAGGGATAAGATAAACAGAAGTGGTGAGAGGGGACACCCCTGTCTGGAGCCGTTCCGAATTTCAAAGGGTTCAGAAAGGGTTCCATTAATCTTAATCTGCGCCGTAGGATTTGAGTATAGAGCAAGAATTTTTTGGATAAAAGAGTCTGGGATATGGAAATGTTGTAGGGTCGAGAGTAGGTATGTCCAGTCCAGTCTGTCGAAAGCTTTTTCAGCGTCAGTAGATACAAAAACAGTCGGGGTCTTATTTTGTGTAACCTGTTCTAGCAAATTGAGTACTTTGACCGTGTTATCTTTTGCTTCTCTATATGGGACGAAGCCCACTTGGTCTTGGTGAACTATGGATGGAAGGATTTGGTTAAGGCGGGAGGCTAGAATTTTTGCGTATAGTTTGAGATCAATATTTAATAAGGAGATAGGCCTAAAGTTAGCTGGGATGTTTGGGGGCTTGCCAGGTTTAGCTAAAACTGAGATATTCGCTTGCATCATAGTATCCGGGAAAGGTAGTTTCTCTGGTATGGAGTTAAATAGTGATGTTAAGTGAGGTACTAGAACAGAAGCAAACGTCTTATAATATAGTCCTGTAAATCCATCAGGGCATGGAGCCTTATTTTGTTTTAATTGTTTTATTGCCTCTAGTACTTCAGATGATTGAATGGGCCGATCTAGGTGCTGACATTGGTCTGTGTTGAGCTTGGGGATAGGCAAGTTATCTAGGTAACTGTTACAAAGGAGTGCATGTTTTTGTGGATTTCTAAGTGGGAAAAGATTATAAAGTTTATGGTAGAATTCCTTGAATTCCCTGGCTATGGACTTGGTGTCTTCTAATTGTTTACCATGTGATGTTTTGATGGAATGAATGTAGGTTTTCTGCTGCTGTTTCTTCAATGCCCTGGCTAAAAGCTTTCCCGATTTGTTTCCTTCCCTGTAGAAGGTTTGGTGTAAATGTAGGAGTTTCTTTTGTGTTTGGATATGCAGTATAGAGTTCATATTTTCTCTTTTAAGCTTGAGTTGATCTAGGATAGAAGTGTCAGAGGGGTTTAATTTATGTTTGAAATCTAAGTCCGCGATTTCTGTAGCTAGTGTATTTATCTCCTCTCGACTTTTCTTTTTAATTTGGGCGGCAGCCTTGATAAACTCACCTCTTATAGTACTCTTGTGAGCCTCCCAGAGGGTGGTCACATTAATGCCCGGTGTCACATTTATGGAGAAGTAAGAGGATATATGTTCTAGGAAAAGTTTTTTTTTTTGTTGGGTCTAGTAGTAGTGAATCTTCTAATTTCCATTGGAAAGGTCTAATGGGAGCTGTTGGCCATTTTATGGTACATGTCACTAGTGAATGGTCCGACCATGTTGTATGCTGAATATCTGAATGTATGGTGTGGGATAATATTAAGTGATCTACCAAAATATAGTCCAGTCTAGAATAGGTCTTATTAGGGTGAGAAAAGAAGGTATAGTCTAGTTTTTGGGGGTTGAAATATCTCCAGGTGTCATGCAGGCTGAGAAGTTTAAATTTTTGCCATATGGTATGAAGATGTGGGATTTTTGGTTCTAGTGAGAGGATTTGAGCAATCAACTGTGGGGTCTAGGGGGAGGTTCAGATCTCCCGCCATGATCACTGAACCCTTTGCCTCTGTAAGAATTAGGTCCACTACTGAGGTTATAAATTTATCTTGATGTGAATTTGGGGTGTAAACATTTATTATAGTTACAGGTTTACCATAAAGGAGACCTTTCAAGCATAAGTATCTGCCCTCCTTGTCAGATATAATATGTGTCTTAGTAAAAGGGACCGATTTGTGGATTAGGATGCTTACTCCATTAATTTTTTTGTGTGGGTTGGAACTATGGAAGTGTAGGGGGTAATGTGTAGAAAAATATTTAGGGATATTTTTGCCTTTGAAATGTGTTTCTTGGAGCATTAGGATATGTCCACCTTTTTTTTGGAGGTCTAGAATAGCCATTCTTCGTTTATTGGGACAATTGAGGCCCTTGGTGTTATGTGTATAGATGTTGAGGTTTTGTGGTGTAGGATTAACCATCATGTAGAATTGGCAGGGGTGTGAGTGAATGACAATAACACATTTTGCATTCTGGCATGTGAGTATTTAGCAATACATACTTACAAAGGATAGAGAAGAAAGGATAGAGAAGGAAAAGAGAAAAAAAGGGACAGTGAAGAAACACAATAAAACACAACAATCTTAACAACATATTTCTATCTTAAAGGAGATAAACTCCCGACTAAGTGAGTACAAGAAATGAACGTCAACATCAGTTAACAATTAACATTTTACCCTTTAAAACTCCATACCAACATTTCTGAGGGTCTTCATGCCCAATACAATAAAGTTTGCTGGTGATACTTGCAGTTGGTAGACCCTCCATAAGTTGACTCAGAATGATAAGTGTAGAATCTTTGGGGGTGGTGGTTAGTCCTTATCCCTTTCATCCAATGTTGAAGATGCTGGCAGTGCAGGTTTGCACATCTTTCTTTGAGAGGCTTGTCTCCATTCGTTCCTTTGTGGCAGGGGAGACGGTTTATCCGTGCTTGAATGTCTCTCTTGGGACAAGGTATTTTCCTCCATTTGGGGGATGGAATGTCCAGGTCTTTACATATACCTGGTATATCTTTGATGGATGAACAGGTGATGCGTCTCCCCCTCCAGAGGATCAGGAGGTGGAAAGGAAACCCCCATCTATACGGGATATTTAGCTTCCTTAGCAGCATTGTGAGTGGTTTGAGTTCCTTTCTTTTTGTGAGAGTTCTCTGTGATAGATCAGCAAACATTTGTATCTCTGCGTTTTCATATTTGATGGGCTGTTGCTCTCTAGCTAGTCTCATTAACTCTTCTTTTTCTTGGAAGTTAGTGACACGGACTATAACATCCTTGGTGGTTGTCCCGCTAGCGGTTTGGGGCGTAAGGCCCTGTGGGCTCTGTCTAAACTGATTTTGGATGGCGTTTCTTCTTTTCTCAGCGTGCTAAACAAATCTTGAAGGTATTGTTCAAGATCTGATGGTGGAATGGATTCAGGGATGCCCCTCAATCTGATGTTCTGACGTCTGCTGCGATTTTCAACATCATCTATCTTATCCTCTAATTCGGTGATAGTTGTATCCTGTTTATGAATAGTGTTATGCAGGTCAGAGATAGCTTCTGCATGTAAATCTTGGCTGTTTTCTAATGCTTCAACTCTATGGCCGATATCTGTGATATCTTTTTTGAGGTCTGAAATTTCATCTTTGATGCATTGCTTGACTTGAGAAAGAAGGGAAGAAAAATCTTTCTTTGATGGTAATGTTTTGAAAAGGGCTGTAGGGATTGTAATATTTTCTGGTGTATGGTCACTTTCAGAGTCTGATGAACTTTGGTTAGATCCTTGGTCTGGTAACACTTCTTCCATAGTAGTTGGAGTCTTGGCTTCTAATGTCTTGAAAAAGCTGTTTACTGAGTGAGTAGATGCTTTTGGGAGTTTAGTGTTTTTATTTGGTTTAGTAACCCTTTTTGGAGACATAGCTGTATGTGTCTAAAGAGGTCTAGTCTCCCTGTTTTTGTTGTCACTTAAAGAGAGAAGTAGAGAGAGATTAATTAATGCTCTGCGTGCAGGTCATTAAGTCTTTGCTAGTGTTGTAGTTACTGAACAGGAATAAAAACTGCAGTTTTGTTTGCTTTGAGCAGTATTTGAAAACTTACATTGGAGAGGGTGTAATTACAGCATTTCAATTGCAAAAACGGCTAGGGTGCTTACATGAGGGGTTACATCACAGTTTAAGCTGCTGGAGGAGTATTACTTGCGGTATGCGTGCAGATACTGCTATTGGAAATGTACATATTAAAGCTCTTTGTTAGTGTCCCCAGTATTAGTGATGCAGACAATTTACCGCTTATTGTCCCCTCTCTTACTCTCTTAGAGTGCTTCACCCTTAGTTTTGTCTCTGTTTCAGTACCTTGTATGTCGAGTGCGCAACGTAATTGAGCGCAGGCTGCGGCCTACCACAGAGGTTATTTCAGAGTGAGGCCCGTTCCGTTTCTCAGCAGGTATTTGCTCTCATGGTCCGGTTTACGTTCCGGAGGTGATCCCTCTAAATATCTCACTTTTATGATGTTCCCAAGCGACCGGTATCAGGTGATCGGCTCCAAGCTGGGTTTGTACTGCGACAGGCCTGTGTGCGCAACATGCGCTTGCTGTTTAAATCGATCTGCTAAGGCGAGCAGTACAGGTCTCTCAGATCATGGGCTAGGGTGAAGTAGCCCTCTTGTCCATCAGTCTGGCGCTTCAAAGTGCAAGGTGGCTAATGCCATTTACGTTCACACTTAGATAGGGCACAGGAGCTCAGTCAGACAGCAGCCATCTCCTAGGCTGGCTAGCTCCGCCCCCATGTTTAATCGTTTTTATATATGCTTGGTGATAAAACTTATTGGGGCCTAGTTTTTTCCACATGGCTGGCTTGATTTTTGCCTAGAAACAGTTTCCTGAGGCTTTCCACTGTTGTAATATGAGTGGGAGGGGCCTATTTTAGCGCTTTTCTGCACAGCTAAAATTACAGACAGAGACACTCAGCTTCCCTCTGCATGATACAGGACATCTCTGAAGGGCTCAAAAGGCTTGAAAAGTCGTGTTTGAGGAGGGTAACAACCACAGTAGACCTGTGGCAGTTGTGACTAGTTTTAAAAACGTTTTTTTCATTTATTATTCTGTTTTTGGTATTAAGGGGTTAATCATCCATTTGCAAGTGGGTGCAATACTCTGCTAACTTGTTACATACACTGTAAAAATTTCGTTAATGTAACTGCCTTTTTTCACTGTTAATTCAAATTTTGACAAAATTTGTTTTTCTTAAAGGCACAGTAACGTTTTTTATATTGCTTGTTAACTTGTTTTAAAGTGTTTTCCAAGCTTGCTAGTCTCATTGCTAGTCTGTACAAACATGTCTGACACAGAGGAAACTACTTGTTCATTATGTTTAAAAGCCATGGTGGAGCCCCATAGGAGAATGTGTACTAAATGTATTGATTTCACCTTAAACAGTAAAGATCAGCCTTTATCTATAAAAGAATTGTCACCAGAGGGTTCTGTCGAGGGGGAAGTTATGCCGACTAACTCTCCCCACGTGTCGGACCCTTTGCCTCCCGCTCAAGGGACGCACGCTAATATGGCGCCAAGTACATCAGGGACGCCCATAGCGATTACTTTGCAGGACATGGCTGCGATCATGGATAATACCCTGTCAGCGGTATTAGCCAGATTGCCTGAATTAAGAGGCAAGTGCGATAGCTCTGGGGTTAGACGAGATACAGAGCGCGTAGATGCTGTAAGAGCCATGTCTGATACTGCTTCACAATATGCAGAACCTGAGAACGGAGAGTTTCAGTCTGTGGGTGACGTCTCTGACTCGGGGAAACCTGATTCAGAGATTTCTAATTTTAAATTTAAGCTTGAGAACCTCCATGTATTGCTTGGGGAGGTGTTAGCTGCTCTGAATGACTGTGACACAATTGCAGTGCCAGAGAAATTGTGTAGATTGGATAAATACTATGCAGTGCCGGTGTGTACTGATGTTTTTCCAATACCTAAAAGGTTTACAGAAATTATTAGTAAGGAGTGGGATAGACCCGGTGTGCTGTTTTCCCCCCCTCCTATATTTAGAAAAATGTTTCCCATAGACGCCACTACACAGGACTTATGGCAGACGGTCCCTAAGGTGGAGGGAGCAGTTTCTATTTTAGCAAAGCGTACCACTATCCCGGTTGAGGACAGTTGTGCTTTTTCAGATCCAATGGATAAAAAATTGGAGGGTTACCTTAAGAAAATGTTTATTCAACAAGGTTTTATTTTACAGCCCCTTGCATGCATTGCGCCTGTCACTGCTGCGGCGGCATTCTGGTTTGAGGCCCTGGAAGAGGCCATTCATACAGCTCCATTGACTGAAATCATTGACAAGCTTAGAACACTTAAGCTAGCTAACTCATTTGTTTCTGATGCCATTGTTCATTTGACTAAACTAACGGCTAAGAATTCCGGATTCGCCATCCAGGCGCGCAGGGCGCTATGGTTTAAATCCTGGTCAGCTGACGTGACTTCAAAGTCTAAATTACTCAACATTCCTTTCAAGGGGCAGACCTTATTCGGGCCTGGTTTGAAAGAAATTATTGCTGACATTACTGGAGGTAAGGGTCATACCCTTCCTCAGGACAGGGCCAAATCAAGGGCCAAACAGTCTAATTTTCGTGCCTTTCGAAATTTCAAGGCAGGTGCAGCATCAACTTCCTCTGCTTCAAAACAAGAGGGAACTTTTGCTCAATCCAAGCAGGCCTGGAAATCTAACCAGTCCTGGAACAAGGGCATGCAGGCCAGAAAGCCTGCTGCTGCCTCCAAGACAGCATGAAGGAGCGGCCCCCTATCCGGTAACGGATCTAGTAGGGGGCAGACTTTCTCTCTTCGCTCAGGCGTGGGCAAGAGATGTTCAGGATCCCTGGGCGTTGGAGATCATATCTCAGGGATATCTTCTGGACTTCAAAGCTTCTCCTCCACAGGGGAGATTTCACCTTTCAAGATTATCTGCAAACCAGATAAAGAAAGAGGCATTCCTACGCTGCGTGCAAGACCTCCTAGTAATGGGAGTGATCCATCCAGTTCCACGGACGGAACAAGGACAGGGTTTTTATTCAAATCTGTTTGTGGTTCCCAAAAAAGAGGGAACCTTCAGACCAATTTTGGATCTAAAGATCTTAAACAAATTCCTCAGAGTTCCGTCATTCAAGATGGAAACTATTCGAACCATCTTACCCATGATCCAAGAGGGTCAGTACATGACCACAGTGGACTTAAAGGATGCCTACCTTCACATTCCGATTCACAAAAATCATCATCGGTTCCTGAGATTTGCCTTTCTAGACAGGCATTACCAATTTGTAGCTCTTCCCTTCGGGTTGGCTACAGCCCCAAGAATTTTTACAAAGGTTCTGGGCTCTCTTCTGGCGGTTCTAAGACCGCGAGGCATAGCGGTGGCTCCTTATCTAGACGACATCCTGATACAGGCGTCAAGCTTTCAAATTGCCAAGTCTCATACAGAGATAGTTCTGGCATTTCTGAGGTCGCATGGGTGGAAAGTGAACGAAGAAAAGAGTTCTCTATCTCCTCTCACAAGGGTTTCCTTCCTAGGGACTCTTATAGATTCTGTAGAAATGAAAATTTACCTGACGGAGTCCAGGTTATCAAAACATCTAAATGCTTGCCGTGTTCTTCACTCCACTCCGCGCCCTGCGGTGGCTCAGTGCATGGAGGTAATCGGCTTAATGGTAGCGGCAATGGACATAGTGCCATTTGCGCGCCTGCATCTCAGACCGCTGCAATTATGCATGCTCAGTCAGTGGAATGGGGATTACACAGATTTGTCCCCTCTACTAAATCTGGATCAGGAAACCAGAGATTCTCTTCTCTGGTGGTTATCTCGGGTCCACCTGTCCAAGGGTATGACCTTTCGCAGACCAGATTGGACGATTGTAACAACAGATGCTAGCCTTCTAGGTTGGGGTGCAGTCTGGAACTCCCTGAAGGCTCAGGGATCGTGGACTCAGGAGGAGAAACTCCTCCCAATAAATATTCTGGAGTTAAGAGCAATATTCAATGCTCTTCTAGCTTGGCCTCAGTTAGCAACCCTGAGGTTCATCAGATTTCAGTCGGACAACATCACCATCAAGGGGGAACAAGGAGTTCCCTAGCGATGTTAGAAGTCTCCAAGATAATTCGCTGGGCAGAGTCTCACTCTTGCCACCTATCGACAATCCATATCCCAGGTGTAGAGAACTGGGAGGCGGATTTTCTAAGTCGTCAGACTTTTCATCCGGGGGAGTGGGAACTCCATCCGGAGGTGTTTGCTCAATTGGTTCATCGTTGGGGCAAACCAGAACTGGATCTCATGGCCTCTCGCCAGAACGCCAAGCTTCCTTGTTACGGATCCAGGTCCAGGGACCCAGAAGCGACGCTGATAGATGCTCTAGCAGCTCCTTGGTTCTTCAACCTGGCTTATGTGTTTCCACCGTTTCCTCTGCTCCCTCGATTGATTGCCAAAATTGACAGGAGAGGGCATCAGTGATTCTGATAGCGCCTGCGTGGCCACGCAGGACCTGGTATGCAGACCTAGTGGACATGTCATCCTTTCCACCATGGACTCTGCCTCTGAGACAAGACCTTCTCATACAAGGTCCTTTCAATCATCCGAATCTAATTTCTCTGAGACTGACTGCATGGAGATTGAACGCTTGATTCTATCAAAGCGTGGCTTCTCCGAGTCAGTCATTGATACCTTAATACAGGCACGAAAGCCTGTCACCAGGAAAATCTATCACAAGATATGGCGTAAATATCTTCATTGGTGTGAATCCAAGAATTACTCATGGAGTAGGGTTCGGATTCCTAGGATATTGTCAGGCTTTAGTTAGAATTAAGCCTGTGTTTAAACCTGTTGCTCCTCCATGGAGCTTAAACTTGGTTCTTAAAGTTCTTCAAGGGGTTCCGTTTGAACCCCTTCATTCTATTGATATCAAACTTCTATCATGGAAAGTTCTTTTTCTGATGGCTATTTCCTCGGCTCGAAGAGTCTCTGAGTTATCTGCCTTACATTGTGATTAATTCAGATAAAGTAGTTCTGCTTACAAAACCTGGGTTTTTACCCAAGGTGGTTTCTAACAAGAATATCAATCAAGAGATTGTTGTTCCATCATTATGTCCTAATCCTTCTTCAAAGAAGGAACATCTTTTGCATAATCTAGACGTAGTCCGTGCCTTGAAGTTTTACTTACAAGCTACTAAAGATTTTCGTCAAACATCTAACCTGTTTGTTGTTTACTCCGGACAGAGGAGAGGTCAAAAGGCCTCGGCAACCTCTCTTTCTTTTTGGCTTCGGAGCATAATCCGTTTAGCCTATGAGACTGCTGGACAGCAGCCCCCTGACAGGATTACAGCTCATTCCACTAGAGCTGTGGCTTCCACCTGGGCCTTTAAAAATGAGTCTTCTGTTGAACAGATTTGCAAGGCTGCGACTTGGTCTTCGCTTCATACATTTTCCAAATTTTACAAATTTGATACTTTTGCTTCTTCGGAGGCTGTTTTTGGGAGAAAGGTTCTACAGGCAGTGGTTCCTTCCGTTTAAGTTCCTGCCTTGTCCCTCCCGTCATCCGTGTACTTTAGCTTTGGTATTGGTATCCCACAAGTAATGGATGATCCGTGGACTGGATACACTTAACAAGAGAAAACATAATTTATGCTTACCTGATAAATTTATTTCTCTTGTAGTGTATCCAGTCCATGGCCCGCCCTGTCCTTTTAAGGCAGGTCTAAATTTTAATTAAACTACAGTCACCACTGCACCCTATGGTTTCTCCTTTCTCGGCTTGTTTCGGTCGAATGACTGGATATGGCAGTGAGGGGAGGAGCTATATAGCAGCTCTGCTGTGGGTGATCCTCTTGCAACTTCCTGTTGGGAAGGAGAATATCCCACAAGTAATGGATGATCCGTGGACTGGATACACTACAAGAGAAATAAATTTATCAGGTAAGCATAAATTATGTTTTTGCTCAAGTTTGATTTCAAGCTAAATATGTTTTCCTCTCAGAGGCAGTTTCTGCTTTCAAGATTGTCTGAAGATCAGACAAAAGGGGAGACGTCCTTCCACTGCGTAGGAGACTTCTCAGACCTGGAAGTGATTGTTCCAGTTCTAATACTGGTACAGGATCTGGAATTACCGATAGGGTTGTGGTTCCCAAAAAAGGGGAATTTTCAGACCATTTTTAAGAAAGGTACTGTCCTTCTAGATGGAAACTATTAAATTTGTTCCATTTCTTCCTTGATCCTAGAGGGTCAATTTATGTCAACGGTGGATTAAGGGTTAAGTGCCTTCATGTGCCGTTCTCGAGAATCGTCTCAAGTTCTAGGGTTTGTCTTTCTGGGCAAACACTTCCCGTTCATGGTCCTTCCTTTCGGTCTTGCCACTGTTCCGAGTTCTTACGGAGGCTCTGGGATCGCTGTTGGCGGTGCTTCAATTTCGGGGCATTGCAATGGCGTCCTATCTGGCTAATATCCTAGTCCAGGCGTCATCCTTACAGCAAGCAAGATTTCTACGGCCATGGTGTTATACTTCCCGTGAGCTCACGGGTGGAAGGTGACTTTGGTAAAGTGTTCCTTAGTCCCAGACACAAGGGTAGCTTTCTTGGGAATCATGACGAATTCCATATCAATGAAGATTTTTCTGACTGAGGTCAGGAAATCAAGGCCTATCAATACTGGTCTAGTTCTTCAGTCCACTTCTCGCCCTTCAGTGGCTCAGTGCATAGAGGTATTCGGGCTGATGGTGACGGCAATGGACATTAGCCGGACAGATGACTCAGCATGCTAAGGCATTGTGGCTGCGCTTTTGTTTTCATCCTTCCAAGGTTGATAAAATGAGCAGCGCCTTGTGTCACTTAAAATTCCGTTTGTTTGTTCCACCTCCAGACCTATGTAGTTAAGCATACTCAGGCAATGGAACGGAGGCTCTGCAGTCTTGTCTCCTTAATTACCTCTGGATCAGGAGACAAGGGACTCTCTTCTATGGTGGTTGTCTCTGGATCACTTATCCCAGGGAACATGATTTAGCAGAGTGTAGACTCAGCGGAGTTTGTCCTTTTTATAAACATCCTGGAACTGAGAGCAACCTTCAAGGCTCTTCTGGTCTGGCCTCAGTTGGCTTCGGCCCAGTTTCATCAGTTTTCAGGCGGACAACATGGTGACGGTCTTGCATCAATCCTCAGGGAGGAATGAGGAGTTCCTTAACGATGGCTGAGGTAGCCAAGATTATCCAGTGGGCGGAGGCTCATTCTTGCTATATGTCAGCGATCCATATCCCAGAGGTGGACACTTGGGAAACGGATTTTCTGAGTAGACAGATTTTTCATCCGGGAGAGTGGGAACTCCATCTGGGAGTATTATCCAATCTGATTTTCAAATGGGGTCAGCCAGAGTTGGATCTCATGGCATCTTGTCAGAATGTCAGGCTTCTGGGATACAGGTCCAGGTCCAGGGCCCCCAGTCCGAGCTGATAGCTGCCTGGGCAGTTCTTTGGTTCTTTAGCCTAGAATATCTATTTCCCCCGTTTGCGCTTTTATCCTGGGTGATTGTTCAAATCAAATAGGGGACGGCATCAGTGATACTCCTCGCTTCTGCATGACCTCGCAGGATTTGGTATGCCGATCTGGTGGACATGTAATTTCTGCCACCTTGGACACTTCCGTTGAGAAAGGACCTTCTTATTCGGGGTCCTTTCTTCCACCCAAATCTAGTTTCTCTGGAAATGAATGCTTGAAGATTGGACGCTTGATGCTATACAAGCGAGTTTTCTCTGATTCGGTCATAGACACCTTATTTCAGGCATGTAAGCCTGTAAATAGGATGATTTACCATAAGATAGGATGTAAATTTTATTGGTGTGAATCCAAGGGTTACCCATGGAGTAGAGCTAGGATTCCCAGGATTTTGTCTTTTCTCTGAGAAGGATTGGAGAAGGGTTTCTCAGCGAGTTCCCTAAAGGGTCAGATCTCTGCTTTATCTATTTTCTGGCAGATGTCCCAGATGTTCAATCCTTTTGTCAGGCTCTAATTAGAGTCAGGCCTGTGTTTTTTAACCATTTGCTCCTCCATGGAGTTTGAATTTCGATCTTTAAGTTCTTCAAGGGGTTCCGTTGAACCTATGCATTCCATAGATATTAAGTTATTTTGGAAAGTTTTATTTCTTGTTGCCATTTCTTCTGCTCGAAGAGTGTCTGAGCTTTCGGCATTACAATATAAGTCGCCTTACATTATTTTTCATTCGGATAAGGTGGTGTTATGTACTAAACTTGGTTTCTCCAACATAGGTGTGTCCGGTCCACGGCGTCATCCTTACTTGTGGGATATTCTCTTCCCCAACAGGAAATGGCAAAGAGCCCAGCAAAGCTGGTCACATGATCCCTCCTAGGCTCCGCCTACCCCAGTCATTCTCTTTGCCGTTGTACAGGCAACATCTCCACGGAGATGGCTTAGAGTTTTTTAGTGTTTAACTGTAGTTTTTATTATTCAATCAAGAGTTTGTTATTTTTAAATAGTGGTGGTATGTACTATTTACTCAGAAACAGAAAAGAGATGAAGATTTCTGTTTGTATGAGGAAAATGATTTTAGCAACCGTTACTAAAATCCATGGCTGTTCCACACAGGACTGTTGAGAGGAATTAACTTCAGTTGGGGGAACAGTGAGCAGTCTCTTGCTGCTTGAGGTATGACACATTCTAACAAGACGATGTAATGCTGGAAGCTGTCATTTTCCCTATGGGATCCGGTAAGCCATGTTTATTAAGATAGTAAATAAGGGCTTCACAAGGGCTTATTAAGACTGTAGACTTTTTCTGGGCTAAATCGATTCATTATTAACACATATTTAGCCTTGAGGAATCATTTAATCTGGGTATTTTGATAAGATTATATCGGCAGGCACTTTTTTAGACACCTTATTCTTTAGGGGCTTTCCCAAATCATAGGCAGAGCCTCATTTTCGCGCCGGTGTTGCGCACTTGTTTTTGAGAGGCATGACATGCAGTCGCATGTGTGAGGAGCTCTGATACATAGAAAAGACTTTCTGAAGGCGTCATTTGGTATCGTATTCCCCTTTGGGCTTGGTTGGGTCTCAGCAAAGCAGATACCAGGGACTGTAAAGGGGTTAAAGTTAAGAACGGCTCCGGTTCCGTTATTTTAAGGGTTAAAGCTTCCAAATTTGGTGTGCAATACTTTTAAGGCTTTAAGACACTGTGGTGAAATTTTGGTGAATTTTGAACAATTCCTTCATATTTTTTCGCAATTGCAGTAATAAAGTGTGTTCAGTTTAAAATTTAAAGTGACAGTAACGGTTTTATTTTAAAACGTTTTTTGTACTTTGTTATCAAGTTTATGCCTGTTTAACATGTCTGAACTACCAGATAGACTGTGTTCTGAATGTGGGGAAGCCAGAGTTCCTTCTCATTTAAATAAATGTGATTTATGTGACAATGACAATGATGCCCAAGATGATTCCTCAAGTGAGGGGAGTAAGCATGGTACTGCATCATTCCCTCCTTCGTCTACACGAGTCTTGCCCACTCAGGAGGCCCCTAGTACATCTAGCGCGCCAATACTCCTTACTATGCAACAATTAACGGCTGTAATGGATAATTCTGTCAAAAACATTTTAGCCAAAATGCACACTTATCAGCGTAAGCGCGACTGCTCTGTTTTAGATACTGAAGAGCATGACGACGCTGATAATAATGGTTCTGAAGGGCCCCTAAACCAGTCTGATGGGGCCAGGGAGGTTTTGTCTGAGGGAGAAATTACAGATTCAGGGAACATTTCTCAACACGCTGAACCTGATGTGATTACGTTTAAATTTAAGTTGGAACATCTCCGCGCTCTGCTTAAGGAGGTATTATCCACTCTGGATGATTGTGACAATTTGGTCATCCCAGAGAAGCTATGTAAAATGGACAAGTTCCTAGAGGTCCCGGGGCTCCCAGAAGCTTTTCCTATACCCAAGCGGGTGGCGGACATTGTAAATAAAGAATGGGAAAGGCCCGGTATTCCTTTCGTCCCTCCCCCCATATTTAAAAAATTGTTTCCTATGGTCGACCCCAGAAAGGACTTATGGCAGACAGTCCCCAAGGTCGAGGGAGCGGTTTCCACTTTAAACAAACGCACCACTATACCCATAGAAGATAGTTGTGCTTTCAAAGATCCTATGGATAAAAAATTAGAAGGTTTACTTAAAAAGATGTTTGTTCAGCAGGGTTACCTTCTACAACCAATTTCATGCATTGTCCCTGTCGCTACAGCCGCATGTTTCTGGTTCGATGAGCTGGTAAAGGCGGTCGATAGTGATTCTCCTCCTTATGAGGAGATTATGGACAGAATCAATGCTCTCAAATTGGCTAATTCTTTCACCCTAGACGCCACTTTGCAATTGGCTAGGTTAGCGGCTAAGAATTCTGGGTTTGCTATTGTGGCGCGCAGAGCGCTTTGGTTGAAATCTTGGTCAGCTGATGCGTCTTCCAAGAACAAGCTACTTAACATTCCTTTCAAGGGGAAAACGCTGTTTGGCCCTGACTTGAAAGAGATTATCTCTGATATCACTGGGGGTAAGGGCCATGCCCTTCCTCAGGATCGGCCTTTCAAGGCCAAAAATAAACCTAATTTTCGTCCCTTTCGTAGAAACGGACCAGCCCAAAGTGCTACGTCCTCTAAGCAAGAGGGTAATACTTCTCAAGCCAAGCAAGCTTGGAGACCAATGCAAGGCTGGAACAAGGGAAAGCAGGCCAAGAAACCTGCCACTGCTACCAAGACAGCATGAAATGTTGGCCCCCGATCCGGGACCGGATCTGGTGGGGGGCAGACTCTCTCTCTTCGCTCAGGCTTGGGCAAGAGATGTTCTGGATCCTTGGACACTAGAAATAGTCTCCCAAGGTTATCTTCTGGAATTCAAGGGGCTTCCCCCAAGGGGGAGGTTCCACAGGTCTCAGTTGTCTTCAGACCACATAAAAAGACAGGCATTCTTACATTGTGTAGAAGACCTGTTAACAATGGGAGTGATTCATCCTGTTCCATTAGGAGAACAAGGGATGGGGTTCTACTCCAATCTGTTCATAGTTCCCAAAAAAGAGGGAACGTTCAGACCAATCTTAGATCTCAAGATCTTAAACAAGTTTCTCAAGGTTCCATCGTTCAAGATGGAAACCATTCGAACAATTCTTCCTTCCATCCAGGAAGGTCAATTCATGACCACGGTGGATTTAAAGGATGCGTATCTACATATTCCTATCCACAAGGAACATCATCGGTTCCTAAGGTTCGCATTCCTGGACAAGCATTACCAGTTCGTGGTGCTTCCTTTCGGATTAGCCACTGCTCCAAGGATTTTCACAAAGGTACTAGGGTCCCTTCTAGCTGTGCTAAGACCAAGGGGCATTGCTGTAGTACCTTACTTGGACGACATTCTGATTCAAGCGTCGTCCCTTCCTCAAGCAAAGGCTCACACGGACATCGTCCTGGCCTTTCTCAGATCTCACGGATGGAAAGTGAACGTGGAAAAGAGTTCTCTATCTCCGTCGACAAGGGTTCCCTTCTTGGGAACAATAATAGACTCCTTAGAAATGAGGATTTTTCTGACAGAGGCCAGAAAAACAAGACTTCTAGACTCTTGTCGGATACTTCATTCCGTTCCTCTTCCTTCCATAGCGCAGTGCATGGAAGTGATAGGTTTGATGGTAGCGGCAATGGACATAGTTCCTTTTGCGCGCATTCATCTAAGACCATTACAACTGTGCATGCTCAGTCAGTGGAATGGGGACTATACAGACTTGTCTCCGAGGATACAAGTAAATCAGAGGACCAGAGACTCACTCCGTTGGTGGCTGTCCCTGGACAACCTGTCACAAGGGATGACCTTCCGCAGACCAGAGTGGGTCATTGTCACGACCGACGCCAGTCTGATGGGCTGGGGCGCGGTCTGGGGATCCCTGAAAGCTCAGGGTCTTTGGTCTCGGGAAGAATCTCTTCTACCGATAAATATTCTGGAACTGAGAGCGATATTCAATGCTCTCAAGGCTTGGCCTCAGCTAGCGAGGGCCCAGTTCATACGGTTTCAATCAGACAACATGACAACTGTTGCGTACATCAACCATCAGGGGGGAACAAGGAGTTCCCTGGCGATGGAAGAAGTGACCAAAATCATTCAATGGGCGGAGTCTCACTCCTGCCACCTGTCTGCAATCCACATCCCAGGAGTGGAAAATTGGGAAGCGGATTTTCTGAGTCGTCAGACATTGCATCCGGGGGAGTGGGAACTCCATCCGGAAATCTTTGTCCAAATCACTCAACTGTGGGGCATTCCAGACATGGATCTGATGGCCTCTCGTCAGAACTTCAAAGTTCCTTGCTACGGGTCCAGATCCAGGGATCCCAAGGCGGCTCTAGTGGATGCACTAGTAGCACCTTGGACCTTCAAACTAGCTTATGTATTCCCGCCGTTTCCTCTCATCCCCAGGCTGGTAGCCAGGATCAATCAGGAGAGGGCGTCGGTGATCTTGATAGCTCCTGCGTGGCCACGCAGGACTTGGTATGCAGATCTGGTGAATATGTCATCGGCTCCACCATGGAAGCTACCTTTGAGACGAGACCTTCTTGTTCAAGGTCCGTTCGAACATCCGAATCTGGTCTCACTCCAGCTGACTGCTTGGAGATTGAACGCTTGATCTTATCGAAGCGAGGGTTCTCAGATTCTGTTATCGATACTCTTGTTCAGGCCAGAAAGCCTGTAACTAGAAAGATTTACCACAAAATTTGGAAAAAATATATCTGTTGGTGTGAATCTAAAGGATTCCCTTGGGACAAGGTTAAGATTCCTAAGATTCTATCCTTCCTTCAAGAAGGTTTGGAAAAAGGATTATCTGCAAGTTCCCTGAAGGGACAGATTTCTGCCTTGTCTGTGTTACTTCACAAAAAGCTGGCAGCTGTGCCAGATGTTCAAGCCTTTGTTCAGGCTCTGGTTAGAATCAAGCCTGTTTACAAACCTTTGACTCCTCCTTGGAGTCTCAACTTAGTTCTTTCAGTTCTTCAGGGGGTTCCGTTTGAACCCTTACATTCCGTTGATATTAAGTTATTATCTTGGAAAGTTTTGTTTTTGGTTGCAATTTCTTCTGCTAGAAGAGTTTCAGAATTATCTGCTCTGCAGTGTTCTCCTCCTTATCTGGTGTTCCATGCAGATAAGGTGGTTTTACGTACTAAACCTGGTTTTCTTCCAAAAGTTGTTTCTAACAAAAACATTAACCAGGAGATTATCGTACCTTCTCTGTGCCCGAAACCAGTTTCAAAGAAGGAACGTTTGTTGCACAATTTGGATGTTGTTCGCGCTCTAAAATTCTATTTAGACGCTACAAAGGATTTTAGACAAACATCTTCCTTGTTTGTTGTTTATTCCGGTAAAAGGAGAGGTCAAAAAGCAACTTCTACCTCTCTCTCTTTTTGGATTAAAAGCATCATCAGATTGGCTTACGAGACTGCCGGACGGCAGCCTCCCGAAAGAATCACAGCTCATTCCACTAGGGCTGTGGCTTCCACATGGGCCTTCAAGAACGAGGCTTCTGTTGATCAGATATGTAGGGCAGAGACTTGGTCTTCACTGCACACTTTTACCAAATTTTACAAGTTTGATACTTTTGCTTCTTCTGAGGCTATTTTTGGGAGAAAGGTTTTGCAAGCCGTGGTGCCTTCCATCTAGGTGACCTGATTTGCTCCCTCCCATCATCCGTGTCCTAAAGCTTTGGTATTGGTTCCCACAAGTAAGGATGACGCCGTGGACCGGACACACCTATGTTGGAGAAAACAGAATTTATGTTTACCTGATAAATTACTTTCTCCAACGGTGTGTCCGGTCCACGGCCCGCCCTGGTTTTTTAATCAGGTCTGATAATTTATTTTCTTTAACTACAGTCACCACGGTATCATATGGTTTCTCCTATGCAAATATTCCTCCTTAACGTCGGTCGAATGACTGGGGTAGGCGGAGCCTAGGAGGGATCATGTGACCAGCTTTGCTGGGCTCTTTGCCATTTCCTGTTGGGGAAGAGAATATCCCACAAGTAAGGATGACGCTGTGGACCGGACACACCGTTGGAGAAAGTAATTTATCAGGTAAACATAAATTCTGTTTTTCTTCCTGAGGTTGTTTCATACAAGAACATTAATTAGGAGATTGTTACTCCTTCCTTGTGTCCTAATCCTCCTCAGAAGGAACGTCTTCTGCACAATTTGGACGCAATCTGTGCTTTAACATTTTACTTACAGGCGACTAAGGACTTTCGTCGATCGTCTTCTCTGTTTGACATTTTTTCTAGAGCATGTAAGGGTCAGGAAGCTACGGCTACTTCTTTCCTTTTGGTTGAAGACCCGTTTGGCATATGAGACTGATGGTCAGCAGCCTCCTGAAAGAGTTACGGCTCATTCCACCAGGGCTGTTGCTTCCTCATGGGCATTCAAAAATAATGCTTCAGTTGAGCAGATTTGCAAGGCTGCTACTTGGTCTTCTCTTCAACTTTTTCTAAATTTTACAAATTTGATACCTTTGCTTCGGCTGAGGCTTTTTTTGGGAGAAAGGTTCTTCAAGCAGTGGTGCCTTCCGTTTCGGTTCCCTGTCTTGTCCCTCCCTTTTCATCCGTGTACTCTAGCTTAGGTATTGTATCCCACAAGTAAGGATGAAATCCATGGACTCATCGTCTCTTTAAAAAGAAAAGAAAATTTATGCTTACCTGATAAATTTGTTTCTTTTTAGACATGATGAGTCCACGGCCCGCCCTGTTCTATGAGACAGGTTATTATTTTTTGTTAAACTTCAGACACCTCTGCACCTTGGCTTTTCCTTTCTCTTCCTAACTTCGGTCGAATGACTGGAGTGGGAGGGAAGGGAGGAGCTATATATACAGCTCTGCTGTGGTGCTCTTTGCCTCCTCCTGCTGACCAGGAGGCGTAATCCCACAAGTAAGGATGAAATCCGTGGACTCATTGTGTCTAAAAAGAAACAAATTTATCAGGTAAGCATACATTTTCTTTTTTTCCATTTAACATTAGATGAAATGCACAAAGATAAATGACATCTTTGGGTAGAAACATATTTACAATATACACATATTGGCAAAAATGCTTCTAGGGAAAGTTATCACTTTTAGTGTTAGCATGTTTTTCTGCACAAGCATTTTAAATGCTGCTGCTCAAAGCGCAAATGGGGCTTGTAACACGTCAGCAATGAACAATGATGCAAGCACCTTAGGCTCTCTGAGCAAGTTCTGTGTTTCAAATGCTGGTGCACAGAGTATACTTAGATACGCTCTTGAAACAGCTATATCTTTTACTATAAGCATTTTTTGCCATTACATGTATATCACATATATGCTTCTATTCAAAAGTAAAATGCATCAGTGTGCATTCCAATTTTACCTGAAATATCCCTTTAATAGTACTTTCCAAAGAGGCACACCTGCTCCATCCGTTTAAAATAAAAACTTTATTTGAATTTTTTTAAAATATAATACAACGTGGCTATTACTTCTTGTGACATCTTTTTTGTTGTTGTCTTCTATGTGCAATAAGCTTTACATTTACAGTTCTTTACATTAGCACACACATCATTTGTACTCCAATAACAGATATCTAGTATACTACTGAACACTTACTTGTCCCAGTATTATGTTCACAGTAGTTTAGACTACACCTGATTCATATCACTAATTGTCCATAGCATTTTTATTTGTCTTTATATTTAATGTTTAGGTTGCTTTACTAGTATATACCTATTCATTTTGTACTAATACATATCTGTTGTGCAGATGTATTTTCTTTATTTTAAAAAACAAACAAACAAAAAACGATAGACAAATACCTGACAGGAAATGTAAAGAAAATGTCTGACACAATGTGTCTATATTTACCTATAGCTGATTTGTACAGTTCTAGGGTGGACATTGTCAGTTTAGAAGTAAAAACAACACATGTAATATGTGGCCTTTGCCTTTACTTTCAGTTTATGGTTATCAAATTTTCTTCCAAAACAGATGGTTGAAGAAAGCGAGGAAAGGCTGACAGAAGAACAAATTGAAGAACTGATCCAAACAGTGACTGGCACACTTCCAGGAGACCCAGAGGCTGAGGTTCCAGAGCAGGCAGAGGGAGGAGATGGAGACGAGTGAAGAACACGGAGAAGCCCTGCTCTTTCAAAACAACAAGTGTAGTTTAAACAAAAATAGATTGGTTATGTTTATATCTATAAATCGTCTGTTAGTTTACATAAAATATGTTTTCTGCCTTCTATAGAATTATTTAAGTTCAGTTAGATATTTTGTTTGCATTAATAGGGTTAATCCCTGTTCTGCAGTTTAAATGGAGACTCTGTACATTAGTAGCTACAATAATGTTTTACAGAAAATGTACACATTCCAGGCTATACTTATTGCATTACCTCACTAAAATAAAAATAATCTCAAGAATCACAATTTAATGGCGTACCTGGAAAAGGAAAAATATTACTAGATCACTTGTGTTAGCTATTGAGTGTTAATGAAAAGGAGCATTCAGCCTTTTTCACAGGCTTCCACAATAGATTTTCTTTAGATAGCATGACTATCAGACCTTTTTAAAAACTCTATTAAAATAAAAATGCATACTGCATTAAAAACATATATCAAATGGGGATCAAAGGGCTTGTGTCATGTGTGGGGCTAGGGGGCTGCAGTGCGTAATCAACAAGAGATTTGAAAAGCACTATTTTTTTTACTGGGGCTGACTGTGATCGTTACTCCAGGCACCCGAAAAAAAAAACCATATCACATGGTTAAAACTAGTTTTCATCAACTTCAGCTTTAAGTTCGAGGGATGTGTTATTATGTGACAACTCTGCGTTGCTACTGTTATACTGTTGTACTGTTGATGATATGAATAATTCTGCTGAATACAGGCAGCTTTGGGCGACATGCAGTACCTGGAAAAGTACCGCTAAAAATTCATATGGTTCAGACACAAACATATCATTTAAGTGGCTGAGCAGCATAAAATATTTTGTATAGCTGATTTGTGGTTCCTGTGACTCATGTTGGACATATATGCTCTTCTATGCTGTGTTTAGTTTTTTTTGGGCTGGGGCGAAAGCTAACTCATATTTACTGCTGAACTTAGCAGTCTCAGAATTATACAAACACTCTAAATGTGGAAGTAATGAAATAGGTAGGGCAGCATTTACAAATATTAAAAGTACTTTGCATGAAAAATATTGCATTGCGTGTCTACTTGACTGTGTTCTTGTTACTTTCATTGCTTCCTTTGTATATCTTGGTGTACCCTTTTAATAATAACCAACAAAGGCCTCTGCCCTTTAATGAGATTGCAGGCAAATCTATACAGCTCACATTTTAAGTGATGTCATTCCTTTTCAGCTGCATGCAATGTTTTTGCCTTTTCTTCTGCATAGACTAGGTAGCTGCAGTCATTCTTCATCTTTTCCATAGTTCTGTTATTTTTATATCTTTGATCCCTACTTGTTTGATTCATTATGCAATAACAGGACCATTTACATTGAAAGATTTCATTTTCAAAGCTAGGATGTTGCTATATTGTGCAGTGTTTAAAGGGCATTAAAGGGACACTGAACCCAAATTTTTTCTTTCGTGATTCAGATAGAGCATGCAATTTTGAGCAACGTTCTAATTTACTCCTATTATCAAATTTTCTTCATTCTCTTAGTATCTTTAATTGAAAAGCAAGAAATGTAAGTTTAGATGCCGGCCCATTTTTGGTGAACAACCTGGGTTGTTTTTGCTGATTGGTAGATTGATTTAACCGACCAATAAACAAGACACAACCACATAGGAAAATGATTATAAGAGAACAACCATATTCCAAAAGTATGCATGAAGAGCACTTTGTGCCCTGACTAAATGGTGGGATTAGCACTAACAGGATAAATAAAATATAACTTTTATTAATGAAATTTAAAAAACCAAAATTGTTTGGTTGAATGACATACAAGATAAAAGCTGCACCGGTAGAATTATGACAAGTACTGAATAAATTAGATCACATAATATTAGGATTTGGCCTCAATATCACCGTATTTATAGTGATCTAAAAGTGAAATTCTCCTTAGTTACCAAATTCTTGTAACTAAACCACACACGATTAATGAAGGGAAAGATTTCCCCAGCAAAGTGATATTACAGCAAATACTATCACAAATCTTCAGGATTCTGGTCTATGGTATTATATCTAAGGGTTAAATAATGGATAGCTGCAATGTGTCTATCAGATGTAGTCAGTTACCAGAGTATCTGTCTCAAAAAAAGGGGTAGAAAGTTGAGATGCTAATAAATATAGGGCTAATAGCCCTAATATGTAGTAATACTCTCTGTTGCTGGATAGTTGCTAGTAAGTACACTCATATGACTCAATTAGTAAGTACTCAAGGTGACCGTAGTCAGTGATGTTAAATGCGACTAGAATCTATATTACTCTAGTCTCTCATCACTTCTGATCGAAGTGTTGTAAACAGCGCTACATACGTGAAAATGTGTTATGCAGATCAAAATTTACATGATAATACTGTACCGCATAGAGACCTATCAATATACCCATATAATAGCCATTGAAAAGCTGGAACCTGTATTAGACGTAATACGTCTTGGATACTCAATGATAATTTGTTACAAGCCGGACTATGCGTTAACGACAGTCGGCATCAACCTGTGAAGTATAGTCACTTATTAGTATAGTAGATAGAATAAAGCTTATATGATTAGCTAGGTGAAGTTCAATCTAGTACCGCCCAGAATTTTGAGTCAATGGGCTTCTACTATCAAATAGTATAGTGTGTACGTTCACATATATCAAATAGTAACAATGAAACTTGTTAGTGACTATGACTCATGTAAGAGAGTCACTATTCCTGTATGGAGAGCGTCCTAAATCAGGCTTCTATGCAACATAATCATAGTATCTATTTTTAACGTTTACATTCCAATAAATTATATAAGCTCAGGGGCTAAGATAGTACCGTGATGGTAAGAAGTGAATTGATCGACACCCTCTCTAAATGAAGGGTTAATTAGTCCACATATCGGTCCCTTAAATCATATTGTAAATACTTAGTTCACATTATATGTCAATTTCAGCAACAAACCCCTTCGCTGACTGATTATACGGTCTGTGTGGCTTAAGTATACTACTCTATAGAGGCACTCCTCCGTGGTCGGAGGTATAGTAGCTTCCACTATGAGAGTAAATCAAATTATATAAACCGTTGTGAGCTAAATGGTATCAGTTAACGTCTTTGATTCTGCTGTAATATTAAGATCTAAATAATAGTGAAGCCACATTTAGTCTGCTTGAGTCTAGGTACCGGCAAGTGTATCTTATAATTTTAAGTAAACAGGTTCATATTCAAATCAATTACTACTACCTTGCGGTATACAGATCTGAAATGCAGTCACTCATACACGCCTGCTGTATCGAGTCTGGCACAATCCAGACTGGGGTTATATAAACCTTCGGCGATAAGTTGAACAGCGCTTCCACTTCTAATATTCAGAGAAAATAGTGTCGCATATTAGTACTTCTATCATAATGCAAGCGATACTGTGTACACTATTTCTGATTTAACACGATCTATGCTGTAAAACTGCAGTTATAGTGCTGCTTCACGTAGTTGACATGTCGACTGTAGCCTAATATTATAACAGGTTAGACATGTAAAACCACTTAGGTGTTACCCCATTCATTCACATTTGAGTAATAAGAGCATGTGTATCAGCTATGCTAGGTCTGGCACAACCCCGACCATAAACAAATTAGCTAAGGTGTGTGTTTTAGTGCAAAAACATCATAATCGTACCGGGCTGTTTAAAATAACATAAAGACAGAGTGTGAACGGATCCACTACTCTCCCCTGACGCGTTTCGCCCAATAGGGCTTTATCAAAGGCAGCGAGCCGACGATTCTTTGGGGTTATATATCCTGCTAACCGGAAGTCCCTCCCTAACTTCGTTCTGATAGGTTAGGTAAATGGTGATAGTAATTCTATGATAGGCGTCAGTGAGGACCAATGGCAGGAGATTAACTACGTAACTACAAGTAAGCCTTAGTCAAACTTGGAAAGAAATTTCTAATCAAGGGTATTACTAATTTTAACTATCATGGATGTTCACATGGATGAATACTTATTTTGATATTTATCTCTTTTTTCTTCTTGAAATTAAGGAATCATCTTTTTGAGTTATCCGACTAATAATAACCCACTGATAACACTGGGGATTCATTTCTGTAAACGAACTTTGATTTAGGTTAGGTTTATGGGTAATGTACTTATTTCAATATCCCTTCACCTTGGGCACATATGTATTCACAAACAGGGACACCTATCACGTTACCTTACAAGCAGAATCTATAATATAATATATAGATCTGCTTTGTCACGCACTACAACACAGAATATTATTTCTCCAAACTCACATTGACACTTTTTAGAATTTATGCAATAACACTAGGAATTTCTCCTTATATACTCTATTTAACCACACATTTTATTAGTAGTTATAAGTTTAAGGGCACATAGATTTTTCACACACAGACTGCACTAAGATTTTACAAGTTTTCACAGCACATTCAAACCACACTTTGAATAAAAGATTTGATACACATGGATGATTCAGTTCAATATTTTATTTTACAATATTTTATTGTATTTCACAGCATAAAACTCCAATTGATGTACTGATTTTTACAGAGTGTATATCTATACATTCACTATCCAAAATAAGTTCACTTCCAGAACAAGAAGATTAATTATATCCATAGATTTTACGACATTACACACTATATATATATGGCTATACTCAGAATTGTTGGTTCTAAAAAGCTAATCATGTGTGTTAGACACAAGACAACTTCTTAAATAACTTTTTTCCCGGGGTAATTTGATTACTAGGAACACAAAGGCATGCTTACTCCGAATATGAAGTTATCAGTAAACTTGGGTCCGTATAAATGCCTAATACATATTTTATTAATTCCCTGGGAATCAAAGATGTCACTAGAATTACAAGTTTATTTTATATCCATTGATTCTATATTATGGTCACTCAATAACAGTATGGTTCATATTTACTGACCTACATGATATCGTATATGTTCAGATTGATTTATATTCTCGCTATATGATGACTGATTTCAATATCAGAATTCCTTTATTAGCCTTGATCCTCAATATAATACAGGTAGGCGTACTTGTAGTTACGTAGTTAATCTCCTGCCATTGGTCCTCACTGACGCCTATCATAGAATTACTATCACCATTTACCTAACCTATCAGAACGAAGTTAGGGAGGGACTTCCGGTTAGCAGGATATATAACCCCAAAGAATCGGCGGCTCGCTGCCTTTGATAAAGCCCTATTGGGCGAAACGCGTCAAGGGAGAGTAGTGGATCCGTTCACACTCTGTCTTTGTTATTTTAAACAGCCCGGTACGATTATGATGTTTTTGCACTAAAACACACACCTTAGCTAATTTGTTTATGCTCGGGGTTGTGCCAGACCTAGCATAGCTGATACACATGCTCTTATTACTCAATTGTGAATGAATGGGGTAACACCTAAGTGGTTTTACATGTCTAACCTGTTATAATATTAGGCTACAGTCGACATGTCAACTACGTGAATCAGCACTATAACTGCAGTTTTACAGCATAGATTGTGTTAAATCAGAAATAGTGTACACAGTATCGCTTGCATTATGATAGAAGTACTAATATGCAACACTATTTTCTCTGAATATTAGAAGTGGAAGCGCTGTTCAACTTATCGCCGAAGGTTTATATAACCCCAGTCTGGATTGTGCCAAACTCGATACAGCAGGCGTGTATGAGTGACTGCATTTCAGATCTGTATACCGCAAGGCAGTAGTAATTGATTTGAATATGAACCTGTTTACTTAAAATTATAAGATACACTTGCCGGTACCTAGACTCAAGCAGACTAAATGTGACTTCACTATTATTTAGATCTTAATATTACAGCAGAATCAAAGACGTTAACTGATACCATTTAGCTCACAACGGTTTATATAATTTGGTTTACTCTCATAGTGGAAGCTACTATACCTCCGACCACGGAGGAGTGCCTCTATAGAGTAGTATACTTAAGCCACACAGACCATATAATCAGTCAGCGAAGGGGTTTGTTGCTGAAATTGACATATCATGTGAACTAAGTATTTACAATATGATTTAAGGGACCGATATGTGGACTAATTAACCCTTCATTTAGAGAGGGTGTAGATCAATTCACTTCTTACCATCACGGTACTATCTTAGCCCCTGAGCTTATATAATTTATTGGAATGTAAACGTTAAAAATAGATACTATGATTATGTTGCATAGAAGCCTGATTTAGGACGCTCTCCATACAGGAATAGTGACTCTCTTACATGAGTCATAGTCACTAACAAGTTTCATTGTTACTATTTGATATATGTGAACGTACACACTATACTATTTGATAGTAGAAGCCCATTGACTCAAAATTCTGGGCGGTACTAGATTGAACTTCACCTAGCTAATCATATAAGCTTTATTCTATCTACTATACTAATAAGTGACTATACTTCACAGGTTGATGCAGATTGTCGTTAACGCATAGTCCGGCTTGTAACATATTATCATTGAGTATCCAAGACGTATTACGTCTAATACAGGTTCCAGCTTTTCAATGGCTATTATATGGGTATATTGATAGGTCTCTATGCGGTACAGTATTATCATGTAAATTTTGATCTGCATAATACATTTTCACGTATGTAGCGCTGTTTACAGCACTTCGATCAGAAGTAATGAGAGACTAGAGTAATATAGATTCTAGTCGCATTTAACATCGCTGACTACGGTCACCTTGAGTACTTACTAATTGAGTCATATGAGTGTACTTACTAGCAACTATCCAGCAACAGAGAGTATTACTACATATTAGGGCTATTAGCCCTCTATTTATTAGCATCTCAACTTTCTACCCCTTTTTTTGAGACAGATACTCTGGTAACTGACTGCATCTGATAGACACACTGCAGCTATCCATTATTTAACCCTTAGATATAATACCATAGACCAGAATCCTGAAGATTTGTGATAGTATTTGCTGTAATATCACTTTGCTGGGGAAATCTTTCCCTTCATTAATCGTGTGTGGTTTAGTTACAAGAATTTGGTAACTAAGGAGAATTTCACTTTTAGATCACTATAAATACGGTGATATTGAGGCCGAATCCTAATATTATGTGATCTAATTTATTCAGTACTTGTCATAATTCTACCGGTGCAGCTTTTATCTTGTATGTCATTCAACCAAACAATTTTGGTTTTCTCCTACATTGGTGTGTCCGGTCCACGGCTTCATCCTTACTTGTGGGATATTCTCTTCCCCTACAGGAAATGGCAAAGAGAGCACACAGCAAAAGCTGTCCATATAGCCCCCCCTCTGGCTCCGCCCCCCAGTCATTCTCTTTGCCGCTCTGAACAAGTAGCATCTCCACGGGGATGGTAAAGAGTATGTGGTGTTAGTTGTAGTTTTATTTCTTCTATCAAGAGTTTGTTATTTTAAAATAGTGCCGGTTTGTACTATTTACTCTACAACAGAAAGTGATGAAGAGTTCTGTTAAAAGAGGAGTATGATTTTAGCACCAGTAACTAAAATCCATTGCTGTTCCCACACAGGACTGTTGAAACCAGAGAACTTCAGTTGGGGGGAACAGTTTGCAGGTATGACCAGTCTCTTTTCTAACAAGACATAGTAATGCTAGAAGACTGTCAGTTTTCCCTTATGGGATCGGTAAGCCATTTTCTTTGACTCAGTAACAGAATTAAGGCTTATAAATTGGGCTCTATGCTGGTTGACACTATTGTGGGCTAAATCGATTTGTTTATATCATAGTTTTATGACATATGGAGTGTTTTGTGAACTTTGAAACACCTTTGGGAACGTTTAATTACGCCTGGCAGTTGTTTAGACGCCTAATCTAGTCAGAAAGGCCCCTTCACTCTGGTATGCAGAGGGAGGAGGCCTCAGTTGCGCAGTTACTTCTAAAGGCAGTGCATGCAGCTTCATGTGAGAGGGTCCTGTGGCTGAGAAACGGACTCAGGAAGGCTTATTTCTGTGGTGAATAACCCCTAAGGAAGGTAAAAGCCGCAGCAAAGTCTGTGGCAGGGACTGTAGTGTGTTTAAACCGGTTAATTGAACTATTAGCTCCGGTTTGCTCATTTAAGGGTTTAGAGACTTGAAATTTGGTGTGCAATACTTTCAAAACATTAAGACACTGGGGTGTAAATTTTATAAAGATCGGATATTTCCTTGATAGTTTTTCGAACATTCAGAAATAAAGTGTGCTCTTTTTATTATTTAAAGAGACAGTAACGGTTTTGTTTAAAATCGTTTTTATTGCATTAATAGCCTGCCTAAATCTGTCTAACATGTCTGTACCTTCAGATAGCATATGTTCTGTGTGTATGGAAGCCAAGGTAGTTCCCCCTTTAAATGTATGTGCAAATTGTGCCATGGCGTCCAAACAAAGTAAGGACAGTACTGTCACATTTAATAAGGTTGCCCAAGATGATTCTTCAAATGAAGGTAGTGGGGATAGCTCAGGCGATACCTAGTACATCTAGCGCCAATGCTTGTTACTATGCAGCAATTTACAGCAGTAATGGATAATTCTATAGCAAATCTTTTATCCAAACTGCCAGCATTTCCCAGAAAGCGTGATTGCTCAGTTTTAAATACAGAGGATGAGCAAGTTGGCGCTGACGATAATTTATCTGTTATACCCTCACATCAATCTGAGTTGGCAGTGAGGGAGGGTCTGTCTGAGGGAGAAATTTCTGATTCAGGAAAAATTTCTCAGCAGGCAGAACCTGATATTGTGGCATTTAAATTTAAGCTAGAACATCTCCGCGCCCTGCTTAAGGAGGTGCTAGCTACTCTTGATGATTGTGATTCTTTGTTGATTTCAGAGAAGTTGTGCAAAATGGACAAATTCTTAGAGGTCCCAGTGCACGCTGATGCTTTTCCGATACCCAAGAGGGTGGGGGACATAGTGACAAAATTAGCGGCGAAAAATTCAGGTTTTGCAATAGTGGCGCGCAGGGCGCTTTGGCTAAAATCTTGGTCGGCGGATGTGTCGTCCAAAACAAAATTGCTTAATATTCCTTTCAAAGGTAAGACCCTTTTCGGGCCAGAATTGAAGGAGATTATTTCAGACATCACTGTGGGAAAGGGCCATGCCCTCCCACAGGATAGGCCTTTCAAGGCTAAGAACAAATCTAATTTTCGTTCCTTTCGCAATTTCAGGAACGGACCGGCTCCTAACTCTGCAGCCTCTAGACGAGAGGGTAAAGCTTCCCAGCATGGAAACCATTGCAAGGCTGGAACAAGGGTAAACAGGCCAAGAAGCCTGCTGCTGCTACCAAGACAGCATGAAGGGGTAGCCCCCGATCCGGGACCGGATCTAGTAGGGGGCAGACTTTCTCTCTTTGCTCAGGCTTGGGCAAGAGATGTTCCGGATCCCTGGGCACTAGAAATAGTCTCTCAGGGGTATCTTCTAGAGTTCAAGGAACTTCCTCCAAGGGGAAGGTTCCACATGTCTCGCTTATCTTCAGACCAGATAAAGAGACAGGCATTCTTACATTGCGTAGGAGACCTATTAAAGATGGGAGTGATACACCCAGTTCCAACAGCGGAACAAGGTCTGGGTTTTTACTCAAACCTGTTTGTAGTTCCCAAAAAAGAGGGAACTTTCAGGCCAATTCTGGATTTAAAAATTCGAAACAAATTGTTTTAGCCTTTCTCAGGTCTCACGGGTGGAAGGTGAACATAGAAAAGAGTTCCCTGTCCCCGTCCACAAGGGTTCCTTTTCTGGGAACAATAATAGATTCTGTGGAAATGAAGATTTTTCTGACAGAGGTCAGAAAGTTAAAGCTTCTAAACGCTTGGCAAGTTCTTCAATCTATTCCTCAGCCTTCCATAGCTTGCATGGAGGTAATAGGATTAATGGTTGCAGCAATAGACGTGGTTCCTTTTGCTCGAATTCATCTAAGACCATTGCAACTGTGCATGCTCAAACAGTGGAATGGGGATTATGCAGACTTGTCTCCCCAGATTCAAGTAGACCAGGTAACCAGAGACTCACTCCGCTGGTGGTTGACTCAGGATCACCTGTCTCAGGGAATGAGTTTCCGCAGACCAGAGTGGATCATTGTCACGACCGACGCCAGTCTCTTAGGCTGGGGCGCGGTCTGGGACTCCCTGAAAGCTCAGGGTCTATGGTCTCGGGAAGAGTCTCTTCTCCCGATAAACATTTTGGAACCGAGCGCGATATTCAATGCGCTCCTGGCTTGGCCTCAACTAGCGAAGGCCAGATTCATAAGATTTCAGTCGGACAACATGACGACTGTAGCGTACATCAATCATCAGGGGGGAACAAAGAGTTCCTTGGCGATGAGAGAGGTATCCAAGATTATCAATGGGCGGAGGAGCACTCCTGCCATCTATCTGCAATTCACATCCCAGGAGTAGACAACTGGGAGGCCGATTATTTGAGTCGTCAGACTTTCCATCCGGGGGAGTAGGAACTCCACCCGGAGGTCTTTGCCCAGTTAACTCAACTATGGGGCATTCCGGATATGGATCTGATGGCGTCTCGTCAGAACTCCAAGGTACCTCGCTACAGGTCCAGATCCAGGGATCCCAAGGCGACACTAGTGGATGCATTGGTGGCGCCTTGGTCGTTCAATCTAGCTTATGTGTTTCCACCGTTCCCTCTCCTTCCCAGGCCTCGGTGATTTTAATAGCTCCTGCATGGCCACGCAGGACTTGGTATGCAGACCTGGTGAATATGTCATCGGCTCCACCATGGAAGCTACCTTTGAGGCAGGATCTTCTAGTACAAGGTCCATTCGAACATCCAAATCTAGTCTCTCTGCAACTGACTGCTTGGAAATTGAACGCTTGATTTTATCTAAGCGTGGGTTCTCAGATTCGGTTATAGATACTCTGGTTCAAGCCAGAAAACCGGTGACTAGGAAAATTTACCATAAGATATGGCAAAAATATATCTGTTGGTGCGAATCCAAGGGTTACTCTTGGAGTAAACTTAAAATTCCAAGGATACTTTCCTTTCTCCAAGAGGGTTTGGATAAAGGTTTGTCAGCGAGTTCTCTAAAAGGACAGATATCTGCTCTGTCTGTTTTGTTGCACAAACGTCTGGCAGCAGTGCCAGATGTACAGGCATTTGTACAGGCGTTAGTCAGAATCAAGCCTGTCTACAGACCTATGACTCCTCCATGGAATCTAAACTTTGTTCTTTCAGTTCTTCAAGGGGTTCCGTTTGAACCTTTGCATTCCATAGATATTAAGTTACTATCTTGGAAAGTTTTGTTTTTGGTTGCTATTTCTTCTGCTAGAAGAGTTTCTGAATTGTCTGCTTTGCAGTGTACTTCACCCTATCTGGTATTCCATACAGATAAGGTAGTTTTACGTACCAAGCCTTGTTTTCTTCCAAAAGTCGTTTCCAACAGGAATATTAACCAGGAAATAGTTGTTCCTTCTCCAGTTGTGTCCGAATCCAGTTTCGAAGAAGGAACGTTTGTTACACAACCTAGATGTGGTCCCTGCTTTAAAATTCTATTTAGAAGCAACAAAGGATTTCAGTCAGACATCATCCTTGTTTGTCGTTTATTCTGGTAAGAGGAGAGGGCAGAAAGCTACTGCTACCTCTCTTTCCTTTTGGCTGAAAAGCATCATCCGATTGGCTTATGAGACTGCCAGACGGCAGCCTCCTGAACGAATTACAGCTCACTCTACTAGAGCTGTGGCTTCCACATGGGCCTTCAAGAACGAGGCTTCTGTTGATCAGATCTGTAAGGCAGCGACTTGGTCTTCTCTGCATACTTTTGCCAAATTTTACAAATTCGATACTTATGCTTCTTCGGAGGCTGTTTTTGGGAGAAAGGTTTTGCAAGCTGTGGTGCCTTCCGTTTAGGTAACCTGACTTGTTCCCTCCCTTCATCCGTGTCCTAAAGCTTTGGTATTGGTTCCCACAAGTAAGGATGAAGCCGTGGACCGGACACACCAATGTAGGAGAAAACAGAATTTATGTTTACCTGATAAATTTCTTTCTCCTACGGTGTGTCCGGTCCACGGCCCGCCCTGGCTTTTAGTCAGGTTTAACATTTTTATTTCTGTACACTACAGTCACCACGGCACCCTATAGTTTCTCCTTTTTCTCCTAACCGTCGGTCGAATGACTGGGGTGCGGAGCCAGAGGGGGGGGGCTATATGGACAGCTTTTGCTATGTGCTCTCTTTGCCATTTCCTGTAGGGGAAGAGAATATCCCACAAGTAAGGATGAAGCCATGGACCGCGGACACACCGTAGGAGAAAGAAATTTATCAGGTAAACATAAATTCTGTTTTTTAAATTTCATTAATAAAAGTTATATTTTATTTATCCTGTTAGTGCTAATCCCACCATTTAGTCAGGGCACAGAGTGCTCTTCATGCATACTTTTGGAATATGGTTGTTCTCTTATAACCATTTTCCTATGTGGTTGTGTCTTATTATTTATGCATGAGCACCATTTCCTTTCTGTACATTGGGAATTATTATTGACTATTCCCCATTGTTATATTTATGATATAGGAAAAGCCCTAGTAGTGCCATTGTTCAGTTTGTGTAGCATAGACCAATAAACAAGTGCTGAACCAAAAAAACTTAGATGCAAATAAAGATAGCAAGAGAACGAAGAAAAAATGATAATAGGAGTAAATTAGAAAGTTCCTTAAAATTGCATGCTCTATCTGAATCACGAAAGAAAAAAATTTGGGTTCAGTGTCCCTTTAAACATATCTGCTTTTCTGTAACAATTCTGCTTGTTCCACACTATCTAGGATACCGACAAGCAAATTCCCTAACCTGAAAATGCTGCAATTTGCAGTAGTTTAAAACATAGGATACAGATTTTGCTTTTTGGTCTCTAAAGAGTGTGACAAAAGCACAAATTTTAAACAAAAGCAATAGGTGTTTAATGTCCTTCGTTGTTTGTTGAAACAGGCACTCTTATTTTCTTGATGAGCCTGGGGCACTTTTAGGAGTTTGTATGTGTATATGGAATGGACAATGTACTGGTATTTCACAAGACATCAAAGCAACCAGACTGGTAGGTGTACAGACCATGAATAAACTAACCCCATAGTAAATTTCGCAAAGGGTAGACTAGAAACCATGCAAGCGGTATGTGAGTCACTATGTACAGCGGAAATCTAAAGGGAGGGCCATACCTAGACAGAAGAGAGTAGATTGTACCGGTGGTATTACTCCCCAGTTTGTGCAAAATGTAACCCCGTGCACAAGTATTGGGAACATTATTTAAAAACGTAAGAGAAAGTAAAGTAACTGGTTGCCCTTTCGTCCTGCTTGTAACCAACAACCGTAAAGATGACTATGAAAACAATTTTGAAACAAAGTGAGCATGCCTCATAGAGAAATAGAATAAACAAAATGCAAAATAGAACATCAATTAGGGATCCTTAATAGTAAAAACAGTAACAACAGAGTTAATACAGCTTGATATAAAACTAGTGTCTATGACAAACAAGAATTTGAACTGCAATTCTGTTTGTTTTTGTAATTTCTGTATGAGCTTTAATACATGATTATTAAAAAAAAAAAATTAAAATTAAAATCTCAATCAAAATGACACGTGAAATCGATATAAAGTCTGATGATCCAGTACTGATATTGTCATCTGCACATGCATGCATTAAGTTTTTTTTTCCATGTGTGAGCATAAAAAATTGATCATGACTTTAACCCTTTATATCTTCAATACTAATTAGCAAAATGTTTCAAACTAAACTAGGATTGATCTACTTAATATCCAACATCCTGACAAATTCTGGGTTTGATTCAAATGTGTCCAATTATCTAATAATTTTTATCCTTCTTATTAAAGTTATGGTAAACTTTGCATGTCTTAAAATCTTGTCCGGAATCTAAGTGATATTTTACAGGGAATTTAATTGATCACATCTAATAAAGATGCGCTATAATTTACTATTTAATCTAGCCGTGCCATTCTAATACCCCACACTCTGGCAACCCTTTTCAAAACTCATTTCTTTTTTATGACACGAGTCCACGGATCATCTTAATTACTAATGGGATATTCACCTGGTCAGCAGGAGGCGGCAAAGAGCACCACAGCAAAGCTATTAAATAGCTCCTCCCCTCCCTCCCACTCCAATCATTCTCTTTGCTTACGTTAGTGATAGGATGTGGCAAAGTGAGGTGTTAGATTAGATTCTTCAATCAAGAGTTTATTATTTTTAAAGTAGTGCAAGATTGTGCTGCTTTGTTCTAGGGTGTAGCCATAGTCCATATCAGTCTCTTCAGTAGAGCATTGGTGGCTTTAGAGCAATGGAAACTTGTGGGACATAATTCTCACTGCTCCTCCCATAGATTGTATGCTGCCCTGTTTGTAAAAGTCTGAGGGAGAAATACTCAGTACCTTTGTTTTCCACAGGCCAATGTGAGGGGGAGGACCTCACAAGCCGGGTGAGATGCCTTACTGCCAGGCAGATTTCTAAGGTAAGTGCTAAATTTTATTTTCTGGAAATATACTTTTATGGACACTAGATGATATTATCCCTAGGAGGGAATGGGCATTTTCCTAGGGATATGTTATTGGGCAGTGAATGCAGGCACTGGAGGACGTGGAGAAGTGGCTCTGTTTTTATTTTGGGTGAGCAACTCCCAACGGCTTATTTTCCTTAGCAGCCGTCTGGGAGGTTTGGCCTGTTTCCACATGATCGGGTACATGTCTAGGGCTATGCATGTTTGGTGCATCTATTTCTCCCGTTGGCTTCCTTCACTTTAGTAGCCGGGAGCTCTGTTTATTGCCAGGTTGTGCCTTAAGTCTTCTGACGGCTCCATCTTTACAATTTAGCTGCCGGGGAGGTTTAGCTGGATATGCCCACGATGGGCCATTGTTTGCGCGCCCTTTACATACATTTCCTGTGTATTGGTGTAATTTCTGTAGTATGGATGCCTTCTCTGCTGCGTTATGCTACTACAGCAGGGAGGCTTCTCAATCAGTTTATAAACAAAATGAGTTGTGATTCATTCAGCAGAGAGGCTCCCCACTCAGTATAATATTTGTATTTGAGTAGTCCGGATGCCTTCTCTGCTGCGTTATGCTACTACAGCAGGGAGGCTTCTCAATCAGTTTATAAACAAAATGAGTTGTGATTCATTCAGCAGAGAGGCTCCCCACTCAGTATAATATTTGTATTTGAGTAGTCCGGATGCCTTCTCTGCTGCGTTATGTCTCAGCAGAGACGCTTCAATACAGTATAAAATAAGTAGAACAAAGTGTAAAATAAGTATTTGAATAGTTCCGGATGCCTTCTCTGCTGTGCTATGTTATGCAGCAGAGAGGCTTTTCACGCGAAAAGAAGAGCTGCTTACAGTAGTCAGGACTACTATTTGTTAGTGTTCCATCTGTTGATAGGAAGACTTTTCTAAGTCTAAGTTTAGATGTGATCTGGGGATTCTATATAATATACGTTAAATAATCTTTTTTGTGGAAATTAAGCAGTGTATTTAAAATTTAAAGACACATTACCATCCATTTTTGATAAGCAAATGGTGAATTCTGATGGTCCAAGAGGCCCTTCGTCATATTAATATATCCAATATTAAGGGAACAAGGTTAGGACAGTCCCTTTATCATTTAAAGTCACAGTAATTTTTGTTATGATTTTCAATTTTATCTAATAAAAAGTGAATAAGGATGTTATTTACACGTTATGTCTTGATACTTCTGTTGAACGACAAAAAGACTTTCTGTTCCCCATGTATTAAGAGTTTTTTTACAGAAAAAAAAAATTCAGAGCCAACATTGCCTCGGATGTTTCAGAAGCATTCTGACAATGTTCAATATTTTCTGCAGCCTTCTCCTCAAGCGTCCATTCATCCAGTGCCCTGCGCTTCCTTCATGACTCCTCTTGGGATTATCTTGCAAGACATAGTTTCCCTCTGTGCTTGTCAGGTATGTTGTCGGCTTTTCCCATGCTGCAGGGAGAGCGCAATAGGAAGACTAAATATTCAGTGAGTGAGGTTTCTGTCACAGTAGATTACTATCTTAGAGGTTCCCTCCAAGTTACATGAGGAAGGGGATACTTCGGTAGTATATGAGGGTAAGATCTCAGTTCTGATGGTATGATTCCTCCCGCTGATATTGAAGTAGTATCTTCAGGTTTAAGCTAGCTCTTCTCCAGGTTATTACTTAAGGAGATTTTAGCTACTCTGGAACGACATGTCGTTCGTTGTTAATTTTATGTGGTACCAAGAAACGGTACTAGGAAATCAGAGTGAATGGGTATACCCCTTTTATCTACATTTCCTATATTGACAGACAGGTTTTTTATTAGAGGACCTCTCAAGGAGTCTTGGCAGACGGTACGCAAGGTGGAAGGGACAATTTCCACACTAGACAGGAAACTTTCTATTCCTATAGAGGATAGCTGTTCCTTTTCAGGACCCCATAGATATTTGGGTAGTGGGTTTTCTCAAGATGATGTTCCAGGTTGGTATTGCTACCTTTTGCGTCAGCATACTAGCTAATACGTTGTCTGGTTCTATTCGGACAGATAGTGCTTAGGGCAGATCTGTGTTTTTTTCTGGGAAACGTAAGGGATAGATAACTAAGACTACTTCTCCTTTTGGCTGAAGAGTATAATACGTTTTGCATATGAGACTGCTGGACAGCAGCCTCCTGAGAGAGTTACGGCTCAGTCCACAAGGGCTGTTGTTTCCTCATGGTCATTCAAAAATGAAGCTTCAGTGGAACAGATTTGCAAGGCTGCAACTTGGTCCTCTCTTCATACTTTTTCAAAATTCTACAAATTTGACTCTTTTTGCCTCTGCTGAGGCCGCTTTTGGGAGAAAGGTTCTTCAAGCAGTGGTGCCTTCCGTTTAGGTTTCCTGTCTTGTCCCTCCCGTATCATCTGTGTACTCTAGCTTGGGTATTGAATCCCATTAGTAATTAAGATGATCCGTGGACTCATCGTGTCATAAAAAAGAAAAGAACATTTATGCTTACCTGATAAATTTATTTCTTTTTTGACACGATGAGTCCAGGGCCGACCTGTTCTTGTAAGACAGGTTGTTGTTTATTTTAAACTTCAGACACCTCTGAACCTTGGTTTTTCCTTTCTTTCCCTAACTTCGGTCGAATGACTGGAGTGGGAGGGAGGGGTGGAGCTATTTAACAGCTTTGCTGTGGTGCTCTTTGCCGCCTCCTGCTGACCAGGAGGTGAATATCCCATTAGTAATTAAGAATCCGTGGACTCGTCGTGACAAAAAATAAATTAATTTATCAGGTAAGCATAAATTTTCTTTTTTTTTGGATGAGCTAATGGTTTGAACTGTTCTCCAATCAACACTCTAGCCGTATGGCACCTTTTATGTAGATAGAGTGCCGATTGGAGAACCGTTCAAACTGTTAACTCAAAAAAAAAAAGACTTTTGAAAAGGGTGGCCAGAGCGTGGGATATTTGAATGGCACGGCTAGATCTTCATTAGAAGTGATTAATTAAAGTCCATCTAAAATATAGCTTAGATTCAGGACCTGATTTTAAAACAGGCAAAGTTTAGCATCACTTTAACTCTACTCTATACTTTTTTTCCTTCTTAATATGAGGAGAGTCCACGGCTTCATTCATTACTTGTGGGAATACAGAACCTGGACACCAGGAGGAGGCAAAGACACCCTAGCCAAAGGCTTAAATACCTCCCCCACTCCCCTCATCTCCCAGTCATTCTTTGCCTTTCATCACAGGAGGATGGCAGAGAAGTGTTGGAAGATTCAGAGTAGTCTCTTATGGAGGGACTGGAGTTTTAAGTAGTCTTGTCAGCCTCTCAGTGAGAGCATTGGCGAATGTTAGGGTCTGGAGATGCAGGGAGAGTCTGCGAAACCATCCAGACTCGTATTAACAGCTCCTAAGCAAACGGGTGTTGATTAGTTTCACTGCCTGCTTTTATCACTCAAGTCCATGTCAGGTGCGATGCTACAAGACTTTCAAACTTGAGAGGTTGTGTGTCTGTTCCACGGCGGTGATTCCAGTAAGATCGTTTCATTTTATACTCCTATGATAACGCAAGAAGACAGGGTCACAGTGTGACTCCTTTTATCTGTATGGAATCAAGGGTTAACATCTCCGGAAGGGGATTATTGAACAGGGGGGATTGATGCATAATTTGCTTTATGTTTTATGCTGCAACATATGTAAGATGAGGCTCAGGCAGAGGTTGGAACATTCAGGTTTTACTTTAATTTTTGGATAACTGCGCAGCCTGTTAGGTTTAGCGTGCTTATTCCAGGAGCAGGGGCGGTCCTGCATGGCACACCACATGATCGGGGGTCTCATTGATTTCCTCTTTCCTGACAGTGAGGTTTACAGGAGACAAAGCGGTTTCTCTGTGGAGCCTGGGTCATAAGAGGTGGTGAGTGCCCCAGCCAGTGGGGGTATAAATTTATTATTATTATCGGTTATTTATAGAGCGCCAACAGATGCCGCAGCACTCTAAAAGGTGCCTTTTATCTTTTTCTATAGTCCATCTGAAAAGTGCAAGCTATGTAGGACTCTGATACGTTAGAGGGTACTCCCTCTTTACCAAAATCTAATACCTGTTTTTATTGTGAGGAGGCTACAGTATACCTGCCTGCTGAATTATGTTCCACATGCCTTGATAAAGTACTTAAATCTAAGAAAACCAAGATGTTTAGTACCACTGAGCCGTCCACCTCTGAGGGGTCTCTGTCTTGTGAGGTGAGTTCCCTGCTGTCATCTCATATTACACATGCAGCTTCCCATTGCACTGCTAATCCTCCTTCGGGAGGGGCCCTCTTACCGCCAGACTTTACTGATCAGCTACAAACAGGTAAAGAAATCCTCAGCTCTCCAAATTTCTTTTATGACAATTTATTGTTACCAAGTAGCGACGTTTCGGGGTCACAGCCCCTTATTCATGCTTGATACTTCAATAGTTACATTGTTGACTTTTTAAACCTTTTAACTTTGGCACCAATGCACCTAGACTGGAGCTCTAGCTCCATCTACTGGCAGTCTAACAGTATTACACTCAATAAAAAACTTTATTACATGCATATTCACAGATATATAAAAAACCTAATCTAATAATTAATACAAAACCTATATATAGATGCTGTTAATTTTACCTTATGGATCATTGCATTTAGTATGACATATCAGAACATTAGAGACAGGCTTCTCTATCTAGACCACTTCTATTGGGCTTGATATGGTCAATGACCTGTCATCTGAGTTGGCTTATACTATGCCCTTTCTCCAGAAAGTGACTAGACAGGGGAGCCTCAAGGTTCTTACATCTGATGTTAGAGCAATGTTGGCTCATTCTATCTCTTATTTTACGGGTTGTCTCTCCAATGTATACCATGGAACAAGGACATTTAATTAAATTACATAGGTGGTCTCACAAAAGTAGCCATTTATGTTGTATTTTTTGCCACTATGGGGGTGATGAAAATGTATACCCCATATTATAGAATTGCAACTCATGCAATTCAGACATGGAAAAGTTCCTGTTCTTTTGCTACCTAGGGTGGTCTGATTTAGTTCTTTACTAGGTCCTATGTCAGTCTTTATAAGGTGATCCCTAAGGCTCTTGACCCTTTTATGGGCCATTAATGGGGGTTCATCAAATTGAACTACATCCTTGTTACATTCCTCAATGATATGCCAATTCTGCCTAATAAGACTAGCAATTTTATCACTAAGTGGATTGTATTGACTAACACATACACTTCTATTATCTTTGTTCCTATGTGTTATTTATCTGGCTTTATGCAATGTCCCTATTGTTGTATCCAAAAGCTTGGGGGGTAACCTCAATCAGCAAATTTTTTAGCCATTTCTTTTAGCCTAGTCTTCTGTCTGTCTTCGTCACTCACAATTCTATTGACCCTGAGAAGCTGACTTTTAGGTAAGGAATCAACTAGTGGTCTAGGGTGAAAGCTATTGTACTTAAGCAAATTATTTTTATCAGTTTCTTTGACATATAGATCAAACTCTAGGTGATGTCCAGACTTGTATATTTTTGTGTCCAATAATGGTACTGATTCCTCACTGTAGCTGACAGTGATCTCCAAGTCTCTCACCTTAGAGTTTAGATCTCCTACAAATTGTAGTAGGGATTCCACGTTGCCCCACCATACGCGAAACACATCATCTGTGTATCGCCACCAAATGGCACCATACTGTTTGAATCAACTATTCTCATAGACAATGCTTTAAAGGATGAGTCTCAATAGTTCCTCAATTAAATTTGTTTGTTCATATAAATATCTCTTGTTCACCAATAGATTTTTCTTGACTATAGCTATGCCAGTTTCATGCTTTATGGAAGTATACAAGCTTTTTACATCCATGATGAACAAGAGATATTTAGCATTTGGGAACTCAAATGCTTTTGCTTTCTCTAAAAAATGGTTGGTGTCCTTAAGGTAGCTAGACATTTTTACCACCTCCAGTTGGAGTATTCTATCTATAAATTTAGAGATGTTGGTATAAATAAATATAAATAACCATAGTGTAAATACCTTTATTATTTTAATTGAGAAGGGGGTCACAAAACTAAAACGTGATTATAAAAATAAAGATCACACAAAAATATGGCAAAGGGGTCAAAGAGTAACATTATACAATTTTACTAAGGACGAGTATAGTACTTTAAATAATTTAAAGAAAAATCAAAATGTCATATTCAAGGGGGCTGATAAGGGAGGGGCCACAGTATTGTTGGACAAAACATTATATACAAGAAGTTATGTCTCAATTAGGGGACGTAAATACATAAAAAAAAAAAAAAAAAAGTTAAAAAGTAACCCCCTGGACAACATACAAAAGGAAATTATAGCAATTCTTAAGAGAGCGCTAGATATTGGTGTAATAGATAAAAATTTGTCTGACTTCCTTTATGTCTCCTCCCCATGAAACCCCATTTTTTACACTGTCCCCAAGGTCCATAAGGACAACCAAAGGCCACCAGGGAGGCCTATAGTTTCTAGCATGGACTCTATTTATACCAACATCTCTAAATTTATAGATAGAACACTCCAACCGGAGGTGGTAACAATGTCTAACTACCTTAAGGACACCAACCATTTTTTAGAGAAAGCAAAAGCATTAGAGTTCCCAAATGATAAATATCTCTTGTTCACCATGGATGTAAAAAGCTTGTATACTTCCATAAAGCATGAAACTGGCATAGCTATAGTCAAGAAAAATCTATTGGTGAACAAGAGATATTCATATGCGTATTCGTATAGCATATGCCAACCTTTTTATGAATGAGGTTGAGGAAAGCATTGTCTATGACAGTGGTTCCTAAACCAGTCCTCAGGACCCCACAACCTGTCCAGTATTTAGGGATTACCCAGTTGTGTCTAAATTGTGTGTTGTTGTTTTTTAAACACCTTAGACACACCTGGGTAATATCAAAATCCTGGACTGGCTGTGGGGTCCTGAAGACTGGTTTAAGAACCACTGGTCTATGAGAATAATTTATTCAAACAGTATGGTGCCATTTGGTGGCGATACATAGATGATGTGTTTGGCGTATGGGGGTGCAATGTGGAATCCCTACTACTATTTGTAGGGGATCTAAACTCTAAGGTGAGTGACTTGGAGTTCACTGTCAGCTACAGTGAGGAATCAGTACCATTTTTGGACACCAAAATATACAAGTCTGGACATCATCTAGAGTTTGATCTATATGTCAAAGAAACTGATACAAATAATTTGCTTAAGTACAATAGCTTTCACCCTAGACCACTAGTTGATTCCTTACCCAAAAGTCAGCTTCTCAGGCTCAATAGATTTGTGAGTGACGAAGACAGACAGAAGACTAGGCTAAAAGAAATGGCTAAGAAATTCGCTAATAGAGGTTACCCCCCCAAGCTTTTGGATACAATCATAGGGACATTGCATAAAACCAGAGAAATAACACATAGGATAAGATAATAGATTGGTATTTGTTAGTCAATACAATCCACTTAGTGATAAAATTGCTAGTCTTATTAGGCAGATTTGGCATATCATTAAGGAATGTAACAAGGATGTAGTTCAATTTGAAGAACCCCCATTAATGGCCCATAAAAGGGTCAAGAGCCTTAGGGATCACCTTGTAAAGACTGACATAGGACCTGGTAAAGAACTATAACAGACCACCCTAGGTAGCAAAATAACAGGAACTTTTCCATGTCTGAATTGCAAGAGTTGCAATTCTATAATAAGGGGTATACATTTTCATCACCCCCATAGTGGCATAAAATACAACATAAATGGCTACTTTACCTGTGAGACCACCTATGTAGTTTATTTAATTAAATGTCCTTGTTCCATGGTATACATTGGAGAGACAACCCGTAAAATAAGAGATAGAATGAGACAACATCGCTCTAACATCAGATGTAAGAACCTTGAGGCTCCCCTCTCTAGACACCTTCTGGAGAAAGGGCATAGTATAAGCCAACTCAGATGGCAGGTCATTGACCATATCAAGCCCAATAGAAGTGGTCTAGATAGAGAACGGTTACTTAAACAAAAGGAAATGTGGTGGATCCACAAATTGGAGACACTGGCCCCTAGGGGACTGAATAGAGACTATGACCTATCTTGTTATTTCTAAAAGCTTGTCTCTACTGTTCTGATATGTCATACTAAATGCAATGATCCATAAGGTAAATTTAACAGCATCTATATATAGGTTTTGTATTAATTATTATATTAAGTTTTTTATATATCTGCGAATATGTATGTAATAAAGTTTTTTATTGAGTGTAATACTGTTAGATCTCCAGTAGATGGCGCTAGAGCTCCAGTCTAGGTGCATTGGCACCAGTTAAAAGGTTTAAAAGTCAACAATGTAACTATTGAAGTATCAAGCATGAATAAGGGTCTGTGACCCCGAAACGTCGCTACTTGTTAACAATAAATTGCAATAAAAGATATTTGGACTGCTGAGGATTTCTTTACCTGTATTTACATATTGCTTGGGGACCTGGCAGTGTCCCCAGATCCTACATGCACCCCTCCACTGCTGTGCTGTTTCTCTTTCTGTTATACCTCCAGTGCTTTACCTCGCCCTGCTAAGCGCAAGCGAAAGGTCAAATATTGCTATCCTGCCTAGGGGTCATCTACCAACTTGTTGGATTTATCTGATACAAGATTATCCGCTGATGAGGACACCTCTGATACTTCAGAGGACGCTTTTTCTGGGTCCGAATCTGCGGCCTTTAAACTTCCGGGTGCGGAGGAACCAGACTTTAGATTTAGGATCAAGCATTTATGCTTTCGGTTAAAGGAAGTGTTGGCTACTTTAGAGGTTCTAGAACCTAAATTACCAGAGGAACCTTCTATTCCTAAGCTTGATAAGGTTTGAGGACAGAGTGGTGCCACAGACTTTCCCGGTTCCCGTAATGATGGCACATATTATTAAGAATGAATGGAAGAGACTTGGCTCTTCTTTCTCACCTTCTTTCTTTAAGAAATTGTTCCTGGTTCCGGACTCTCAATTGGAGTTGTGGGGTTCCGCCCCTAAGGTGGATGGAGCTATCTCCACGCTTGCCAAGTGCACTAATATCCCGCTTGAGGATAGTTTGTTGTTTAAGGAGCCCATGGATAAGAAGCTTGAAACTCTGTTAAGAAAGATATTTCCGCACACAGGGTATTTGTTTCAACCTACAGCGGCAGTTGCTGTGGTGGCTGGAGCCGCTACCTATTGGTGTGACTCTGTGTCGGAAATGTTCGAGGTGGAAACTCCCCTTGACAAGATCCAGGAAAGAATTAAGGTTTTGAGGGTAGCTAAATCTTTTATCTGTGATGCCAATATGCAGATCATTTGCCTGAATGCCAAGACATCAGGTTTTTCTGTTCTAGATAGTAGGGCACTCTGGCTGATGTCTTGGTCTGCGGACATGACTTCAAAATCTTGATTACTTTCCCTTCCATTTAAGGGGAAGATTCTTTTTGGTCCAGGCCTGGACTCAATTATATCCACAGTCACTGGGGGGCAAAGGTGGCTTTCTACTGCAGAATAAGAAGAATAAACCTAAAGCACAGGGTCCTAGTTTTCGTCCCTTTTGTAAGGATAAATCCCAACCCCAGCAGCCCTCCACAAAGCCTAAGCAGTCCAAGGGAACCGTCTTAATCTTGGAATAAATCCAAGCAGAACAAGAAGCCAGCCGAAACAAAATCGTCATGATGGGGCGGCCCCAGATCCGTTGCTGGATCGTGTTGGGGGCAGACTATCTCTTTTTGTGGAGGCTTGGCTTAGGGACGTACAAGACCCTTGGGTTCTAGAGGTCATCGTCCAAGGTTACAGGATAGGTTTCAAATCTCATCCACCCAGGGGCAGATTCCTCTTATCAAACCTGTCTTCAAGACCAGAAAAACAAGAAGCTTTTCTATGGTGCGTGAGGGATCTCTCCTCCCTGGGAGTAATTGTGCCGGTACCTCTAGCAGACTGCCCTTAGTTCAAGAGGGACAGTTCATGACTACAATAGACTTGAAGGATGCTTACCTTCATGTGCCAATACACAAGGATCACTTCAATTTCTTAAGATTCGCGTTTCTGGACCAGTTTGTTGCTCTTCCTTTTGGGCTAACTACTGACCCGAGTCTTTTTGAAGGTTCTGGGGGCTCTGCTCGCGGTGGTGAGATCTAGAGGTATTGCAGTAGTGCCATACTTGGACGACATTCTGGTTCAGGCTCCGTCCTGTCGTCTGACAGCGGACCATTCAAGAGCTCTTCTACTTCTTCGATCTCATGGATGGAAGATAAACTTAGGAAAGAGTTCTCTGGTTCCCAGTACCAGGGTGGAGTTCCTGGGTATGATAATAGATTCCATATCCATGAGGATATTTCTTACAGACCAAAGACGTTGCAAAATTCCTTCTAATTGTCTTGCCCTCCAGACCTCCTTAAGGCCCTCGGTGGCCCGGTGTATGTAGGTAATTGGACTTATGGTTTCTAGCATAGATGTCATCCCATTTTCCAGATTCCATCTCAGACCTCTTCAGCTGTGCATGCTGAGGCAGTGGAATGGCGACCACTCGGATCTGTCTCAACAGATTTCTCTGGACAACCGGTTGAGAGAATCACTCTCTTGGTGGCTATGTCCAGATCACTTGTCCCAAGGGACATCCTTTTTGAGACTATCCTGGGAGATTGTGACTACAGACGCAAGTCTATCAGGATGGGGAGCTGTCTGGGCTGCCAGGAAGGCACAGGTCCTGTGGACTCAAGAGAAATCTCTCCTCCCGATCAACATTTTGGAACTTCAAGTGATTTTCAATGCTCTGAAGGCTCAATACCAAGCTACCCAGATATGGGTCGCGGTCTAGGGATCCTCAGGCAGAACTGATAGATGCATTAGCAGTGCCTTGGAGGTTCAGCCTATTTTACATTTTTCCACCGTTACCACTTCTCCCTCGGGTAGTGGCCCGCATCAAGCAGGAGCAAGCTTCAGCTATTCTAATTGCTCCATTCTTGACGCAAAGGATGTGATTCGCAGATCTGGTGGGATGTCTTCATTTCCTCCATGGAGGTTACATTGTCGCAGGGATCTGCTGTAAACATGGTCCTTTTGTTCATCAGAATCTAGATTCTATGAGGCTGACTGCGTGGAGATTGAATGTTTAGTCCTAGCCAGGAGAAGTTTTTCTGAGAGATTGATTGATACTCTCATTGAAGCTAGAAAGCTGGTCACCCGTCGCATCTATCATAAGGTGTGGAGGACCTATTTATTCTGGTGTGAAGAGCGTAAATTCCCCTTGCATAAGGTCAAGGTGTACAGGATTCTTTCCTTTCTCCGAGATGGTTTGGAGAAGGGACTTGCTGCTAGTTAAAGGGACAGATTTCACTCTATGTGTGTTATCGCACAAGAGGCTCGTTGAGCTTCCTGATGTACAGTCTTTTGTTCAGGGTTTGTCTAGAATCAGGCCTGTGTTTAGACCTACAGCTCCTCCCTGGAGCTTAAATCTAGTTCTTAAGGTTTTGCAGAGGGCTCCATTTGAGCCTATGCATTCGGTTGACATTAAATTACTGTCGTAGAAGGTCCTTTTTCTACTGGATATTACTTTGGCACACAGAGTCTCTGAGATGACGGTCTTGCAATGTGAGCCTCCTTACCTGTTTTTTTCATGCTGATAAGGCTGTTCTTTGTATTGGGTTTGCGTTTCTCCCTAAGGTTGTGTCTGATCGCAACATAAATCAGGAGATTGTGGTTCCTTCCTTGTGTCCCAATCCTTCTTCTTCGAAGGAATGATTACTTCATAATTTGGATGTGGTTCAGGCTTTGAAATTCTATCTTCAGGCTATGAAGGAATCTAGACAGACTTCGTCCTTGTTTGTTGTCTATCCTGGGAAGCGTAGAGGGCAGAAGGCTTATTCCTCTTTCCCTATCCTTTTGGTTGAGGAGCATTATTCGCTTGGCATATGAATCAGCGGGACTTAAGCCTCCTCAAAGGATTACGGCTCATTCAACTAGAGTTGTGGCTTCGTCTTGGGCCTTCAAGAATGGGGCCTCTATGGAGCAGATTTGAAGGGTGGCTACCTGGTCCTCCTTACATACCTTTTCAAAATTTTACAAATTTGATGTTTTTGCTTCGGCTGAAGCAGCTTTTGGGAGAAAGGTTTTGCAGGCTGTGGTGCCCTCAGAATAGGGTCAGCCTCTCTTTTTATCCTCCCGTTTTCATTCAGTGTCGTCCTTGAGCTTAGGTATATGTTTCCCACCAGTAATGAATGAAGCCGTGGCAAAACAACACATAGTTCCTTGAAGCCCACTACCAATATTACTGAAGGATATGGTTAATTTAAAAGATAAACAAGCCAAAGAGCTGACTACAGAGACACACCACTAGTGACGCCACCTGCTTTGAGAGCACTCCATTAAAGGGACACTGAACCCAAATTTTTTCTTTTGTAATTCAGAAAGAGCATGCAATTTTAAGCAACTTTCTAATTTACTCCTATTATCAAATTTTCTTCGTTCTCTTGCTATCATTATTTGAAAAAGAAGGCATCTAAGCTTTTTTTTTGTTTTCAGTACTATGGACAGCACTTTTTTATTGGTGGATGAATTTATCCACCAATCAGCAAGGACAACCCAGGTTGTTCACCAAAAATGGGCCGGCATCTAAACTTACATTCTTGCATTTCAAATAAAGATACCAAGAGAATGGAAGAATATTTGATAATAGGAGTAAATTAGAAAGTTGCTTAAAATGTCATGCTCTATCTGAATCACAAAAGAAAATTTTTGGGTACAGTGTCCCTTTAATAAAAATATCCTACTGTTACTTAAGCCAATAATATGTATTTAACCTACCTGATGACAAGCAAGATTATCTTTAAGTGATGGGGGGCTGCTGCATTGTCCTGAGGATTGGATCTTAAAAAAACACACTGAGTAATATGCTGATCAGGGCTAAGCGATTATCCTTTATCAAATTAAATTTAGAGGGAAAATTAAGAGAGAAGGACTAAGCATGTAGCCCTGGTGAATGCAAGTGAGTCATTGTACAGAAGCCAGAATATCTCAATGGTTTTTAAATGTCTCTCAATTTGAGGAAAAAATCTGTATCAAGAAATATTTAAAGTTGGAGATTTCTGAAGATCAGTCTTATGGTATTAGAAGGTTAATCTAAGTTATTCCAGTCTCTTTCCAAGAAGATCCCAATCTAATGATTGATGAGAACAGTTTTATTTTTATAGGAATGCTAACAATCTAAAGATATACATTTCAAATGTAGAGCCACAAAATGACCTTAACCTTTTTAAAAAAAAAAAAAGGGGTACTGTCATGGGCACAGCCTGTGCACACACCTACACAAATTTGTATTTAAGGTGATGCAAGGAAACCCTAGTGTTCCCAGGGGAGATGAGTGCATTTACTAAATATGTCGGTATGTAGACAAGATATATAATAAATATTTTGTTTTGTTTTTAGACTGGCCTGGTTTCTACATTAGATAAATTTATCTCACAGTTTAATCTCAGCAATATGGATTTGAAATTAATCTAAAAATGTATTTTCTAGATTAAATCATTGCAAAATCTTAGGAGAACTCCGTATACACTTTTGACTTTCTGGACGGAAACAGCTACCAATAGTATAATTAATGCCTCTAGTAAAAATACTCCATTTATAGTATATTTAAGAATAAGAAGAAATAGTTTTGATCTGCATTCTTTAGGTTTGATTCATCAAACGCAAGGAGACTTCTCTGTGTAATTCTCCTATGTGTTCTCCTCCGCTCTCCTTTAGAGGTGTGAGCTCAAATTTATAAAAAAAAATGTTTTTTCTTTGCGCTTCTCCATAGGAGAGCTGAGGAGAACTAAAGATACATTTCTCTAGTCAGATTAGTATCTGCACCTTATTTATCATTGAAAATAATCAACTATTCTTCATGTGAGTCTCATATAAACCAATAGAAATATTTATACAGCCCCCCTAGTAGCTTTGTTAACGCCCCTCTTCAACAAACTGTCATGGAAGAAAATAAATTTACATTTTCATTGTTTTTGTGCTTCTGTTTTAGTGCTTCTTTTATATCTTATTTTTATGCCCCAGTATAAATAATTTTTGTGCTCTGTATGTTATATTATTTTTGCACTTTGTATATTTTTTTTATCATCCCAATTACTTTGCATTCCAATATAAATGATTATTATGCTCCAATAAACATTATTATTGTGCTCTGTAGATATTATTTTTGCACTGTGTAGAGCCCTTTTCCATCTTAAGGGGAGGAGAGTCCACGGCTTCATTCATTACTATTGGGAATTAAGAACCTGGCCACCAGGAGGAGGCAAAGACACCCCAGCCAAAGTTTTAAATACCTCCTCCACTTCCCTCATTCCCCAGTCATTCTTTGCCTTTCGTCACAGGAGGATGGAGGAGGGTAGTGCCAGATTTTCTGAGTAGTGTCTTATGGAGGGTAGTACTCTTCCCAGTGGGACTGGAGTTTTAAGTAGTCCTGTCAGCCTTGCAGTGAGAGCCTGGGGGAAAGTTAGAGTCCGGAGATGCAGGGAGAGTCTTTCTGCGAAACCATCCCGACTTATATTAACAGCTCCATAAGCAATTAGCGTTGATGAGTTTCGCTGCCTGCTTTCTTCACTCAAGTCCATGTCAGGAGCGAGGCTACTAACCTGTCACACTTGAAGGGCCGTGCTCCTGTTCCACAGCGTAGATTCTGGTAAGATTGTTTAATTGTTTATTAATAATGATAACATAGAAGACAGGGTCACAGTGTGGTGCCTTTTTATCTTTACAGAATCAAGGGTTAATATTCCTGGAAGGGGGATTATTGAATAGTGGGAGGTGTATACATGATATTG